>NC_091636.1:69589625-69944125 GCF_027580195.1 Bos mutus | reverse complement strand
GCAGACCCCAGCCCAGGTGGGCCTCCATTCCAGATGAGCCCCCATGGTAAATGGGCCTCCACCCAAGGTGGGCCTCCATCCTGGACCGGCCTCTGCTCTAGGTGGGGCTCCGTCCCAGATGGGCCTCCGCCACGTGAGACAGGAGGGAGAAAGACCGTGTGACCTTTCCCTGGAATCCAGCCAATCCAATCCATTATGCAAGGCCTTCTTCCTGAAAGCCTGGCAGGGAAGAGGGACATGGGGGAGGGGCTTTCTCACCCCCAAGTAGGTGTGACAGTCAATGAAACCCAGCGGTTTGAAGCTGATCCTGCTGTGCAAGCACAGTTATCTAGTTGCTGTCTTCCGCGTTTCACCCAAGATGGTGACAAGTGTCTGGGATGTCCCTCTGCCTGTCACTCAGCTCTGTAAATAGAGGTGGAATCTAAACTTGCTTTGTTTACCCTGTTAATGCAGAGCCTTTGGGGATGTTCACAAAATTTTCAGCGGAAAGGGGAGACCACCACTTTGGAGAATTTGGTGGCCCTGACCTACTGTTCTGGATGCTTCTGTACAAAAGTTCTCACATAACTTCTCACAGCCCTGGAGGGGGCACGGGTCTCTACTTGGAGGGGGCGGGCAATAAAGCTGAAAGGCCACGACCAAGTTTCCTGCAGGGCCGCCCGAGGTCTCCCCGTCCACGAGGTCCTGGGCGCAGTTATCTCTTGGCTCCCATAAAACTAGCTGAGCTCCCAAGTTCCGAGTGGCCTCCATCCGGGGCTGTCACAAAGAAGGCACTCCTCAGGCTCAGCGAGCAGGACTCTTCCCGCGGGATGACGCACGTGGAGGACAGCTGGAAGGAAACCAAACCAACTGATCCGCGGGGCTAAGGTTCCACCTCCCTCTGCTTTGCTGATTTTTGTACTTGTGAGAGTTACGGGAAATTCTTCTAAATGCTTTAAAAAGATACTGTTTCTTCGGGAGTGGGGCGAGGGCGGGGCTTGCCGACCGTCAGCTGTCGGCTGTTTGCCCTAGGGCCCCGCCCCGGCCCAGGTGGGGAGGGCACATCAGAGGGCCCCTTGCCCCCCACCTCCGCACCTGAGTCATGCTCACTCCCCGCCCACTGCGTTCATTGCGTTACCTCTGCTGGATCCGCTCCAGACTTCCAAATTTAGCAATCCTCTGCTTAGGCACGGCTTCTTGGAGTCCTAGCCATATCTTAATGATGCAAAAAAAAAAAAAAATGCGCAGCCCATTAAACACGATCTGATGGCTATCTGCAGCTTGAGCGATGTAGCTGACAGCTCAGAATGAAAGAAGATACAGGAGGCCCCACAACTGTGCACGCAGAGCACACTCAGTACAAACAAGGACAGTAGATTACATCTTTCCAATAAACCGGAGGCTCATCCCTCGAACTGCCCGCCGCGAACCGCCGGGGCCTCCTTAACCCGGCTAACGATGGGGCGTTGGGGGCGGGGGGCCAGGAACCCCGTGTGAGAAACTGCGGGTCAGGTGCAGGCTGCCTGCCCAGCTGAGATGGCCCTTTAATCTGTTATCCCAACGTGGTTTGTAGGAACAGTAAACTGCACCCAGATTTTAAAGGATGAAAAAGGTCTCCACTGTTTCAGACCTCCACATCCACCGGGTGATGTGAGGGGGCGCCCTGAGTGGCCCCCGGTCTTCTCTCTGGAACAGAGGAATGAAGCTCTGGTCTTCAGGGGTCAGGTGAGGGGGTCAGGAACAGGGAAGTTGGGCTTGCAGCCTGCCACCTAAGTGCCCAAGAACTGCCCGGGCAGAATTCAGCTCTTCTCCAGAAAGCTACTGGTCGTGGGCAGGCTGGATTTGCTCTTGGGGTAAAGTTCCTTCTTAATGAGCTGCAATTCTTGCTCAACAGCCAGCCCCCACCCCAGGCACTTCTCATCAAGATGATAACATCAACCCAGGTGCCGGGCAGTCTTTAAAAGTCGTAAATCTTCGCAGTCACCTAAGGGAACCGGAGGAAAAAAGGTGAAACAAGTTTGCAAGAACCTTTCCCAGGTGTTATTTTGCAAGTCCAGAGCTAATTGATGGTTCTGCCACAATAGCTACAAGTGATAAAGATCTGTAAACACTCCACGCTGGAGGCAAGTCGGGGAGTCCCCAGGGTGTGCAGCCGCCAGATGGAGCCGCTGCCTCCCGCAGGCCAGCACCCCTGCGCGGCCTGGTGGCTCGGAAGGCTGGGTACCACCGGAGTCAAGGTGAGGAAGGTCCCCGCGAGGGACAGAAGTCGAGGCAAAAGGACGGTTGGGGGGAGTGGGCAGGTGCCTCCCACCGAAGTCAGAGCTCTCCAAGACGACCAGGTTGCTAAGAAACAGCAGTGGAGGAGCTTGAATTTGCTCTTAGGATCCCATCTTTGCCTCCCCATCACACACACACTAGCTTCTAAAGGACATAAGATCCATTTTAAAGCTAGCAACTCTCTTTGCAAGATGAGGAAGGGGAGGAAAGCTACCCCATGGTCCCGTCTTCCCCTGCAGCCCTGGGCATGCACGGGGCCTCAGGACCTAATGGGATTCTGGGGGCGAGGGTGGGAGAGGGGTGATAAAGCCTGGTGAGGATTGCCACACAGAGGCACAAAGCCCATTTACATTTCCATTGGCTTCACGAGAAGAAAATGCGGAGTTTTCCTCATTTTTGCCTTTGCTGAAAAATTAGCCTTTGCCTGAGCAAAGAGAGTCACGTTTCCGTCCATGGTATCACCCCCGACTCAGAGGGAGTCCAGAGCATCAGAAAAACTTTTTAAAAGAAATTACAGATGATAACATTTTCATTTGCTTCTTTATATTCCGTAGCCTGGTTTTTAACTGCATTTGCTTGGGGATTTTTTTCTTATGAAAATAGTATTATGTGTGACGTTCAGGCTCCCATAAAAATGATGACAGCCACAGTGTCTTTGATGATATGTATTCGGAACCTATAAATAACTCCAATATAAATAAGTCCTGAAGCAACGTGGGCAAAAGGAAGCCACGTCAGATTCCATGTCGGGCTCTCCCCGGTTGCCTTTCTGTCTCACCACCTGAAAGTTCAGGAGCACACCGCTGCCTCCTCCAGGAGGATGGGGTAGGGGTGGGGGGCACACCTAGGCCCACCCCCTGGGGGGAGCCTGCCTCTAAGACAGACCCTCTTCCACCACCAGGGACCCCCAGGGACCACACCAGCTCTCAGCACGGCCGGTGACTCGAATTCAACGAGGGAGTGAGAAAAAAAGCAAGCTGCTAAAGGAAATGCCTCTGGCTCCCACCCCCTCTTTATCTTGCCTCTGGAATTCGGCATCAATGAATCTCTCCCTGTCAGCTCTTGCTTCGCAGAGTGTGAGCTCCTGAAAACAGGGCTTAAAAGTTCTGATTATTTTTAAAGGATTAAATTGTGTCTTGTTTGTGTATTCTCCTTCTCTGAATGGCAGAGCCCGGGATCCACGCGCTGGCCATTTTCACAGCATCAGCCTGGGTTTGGAATGACTCACTCCCGGAGAGCTGGTGCTTGGTGGGAGCAGAAAGCCGGCGTCGGGGGCCCGGCTCATGAAACCTTCAGGTCAGTTCTAGGCGATGCCTTCCCTAGTGGCCGCCAGCTCCCTAGTGGCTCAGATGGTAAAGAATCTGCCTGCAATGCAGGACACCCAGGTTTGATCCCTGGATTGAGAAGATCTCCTGGAGAAGGGTATGGCAACCCACTCCAGTATTCTTGCCTGGAGAATTCCATGGACAGAGAGGCCTCTTGGGTACTGTCCATGGAGTCGCGAACAGTCAGAGACGACTGAGCGGCTAACACACTGGAAAAGCCAAGGCCAGGCCATCCTAGCCACTGGCAGATGACAATCTGAAATAAGACTCACATAGTCCTTCAAATTCTCTCCTTAAAAAAGCAAAAAAAGTCCCCCTGCCCCACCCTGAGGCAAATGGATCTGGCAAAATACAGGCCTCCTATAGTAAAGGCATCCCCGGGATAAAGTGAATTAACTTAGGAGAGACCACTTCTGGGCAGGGCTGGGGGACACGTCCAGACGTGTTCAGTTCAGTCGCTCAGCCATGTCTGACTCTTTGTGACCCCATGGACTGCAGCACACCAGGCCTCCCTGTCCATCACCAACTCCCAGAGCTTACTCAAACTCATGTCCATTGAGTCAGTGATGCCATCCAACCATCTCATCCTCTGTCATCCCCTTCTCCTCCTGCCCTCAATCTCTCCCAGCATGGGGGTCTTTTCAGATGAGTCAGCTCTTCGCATATTGTGGCCAAAGTATTGGGGTTTCAGCTTCAGCATCAGTCTTTCCGATGAATATTCAGCACTGATTTCCTTTAGGATGCACTGGTTGGATCTCCTTGCAGTCCAAGGGACTGTCAAGAGTCTTCTCTAACACCACAGCTCAAAAGCATTAATTCTTTGGTGCTTAGCTTTCTTTATAGTGCAACTCTCACATCCATACATGACCACTGGAAAATCCCTAGCTTTGACTGGACTGACGGTTTTCACGTAAATGACTGGTTTGCAAGCAGACTTTGCCGGTGAATCAGGCACAGTGTGGCCTGAGGCTTCTGAGCTGTGGGACCTGGGCCACGCCAGCTGTGGAGGCTCAGACTCCAGCCCCGTGAGTCTGTGGGTACCGGGCACCTCCCCATCACTCAGCAGCACCGAGACTAGGAGATGCCCCGGACCTGGACTCCTGGCCGACCCCCATCAGGAGGGGAAGCTCAGTTCCGGGGCGGGACCCTGCAGCAGCTGCCCCAGGATGTGGGCTGGCGCTGAAGGCCCCTTCAGGGCCGGTCACTGTGTGCCTGCTTTGCTGTGTGTGTTAGCTGGACCTACCGTTTGTTTTTAACTTAATAGAGTTAATTTAAAGCAACTTTGTCGCTGCTGGGATCTGAATCATTTCCTGTTTCCAAATACAGGCCTATTTAAAACAAACAGCCCTCTTAAGTTCTAAAATGAATTTTCTAAAACTTTAGCATAATTTACAAGGATTAGTAAATCTGAACCATTTCTTAGACGTGACTTCTGGAGGGACTCAGGCTTCCATCGGGGAGGATTGTAACTGTTTATGAGCAGTTCTGATGCAGGCGGGCCCTGAAGTCCAGGTCAGGCAGGAGCTGTCCTGTGCTGAAGAAGCAGCCCCAGGAGTCATTGCTCGGGGTGTTTCTCCTGCCCTGCTCGTGGTGGAGAATCGGGGGATAGTAGGTTTTCTGCAGAAGCACCCTGGCCCCTCACGGGGACAGGCTTAGCCGCAGATACTTGCTTTTCCCTGGAATAAGGTGTTCTCAGGGGCTCTGCGGAGCCTCCTGACCGCCCTCAACATCAATACTGACCCCAACCCTGAATCTGGGTGTGGTTTGCACACTTGCAAGAATTCACAGCCACCTCCTGCAACACTCCACACAATCCCCAAACAGGGGAAACTGAGAAGCGCAAATATTTTTTCTAAACAGTAAATAAAGAGATGTATTCCTCTTACCCTTCCCTTGACCCCTCCCCCTCCTTCCCTCCTCTCTCTTCCTCTCCCGCTCCCCCCTCCCCCACAAATGCCGCCTCTCCACATGAGTCTCACAGGTGACCACCTTGTTCTGCAGGAAGGGGACTCATCCTGTGAGGGGGGCTGCTGACCCCTCCCGCGACCCCCTCCCGGGCTGGCCACCTGGGCCAGGCCTGTGGACACTGCAGCCCAAACTAAGCGAACCCGAAAAGGGGGCCTCTCCTTGGAACGCTTGGCAGAGCTTGTCAGGCCAGCATGCTTTGAAGGATCATCCAAACGCATTAAATGCAGGAACAGCAGAACCTCGAGTTTGATAACTGTTATCGGAGCCAAAAGAGTTACATTAAAAATAGATCATTTGGCCACATTCAACAAAGCCAGAGCCTGCAAACGGTTCTGAATGGTCTGGGCATGCAGGGACCTCCTGTAACTGGCTGGTGACCTGAGACTGTTGGTGAGTGTGGCCAACACACCACTGTGTTAGGAAAGCCCTGTGTTCCAGGGCTGGGCCCTCAAAGGGCAGGCGGGCAGGCCCCAGCCCAGGCTCTGCCGCACGGGTGGGCAGCTTCCCTGAGTCTGCGCTCCTCACTCGCATCCTGGTATTCACACCCATGGACAAGTGGACAGATTTTGCTGCCTCCTTTTGGGTCATGAGCTCAAGCAAAATACAGCTCTGCAGACGGTTATCCTGCCTCTTCTGTCACTCACCTCCACCAAAAGCTCCTGTGAAAATAGGAAATATTTGACTGTGTTTGTGAGTTAGGAAGTTTTAACTCACTACCATTACCACACGTGTGTGCTGCATGCTAAGTCGCTCAGTTGTGTCCAACTCTTTGTGACCCCCATGGACTGTAGCTCACCGGGCTCCTCTGCCCATGGGCTTCTCCAGGCAGAAATACTGGAGTGGGTTTCCATGCCCTCTTCCAGGAGCTCTTCCCACACAGGGATTGAACCTGAGTCTCCTGTGGCTCCTGCATTGCAAGCGGACTCTACCGCTGAGCCACCGGGAAGACCATGCCGTTACCAATATCCCCCCTTTCAATTTGACTGTCACGTATTCAGGCTCGCTCTTCTATTTGGTGGCCTTGCCCCCTGGTGCGGAGGAAGCACCTTTCAGATGATGCAAAGGGCATGTTTTCTCACTCACTGAACGACTCGTTCAGACCGGCAAGTGCGGTTCCCTTTGTTTCCAAAGATTCAGGAAACAGAACTACCAGCCGCTCCACCCGCACTTGTGTCTACTCTGATTAAAGAGAGATCAGTAAAGGAGGGGAAACCATTTCTGTTTGAGGAACTTTGCTGCTGCGCTCCGCGGTGGACATCCTCTGCCTCGTGCTAAATGGAGCTTAACCCGGAGAAAGGAACACATCTGGAAAAGATGCCGAGGTGGCCGCAAGGGAGGCGAGGAGGAGAAGTGCACTCGGGAGAGGGTGAGGGGCCGCTGCTCCGGGGCAGCGGGGATGTCTCTGGACAGCAGCGCAAGCTTGCATTGATCATTTTTACGTTATCAACATAATAAAGTTTTAAAAAACCTCTCTGCTCTAGAAAGAAGAAAGCACAGTTACTATCCTTTCGCGTGTATAGGGTCTTCGCTGGCACCAATTCTTAAACATTCTCTTGTAAATTATTAAATTGCATTTCCTTTCGAAGTTGGCTTGGTCATTTTTCCTCCCACACATTGTGATCAGGAAATTCCAAATAGAGGGAGATTTTAGGATGGAGGAAAAGATAGAGACCCAAAACACACCCTCGTGTTTTAGAAATGTTTGCTTTCATAAAGGAAGAGAAACTCATCATGGTAGAAAAATCGTCCTTTCAGTTTGATTTCTGGGGGGAGGGGGGTTCAATTTCCATAAAGATATGGTTTTAAATATATATATTTTTAATGAGATTGACTTGTTTCAAGCCATGTGGCGGCATGGTTAAGTTCTTCACGGACAAGAGAGAGAGAGAGATTTATTTCCCAGAAACCACAGAATGCCAAAATCTCCCTGCAAGGGATAGCCCCCACCCCCATGTCTCCCCTCCCTGGAGTCGGCCCCCCTCACTGAGAACAGATAAAGCCTGTGATTTATTCGGGGAGTGCCCACTTTGCTGGGGGGGGGTGGGTAAACACTGCACTCCTCCCACGAGGGTGCAGCTGGAGCTAGCCAGTGGCTCAGCTGGGCTGGGAACGCGACCCTCCCCAGCTTCCTATCGGTCGGCAGAGTGGAAGCATCTCATTTAATTAACAGAAGAAGATAAATGATCGTCTGTGAGTTCTACTCACAGTCATATTTCAACAGTTGTACCTTTCTAATACATATTCTTTGTTTTTCCAACTGTTCTTTAATCTGAAAGAGTTTGCAGTGTCAGCAATAAATGAGAGTTAATAGGATTTGCCTTCTATGAGGAGGAAAATATACATAGAACTCAGTTATGAGAAGAAAATGAAAAACCTGCTTAATCCACAAGAGTAGAACATTTTGCAACATCAGATGAGCTAATCTACAGCCACTAATGCGTCCACCCCAGAGTCTAACACAGCCCATAGGAAGAGCTACATGATTTCAGGACTTCCTCCCCCAGCGTTAACCAAGGACCCCAGTGATTCTGACAACTTTTTAAATTTACTAGTGATTACTAAAGCTAAAAATCCTCGACTTTATAAATCATTAAACCCTGGCAGAGCCTGGAGATGTTGTGGGTTTGGTTCCAGACCACTGGAATAAAGCAAATATCACAACAGAATGAATTGCACAGGAGTTTTGGTTTCCCAAAAGATAGGTTTGCACTGTAGAGTAGTCCATGCTGCTGCTGCTAAGTCGCGTCGGTCGTGTCCGACTCTGTGCTACCCCAGAGACGGCAGCCCACCAGGCTTCCCCGTCCCTGGGATTCTCCAGGCAAGAACACTGGAGTGGGTTGCCATTTCCTTCTCCAATGCAGGAAAGTGAAAGTGAAGTCGTGTCCGACTCTTAGCGACCCCATGGACTGCGGCCACCAGGCTGCTCTGTCCATGGGATTCTCCAGGTGAGAGTGCTGGAGTGGGGCGCCATCACCCTCTCCGAGTGTGATCCCTAAGTGCACCATAATGTTGTGTCTCAAGAAAAAACAATGCCTGTACCTTAATTAAAAATACTTTGTTGCTGAAAATTTCGACCCATCTTCTGAGCCTTCAGTGAGCCATGGAAGCAGAACGAGAGACTGCAGATCACAGTTCACCAGGAGGCATCAGTAATGGCGAAAAAGTTTGAAATATTTTGAGAATCACCAACATAAGACTCAGAGACACAAAGTGAGCAAAAGCTGTCAGGGAAACGGTGCCAACAGGCACGTCTGATGCAGAGTTACCAGTAAGGAGACGCACCGTGCCTGCCAAGCACCATAAAGAGAAGCACAGTAAGATGAGACGGACCTCAGCTGTCCTCACAGTCCTCCGGGGAGAAGGAGCCACAGGGGCCGTCAGCGTCCCTGCGCCTCATGGCGTTGGAGCCTGCTGTGTAGATTCTGATTTCATCAAATCGGAACAGAAATCCAGGAACTAAATAGAGCACAGACGAAAATGTAAACACCGGTAAGATGGCCTCTCCAGTCACTGCCTTGGAGAAGGACTTTTTCATAAATGGTATGGGTTCAGCACTTGTGCAAAGACGCAGTTTGATCCATACCTCACACCACACCCCCCAGAGAACCGCCTTCTGAGATTCTAAAGGAGAGAAATAGAATTCCTTCTCTGGTCATTGTTAGCCATTCTTTTTAAATATTTTATTTAATAGACCTGTCGTGCTTCCCTGGTAGCTCAGCTGGTAAAGAATCCGCCTGCAACGCAGGAGTCCCCAGTTTGAGTCCTACTTTGGGAAGATCCATTGGAGAAGGGATAGGATGCCCACTCCAGTATTCCTGGGCTTCCCTGGTGGCTCACAGTTTCAGAGACTAAGAGGTAGGCCTCTGCCAGTGCCAGCCTGAGCCAGGAAAGGCAGGAAATGGGTTCTCCAGGGGCTCAGCCTCACCTGCAGAGCCTTCTGGGCGGGACCCAAGGGGGCGGGGGTGGGGGGGCACCATTCACTCAACTCACATGAAGCGGTTATGGATTAACAATGAACTGGACTTTGGTTTCCAGACTTCTCATGTTAAAAATTAGATTTCATTTTATCTTAATTTTGGAGTTGTCTAGGGGCGCTAAAATGTCTGGTTTCACAAAGTTTGGACTGGTCACCCCTCCAGGCAAGTTAGTAGTGAATTTTTTTCTTCCAGGTGGAGTCATGGAACATTGTGTTTCCTCTAGAGAGGGTCATGTGGCATTTATGCCACCAGGACCCCACGGCATGTGGCAATCAGTAGGTCACTTGTGAGGACAAAAGCCTCCTTTCATTACTGATGCAATTAAAAGGTCTCCTTCACGATCTGCAGGCCCCACCAGAGGCTGGGACGATGGCTCAGACCATAGCCTGACCTGCAGTCACACGGGGAGCTGACGCTGATCGGTACATTCTAGCGAGATGAAAAGCAGCAGTGTGGCTGTTATTGAGAGGCCAACGTTCTCACAAAGATCACAGAAAACCCGGCAACTGTGAGGTCACCTGCAGTAGTCGATTACTCGGACTGTCTTGGTTTTGTACGAAGCCTCACAAAGACGGTCACGGTGTAGCCCATCCATCAGGTCCTTCTCCCAGACACCAGCCAAGGGCCAGCCTCGTGAACCCGCCTTTCCAAACTGAGCAGTCTCAGGCCAGCTGTGCTAACCCTCTCTGCACAGAATTTATCTTCTTCAACAGATTTTTGGAATGTGGCAGCTATTATCCATTAAATATGCGTTTTTAAGTTGAAATTGTGGGAACTTAAGTTACAGGGTGTGAAGAAGTCCCTGAGAGTGAAGAGTTAATGAAAGAACAGAGGGATTTGCGGGCAGGTTGATGGCTGTGTCTCTCTTCCTTTTCTAGCTACCTTGCATGATTTATAATAACGTCACATCGATAATAAAAAACATTAAGTATTGGAAATTAACGGAAGCCCTGGTACCTGGAAGTCCCCAGCATAGAGGCTAGGAGAGAAGTTCTCTGTTCCAGGCCACGGTCACGGCACCCTGGGACACCGCCCCCTGGAAACGGTCATCTCCGGCCTGGTGGTGGTCATCGCCTCATCACAGGCATCCTGGCAAAGTTGGAACTTAACTCCCATTGGCTGCACTGTTTGATCAATTGAGAAAGAACCGATCTTGGCCGGGTTAATACCACACGTGGGATCTGCCCCACGGCTCAGCCCCCGCTCTCATTCCATTACTAAGAACCCAAGGCCATGGATGGACACAGAGGGCGTCCCCACTTCACCAGTCATGTGATACAGAGCGAAGAGTGGGGTGAGTCTGTCTGAACATCTTCCGACTGTCAGATTACCTAATCTGATGAGACCAGGCCAGAGGAAATGGGCATTGGTTAAGAAAGAATTTTAATAAAAGGTGAACCTAAATGATGCTTCCATGCTTAAATCCCCTAGCATCACTGGCTTTTCAGTTGAAATGGGAGGAATACAGAGGCTGCTACTGATGAACTCAAAAACGTTTCCAGGAAATGACATAATTCCAGGCTTCACTACATTGGAGGTGGCTCGGAAGCACTCTCTGTCATTTCTTTCAGAGTGGACATGAGTGTCTGGTCATGAAAATTAACTGAGGGCAGGCCCTGGTCGGACAGCCGCTGCAGAGGCTCCAGAGGGCCTGTGTGCAGAACGGGCAGGCACCGTGTGAGCGGCCGAGCTCCTTGCTGGGGCCAGGGGCTGGGGGCTGGGGGGCTGGGGCTGGGGCTGGGGCTGGGCACAGCCTCCTGTTTTCCTGGACTGCAATTGCTTCTGCTTTGGTGCCTGGACCCCACCACGTGCGGTGGGTATGGGCGCTGGAGTGGCCGCAGAGCAGCCCTCTGCAGAAAAAACCTAGCCCATCATTGCAGGGAGGTCACCCCAGGTGCCATGGCCTGAGTCGTGGTGAAGATGTTTCAGATGACCACTGCAGCCGGGTTTGATTGCCTCTAAGCAGAGCTGGGGGGCCTCGGGCAGGCAACCGGGGGTGAGGAGCCCCGCCCACGGCGGTGTAAATACCCCAACCCCTTCCCCGGCATCCCAAACCACTGATGCTCGGCAGCAGAGTCTCTGTGGGTTGGATCACCCAGCTGGTGCCATCATCTTAGGCAAATTTGCTTTTCCACTATCTGGTGACAACATTACTGAGGTTTAGACGAAGTTTTCTGTCTGCAGATTAAAGACAAGTTTTTTTCTGAAGGTGCCGTTTCTCCTTAATGGGATGGGTCACATCCCCATAGCAGGGCCAGGAGGAAACTTAAAGAAGATGTTAGCAGTGACCTTGCAGGATATAAAATGCACCCTCGAATTCTCCCTGCGGCATTGCCATATTTGCAATTGGAAACTTATATGGTTGGAACACAAACGTGTTTTCTGCCTAGAAGTATTTAAAAAAGAAAAAACCAGTGTGTGCAGACCACAGTGAAGCCCTTGGCTTCGACCTTTCATCTGTTAGAGACACAGCGGCTCGGAGGCTGGTGCCCAGGCCCCCCGGCTGCAGGCAGGCCCCGGCAGGTGTGTGCCAGGAAGCAGGTCATCAGAAGCTGGGGCCGATCGGGACAGTCCCCGCACAGTACAAATGAGCCCCATCAAAGCGCAGCGGCAGAGAGATCCATCAGGGAGGCAGCCTTCTGTGCCTCAGCCATCCCCACTCCCGGACCTGGAAGGGAAACCCAGTGGCTGATTCAAAAAGTGACAAAAACCTCAGGCAGAGGAAAGATTCAGTGCCAGGCTGTGTCCTTGAGGGAGGCCCAAGAGTCCTTCAAAATGCAAAGAGGCAAAGGTTCTTCAGAGACAGGAAACCTCAAAACCGTGTTTCCAGGATCCCAGGATGCGAAGCTGGCGAGGTCCTCGGAGGCCCTGCAGGGGATGTTTTCCCCCAAGGCCTCTTAACAAGAGGAGGGCTGGTCAGTGTGGGGACGAAGTGAAGCGCAGGGTCCACTTGGCCTCACCTGGGGCGGCCCCCCACCCCAGGCACGAATGCACTGAGTTTCCAGGAATGTTGGGAGTTGAGCAAGGGTTGTTGCTGTTCAGTCGCTAAGTGCTGTCTGACACTTTACGACCTCATGGACTGCAGCATGCCAGGCTTCCCTGTCCATCACTATCTCCCTGAGTTTGTTCAAACCCATGTCCATTGAGTCAGTGTTGCCATCCAACCATCTCATCCTCTGTCATCCCCTTCTCCTCCTGCCCTCAATCTTGCCTAGCATCAAGGTACTTTTCAATGAATCACCTCTTCCCATCAGGTGACCAAAGTGTTGGAGCTTCAGCATCAGTCCTTCCAATGAACATTCAGGGTTGATTTAGGGTTGACTGGCTTGATCTCCTTGCAGTCCAAGGGACTCTCAAGAGTCTTCTCCAACATCACACTTGAAAAGCATCAATTCTTCGGCACTCAGCTTTCTTTGTGGTCCAACTCTCACATCCATACATGACTACTGGAAAAGCCACAGCTTTGATTAGATGGACCTTTGTAAGCAAACTGATGTCTCTGCTTTTTAATACACTGTCTGTGTTATAGCTCTTCTTCCAAGAAGCAAGCATCTTTAATTTCGTGATTGCAGTTCACTGTCTGCATTGGTTTGGAGCCCAGGAAAATGAAATCTGACACTGTTTCCACATTTTCTCCATCTATTTGCCATGAAGTGATGGGACCAGATGCCATGATCTTAGTTTTTTGAATGTTGAGCAAGGGGTTTTTGCAACCCAAAGAAATTTGGAATTCTATTTTACAAATAAGTAAACAAAAGTCCCCAGGGGTCAGTGCCTTCCTAGGAAGAAAGATCTAGAACTTGGCTCTTTCCACTCAGCCCTGCAGCTCCCAGATGATGACAACCTGGGCCCCGGAAGCAGAGTCAGGAATGGGGTACAGGCAACACTGCGGCTGAGTGGGAGCAGGCGAGGGTTGTCTGGGGCTGTGGCATTGTTTATCCTTTGTTTTTTCCTCTTCCAGTCCATGATGACAAGGCCAGTGGAATCATGACCGCCAAAGATGCTCAGGCCCTGTTTCTCCTGAACCTGCGACTGTGTTCTGCTCAATGACAAAGAAGACTCTGCAGAGGGAATTAAGGTGATGGAGCATCCTCTGGGCTCCCCAGGTAGGCAGAGTCTCTCCTTGTGAGTCCTTAAAGTAGACACCATCTCTGCCTGGAGGCAGGAGAGCTGGAGACATTTGAAGGCTGAGAGGGGCATGAGTGGCTGCTTCCAGGGGGTCACGGGGGGGGGCACGAGAGGCACCTCGGGGTACCTGCTGGGGTGCGACCAGACTCAGCTGGTCTCCAGCAGGAACACGGAGCCTCCATTCCACAGCAGGATGATCTGAACTCCATGAGCAACAGGAATGAGCTTGGAAGTGGTTGCACGTCAAGGGCCTCCAGGAAGGTGAGCGGCCCTGCCAAGACTTTGATGGGCTGTGCCGCTGTGGACATGGATGTACAAATGTATCTTCTAATCTCTGCTCTCAGCTCTTCTGAGCATTTAGTCAGGAGTAAAGTCGCTGGACCACACGGCAGTTCTGATAGTAATGTTTTAAGGATGCTCCATACTGTCTTCCACAGTGGCCACGACGCTTCACATTCCCACCAGCAGTGCACAAGGCCAGCTGACTTGCCTCCATCCTTGGCAACACTTTGTTAGCTTCTGGACTTTCTTGATGGTAGCCACCCTCGTGGGTATGAAGTGGTGTCTCTGGGGCTTTGAGTCACCATTCTCTAATACTCAGTGATGTCCCGCATCTTTTCTCGTGCTTACTGCCTGCTGTGTATCTTCTTTGGAGGAATGTCTGTTCAAGGCTCTTGCTCATTTTATAATCGAGTTGTTCCCTCATGGTTAAGTTGCACCACTTCTTCATCTATTCTAGAAATTAAACTCTTGTCCCGTATGTAATTTTTCTCCCCCTCTGTGGACTGCCTTTTCACTGTGTCTTTTGATAAATAAGAAGAATTACTGTCTTTGAAGGATTAATTGTCCTTCTGAAGAAACCATAAGCTAGGATTAAAAACTATAAAAAATTAAATGAGCTTACGCAGACACTTAACATAGTGGTTAATGTATCGTTGTGTACAACAGGTGTTAGCTTCAGTGTGCCAGAGGCCTTAGTCGCTCAGTCGTGCCCCACTCACTGCGACTTCATGGACCGTAGCCACCAGGCTTCCATCCGTGGGTTTCCCCAGGCAAGAATACTGCAGAAGGGGATCATCTTCTCCAGGGGATCATCCCGACCCAGGGATCAAACCTGCATCTCCTGTTTCTGTTGCACTGACAGGCAGATTTTTTACCACCGTACCACCTGGGAAGCCCTAGAAATAGTGGATACCTAGTCTGATAATAAAACTATTGCTTTAAAATTTCAGAACTTTAAAAAATTTTCCATTAGGAATCATTTTGCAAAGCATTTTAAATTCCAAAGATAATCAGCCTCCTTATTTATAAACACGTTTTATTAAGTGACTAAATAAGCAGTATTGGCTTATTAATCATGGATTTTACACTTAGATTTTTTTCATGCTAAGTGTTGAGACTTTGGGTGGGTTCTATGAGCTAAATCTGCTCTCAACCACAGAGTGTTCACTGCTGCTGAAGTACATAGAACTATAATACAGTGGCGATGCCGACCAGTCTGAGCTTCAGTGCCACAACTTAAAAAATGAGCCTTGGGTTAAATGGGCTTTCCCGCTGGAAATGTCTTCTTTAAGAGATAAACATTTAAAAGCAGCCTTCAAGCACGGTTGGTCTGCAGACAGCGGCCTCCTCAGTTGCCTTGACCACTCAGGAGCTCTGCTGATCCCCAGAGCTGTAACGGTGGTGTTGACACCTTCCGGTCCTCTGACGAGCCTGGCTGGGAGCCACGTTCCTCTCTCCCGTCGGTCTGCGGTGAGTCACAGCCAGCGTCGCCCACCTTCACCATCTGCAGGACTGCATGACCAGCCAGGCAGATCGATGGAGGAGCATCAGAGTCCCCCAGGTGCTGTTGAAGCTGTGCCACTGTCAAGCTGATGACGGGCACTCTTGTCACCAACAGAGCTATGCTGTGACCTGAAAAGGGGAGAAGTTCTTCGTTTATTCAACCAGTAACTCTGAGCCTGGCAAGTGCTCCATCCTGGAAATGAAGTGTGCCTGGGTAAACAGTGATTTGATCAACCTGCAAACTGTGTATGCTGTGATGGATACCAAGATCTTCTCATTGTTAAACTGCTGCAGAACAAGAGCCCTTCTGTTTAGACCTGTTGTCTGAAGATGGATCATTCTGACTGGTTGAGTTCACCCAGCCAATCATTCAATTACGTACTTCCTCAAAGACAGTTTGTATAACTCAGTCTGGAAATGCAGAAACGAGTGAAGTGCTCACAGGCTGATCATTTCATCTGGATCTTCTTGCAGATCTATTGCTGCATTCTCTTCAGGGCCTCTGTTTCTGTTTTCTCTTGCATTGCAACCCTTAAATGAGGATATACTATGAGCGAGTGGCTGGCATGGTCTGCACAGTCCTCTCGGCCAAAATAAATTCAGACAAAGAAATTAAAGTCTGCCTCTTTGAAATGCTCTGAGTTGCCCAAAGCCAGCAGTGTGCATAAATTATAAAATCCAAAGCCAATGGATTCCTCGGCCGACTCCGCATCACAAAATTACCCAAAGCCAGAAGAGAATCAGATGAATGCCAAAGACCACATCTCACATGATGTGACATTCTTGGGATGGCAGATCAAAGTGGATCTTCAGGAGTGGAATTTAGCTCAAGTGGAAGTTCGAAAATGGGCCTTGAGTAAAAGTTGATGAATGAGACAATTCTTCTGGAAGCGACTCTCTTACCTGTTTGTTTTTCCCCCATTTCCAACGGACAGAAGCCTATCGGGGGAGGGGGGATTTTAAAATTGTTCCTGCCTGGAGACTGAATAATAACTGGGTTTTCATTTACATCTGAGGTGGAAACACAACACTCTGGCTGGTGGGCAAGCCATGGGTCGGTGGTTCCCTAGCCCCGCTCAGCCCATGGCACCCGGATCCCACGCAGAAAGTCAGGCGTGTGCAGCGTGGAGGGGCTCTGAGCAGTTAACCAACCGTGCTTGGAGAGCATCTTCCTTCTTCTGAGTTCACATCCTTCCATGGTTAGGAAGAGAAAATGCCCTTTCCTTCACCAAACGCAGCATCAGAGCAGAGTCAGAGTTGTGTTTTCTGTTGACTTTTAATGTCTTCTCTTGTTTAAATAAAAGCTGGCAACCTTTTCTGCAACCTACGATACACTTATTTTCTTTACAAGTTTTTGAAAATTGAGAAGCTCCAGTCTGTTCTCACAGCGAACACTGTACATGGCGGTTGGGGGTTTGGGTTTGAGGAACGCGGGGGGTGGACACAGGAGGGCTGGTGGGGGGACACACGCAGGACGAGCCCCCATTTCGTGGGCTCAGGCTGGCCTCGGGCTGGACGACTCCCCTGAGCCCTGAGCCCCTCCACCCTGGGTGGGCACCCGCTTTCGTTCCAAGCACAACGATGACGCGCCCATGGGGAGCAGCCGTGGAGGTGGGGAGACGGTGGATCTGCAGCAAATGCTGACACGTGGCTTCAGGAGGATGAAGAGGTCTTGCTAAGAGGAGACATCCCTCTGGCTATGCACCGGGGTCCAGCCCAGTGGGTTACAGGCTCACCCATCAGGCCATGTAGAGCCACCGGGCGGTGACGCAGCCTTGGTCCTGCCGTGCCGGAGATGCCCAGTCTGGGGGCACACGCGTGGTCAGAGGTGCTTTGACCAGCCGGCCAATCTCCCCGTGAGGATGCCACTGCCATGCTACGCATGCAGGCTCCACTGAGCCCTGCAAACCCTTTAAGCGGCAGGCAGACTCCCAAAAACGGGGTGTGCAACTCCCCAAACCCGGGGCCCAGCAGCCTTGAAAGGTTTCTTGTTCTGCAGGTCCTCCGCTCTTCGCTGGCCAGAGGGGTAGGTGGCCGAGACCGACACCTGCAGCGGTCACCCCAGCAGCCAGCTGGGCTCAGCTGGCACTGTCTGTGGGTGCACCACCCACAGTGCGCTCTCTCGTGTCATTGTGCTGTGCAGACCCATCCACATTCTGTGCGTTGTCGCTGTGCTGAGGGTTTAACACGAACGATGGGTTGACCAGAAAAAGCTAAACGAGTGAGTGAGGGGCTTAGAAGCCTGGGCTCCCAGTTGTCCCCCAAGTCCCCGTCATCAGAAAAGCAGTGCAGGTCACTGAGCTAACGATGAGGAGGGCTGACCCCTGGTCAGCCTGACGTGGACGCTGAACCTCAAAGACCAGGGACAGGGATCTGGCTGCTGCCTGGAGAGCCAAGGTCACGTGGATGGGCAGAGACGCCAGCACGAGCGTTGGGAGGGCCCAGGAGGAGCTCCACCCCCCTTCTGGGGACACGCCCACCCTCATCAGCCGAGAGTCCTCTCTCCTTGTCAGTGGCAGGGAATCCCACCCCTGGGACCCTCCTTATGAGGTGCCCTCAGAGGGTCTTCTGACCTAATTCAGCCAGCTCAGTGGCACTTTACTCAAAAGCCCTTTGGGTTTTTATCTCCCCGACTCATGCCTTGTTTTGTGTTTTGCTTTGTTTTTTCCTTCCAGATTAGCTGATGGGAAGCAGGAAGCGAAGTTCATACCCTCCTTCCTCCCACCCACGGCGTCCCCACCCTTCTGTCCCCTTCTTCTCCAGCTCTCCCCCTTCAGAGACGTGGGTGTCGCTTTCCGTGGACTCAGAAACCACTTCATAGTCTGCCAGCACCAAGATGGGGTGGGACTATAAAGTCACTGTTTCTTCACCAATGGGATTTTGGACTTGCAGGGTTTAAAAAAGTACTGCCTGTTTATCAAAAAGAATGCGGGCTAAAATAATAACAGATACAGACAAGTTTGTTGCAGATAACAACAAAGAAGAAAGGGGAATATCATCCGTTGATGAATTTGTACATTGTGAATTTACATGTACTTTGTCAGATGCTTTGGCCACCTAAGCAAACAGCTGACTCATTGGGAAAGACCTGCAGCTGGGGAAGACAGGAGGCAAAAGGAGAAGAGGGCGGCAGAGGACGAGGTGGCTGGATGGCGGCACCGATTCAATGGACATGAACTTGGGCAAACTCTGGGAGGTAGGGAGGGCCAGGGAGGCCTGGCGTGCTGCAGTCCATGGGTCACAGAGTCCGGCGTGACGAGCAACTGAACACCAGTGTGTCTTGTCAACTCCCTCCTCCCGAAGCTGGAGCTGTGACGTGGCGATGTGGGTGCCCACCCGGGTGTCACTTCTAGTACTGTGTTTGCTGGCTTAAAAATAGGGACTTATCATCTCAATTTCAGTATTCTCTCCTGCCACAACTAGGCCGCAGACTTTCGATAGGTTTGAAGCGTTCTGCGTGGTTTCAGCTGCTATCAAGTATCCGCTCTTGACCCTGAGGACTTTTCTCTCAGATGTATGTCTCTTTCTTAATTTATCATATGCCATCTTTTTTCGTTTTATCCCTTCTTCTTACTTGATTTCTGCTTTTATTTGCCCTGAATAGAATTTAAATTTTTACTAGTCAAATTTTTCATTCTTATTCAGAAAAATTCAGGTCCATGAAATTCAAGTTTGATCCCTGGGTTGGGAAGATCCCCTGGAGAAGAAATAGCAACCCACTCCGGTACTCTTGCCTGGAGAATCCCATGGACAGCTGGCAGGCTTCAGTCCATAGGGTCACACACAGTGACAGAAGTGACTTAGCATGCATATTTTGACAGTTCTTCCCAAAACCAGAACAATGTAACAAAAATGAACTTACTCCTCTTCCTAAACCTCTGTGGTTTTATTTTTTGTGTTTTGAATACTGTTATACACCTTAAATTTATTTTTGTGTAAGATGTACATTCCTATTTTATCAGATGGGCTATTTGCGTTCAGATTTTTTGCATATGAGTTTTTCCCCCCAAATGAGTAGCCAAAAGTGTCATTGTGAAGTCAATATCTCATCATTTTCTTGTCAACGTAAATGCTCCTTTGTACTTTGGCAGATGAGTGTCTGTCCTCTTTCCTCAGATGAGGCACACAATTCCATTACTGCTCTGTTGTTTCCTAGGCAAGTACTCAGGATTCTAATTACTAGAACTCCTTCTTTTTTTCTTGACTGTGCTGAGCAGCTTGCAGGATCTCAGTTCCCCGACCAGGGATTGAACCTGGGCCATGGCAGTGAAAACCCAGAGTCCTAACCGCCGGACCACCTGGGCAGGTCTTGCGCAGTACATGACTAATTCTGAAAGACCTGTTCTTGAAAGAAGTCATCTATGGATAAAAAATGTGTAATGACTAATGTAAAAAAATCACACTAAGCCAATAATAGAAAAGCAAAAGAGAAACATTTGTATCAACAAGCTGGAAGCAGACACAGAAGCCAGGATTATCAAATACCGTGTTGACACAGAGTCAAGAGAGATCTCTAATTCTGAGGAACAGAATCCTCCTTTACAAAGAGTGCCAAGGAGCAGCATTAGCAAGGTGAAGTCCCGGGATAACCGCGATGCTGTGCACTTCCAGTGGGCAAACCAACTCCACGTGTGCGGGGAGGGAAAGCCCCGGATTAACACAGCCTCTTGTGGGAAAGACCCGGGGCTTTAAGTCACTATAAGTGCAGCATCAGCCACCGGCGAGTTTGGGCAGCACCAGCGGAATTAGCATCTCCATGGCAACCGGAGGTAGCTGAGTTCCCCCTCGGTTCTGAGCTCCCCGCCCCTGGCTTCCTCACACTGGGCCCCAGGAAGCCAACAGCCCCCTGGGGCAGGCGCTCCAGTCTTCATCCACTGAAGCTCTCGGGGGAGACACAATAAATATTTTGGAAGTAACAGTCCCTGTCTAGACTAGGTCTTCCTTACAAGTATTTTAGATTTTCAACATGTTCCCTCAAAATGAGGTTTTTAGAAAAATAACCCTTGTACCAACAGAAATTATGATATTTTAAGAAGACCATGAACCATTATCTATATACCTTTTCAAAAGATGCTCCAGAGAGTATTTCATCTGCACTTGCATCAAGGAGATAGAACACAGGTGGGAGGGAGGCGACCCCATGAACTGTAACCCACCAGGCTCCTCTGTCCATGGGATTCTCCAGGCAAGCACACTGGAGTGGGTTGCCATTTCCTTCTCCAGGGGATCTTCCCCACCCAGAGATCGAACCTGCATCTCCTGCCTTGGTGGGCTGATTCTTCACCACGCGGCCACCTAGGAAGACCTTTCTGGGAGGCATAAGAGGCTGACGTTGATCATGAAGCGGAAGACACTACAGGAAAGAGGAAAGCGGCAAGAACCTAACCTGAACGCATGTCTGGATCTCTGCAGAAAATGCAAAGATGGACAGCGAGGCTACGTTCCCCCTTGCTGTGAGACACTGGCTCAGTTTAGGAAACAAAAGAGACAGAAGGAAAAGAGGAGCCAGAAGTCAGAGGAGGACGGGGAACAGAGGGAACAGCGAGCGAAGGACAAGGAAGAGGAACAAGGAAAGAAGGATCGAACACACTGGTTTCTGGAATTGCCACACACATGGATGAGTTGCCAGAAAAATAACAAATGAAGCCATCACACCGGCTCTCAGAGACCCTCTGTGCGCTCAGCCTCCTGAAGCTGGCCTCCAGCCTGCAGCCTGCCCGTCCGGGTGGGCTGCCCCCGTCACAGCCCCGTGACAGGGGAGGGAAGCCCCATGGGCAGCAGTGACCTTGTTCCCCCAGGTCTTCCACCAGGCGCCGGAGGGACAAGATCCATGTCTGCGTCCGAGCTCAGGATGCGTCTTCTCCTGGAATCAGCTCCAGGGAGGTCAGCTGTATTGAACAGGACCAGCTGAGCTTTCTACAGGCTGGCCTGGGACCTTCACCACCATGTATGGTGCTGTTTTGGGAACTTACACATGAACTTTTGGAGTTCAATCCATTCATAAGCTGAAGACTGCTCATCCTCACCACAAGCCCATTTGCCCAGTCCTGGGATGGCAAGTACAGCAGCTGTGAAAGCCGCCTTTGATGTGAACCTAATTGATTCCAAATATTTTCTTTCGAGCCTAGGGCTGGAACTTTGCAGTGGAGACTGTTGGATCTTCCCTCGCTGGATCTGCTGGGACCCCGCCTGCTGGAGAGTATGAGCTGTGGTCCCTTTACAGCCTTTGGCCTGATGGTCAAGTGCAGACGTGGAGACGGTCCACCCGAGATAAAGTCACATGATAACCAGGCGGGTCTCTCAGGAGCCACGTGCTGCCTCCAAGCCAGGCCTGTCATTATTTCAGCCGTGTCAACACTCCTCCCGGCTCTGCCGCCCCACGATGTGAAGTGACTGATAAAAGTCAACTGCGTGTTTACTTGTCTAAACACAGCTCGGAAAGTGTCAGGTTGTATCGCAGTGTGTAATTGCTACCAAAATAGGTGTGTGTCAAGTAAACAGTTACAGATAAAAGGAAGTCATTGTTCAGAAAATGGATTAATTAGTATTTAATTGCTATAACTTGGAATTAATCCCTTAATATTAGGAATGCAAGCTTGTAACAAATTAGTGAGGCACAAAAGAAAGCAACAAGGAATGTGAGGTCCTTTGCCAAATCCATCACGCAGAGCGCTCCCAGCCCACCCCCACCCCACGGCCTTGACAGGGGCTGGTCAGGAGCCCCGAGGTCTGTACTCTGGTCGAAACCCAAATTCTCTTTCTCACCTCGGAATCTGTCATTCCAAATGGCTAAGACAGAGACTCGGGATCCATTCTGATGACTCACTTGGAGGTGATGCAGGCAGGAGTGGGTGTCTACAGCTCAGAGCACATCTGAAAATAATCGCTCTGCAGGGATGCAAACCCCAAATGCCCTCTGCCTCCCTCTGTGGGGGCTTCTAGCAGATCTGAAACCTCGGCTCACACCAGGTGTGTATTTTCTAACATCTCTGTCCAGGGGGCTGCGCATGGGCCTCAGTCACCCCTTGGAAGCTGGACCACCTTTAGGGTGAATGCAGTTCCGGCTCCTGGCATGGCCTGGGAGACTCTGTGGGGCCCCTACCTGAGTCGCTGGGACCCCGGCCAGCTCTGCTGGGCACCGGGGCCCCAGTCGAGGCCGGAGCTGCCCAGTCCCCAGGGAGCTGAGTCCAGCTGCTCCTCAGGAAATCAGAACCCCACACACGACGGGTCCCCAGGCATCCACCACTCCCGCCCACCCGGTCCACCCACCTCCTGCTCTTAAAGGCCTCTCTGAATTGTCTGCTGTCAGCAGAACAAGCGTGTGCCCTGCGATCCCGCAGACAACAAAGCCCCCAGCAGCATTTCAGGCGGGTGATGTCACCCAGGTAAAACTGTACTGACAAGCTTTTAATTAAAGTTTTCCCACACATCTTTCCACGGGTCCCTGGAGCGATTATTCATTATGTGCCTACTGCCAGCCAATTGTGAGTTGGGAGGGAAGTGTTTTATTTTCAAAGCTCTTGCTGACAGCTAGAGAACACTCTGTTATACAATCTGTTTACGTTTTCACACACACACACACACACACTCACACTCACACACACGGTCTCACTCAAGGAGAAGTGGCCGTGTGGGGCGTTTTCACATGTGCAGCAGTAATGAAAGGCAGCTGCTGTTGGGATAAGCAAGAGGCTGGGGGGCACAGCACAGCTCCTCTGCAAACAGTCCCCTGTCCCAGCCAGACCCCTCACTGGTCAAGGAGAGACGTGCCCGGGAAGGCGTGCATCTGAGCAGGTGCAGGGACCCCGAGGCTGGGGCAGGGAGGCATCTGGAATCCCTTGAGTGCTACTAGCAGGAAGAACACCTTCACCATTGGCACCGAAGGGGGTGCCCCGTGCGGGGCCACAGGCAGTGATGCACCTACGACGGGGCCCCCGCAGAGCGGAGGCCTGCAGAAGCTGGGATCCAGCCAGGGAGACTGGACTCACTGGGGATGGGGCTCCGGGTCCCTGGTTCCTGCTGTGGAGCTTCTGCAGAAAACTCAGGCCTGCATCTCTGCATCACCATCACTGGGACAAACTCTCCAAATCCTGGGAAGGGGGGAGGGAAGAAGGGGTGAGAGGCGAGGGGACAGGGGAGAGGGGAGGGGGACAGGGGAGATGGGAGGGTCCCATCCCACCCCATGAGAAGTGGCCCAAATCCTGGGGAGGGGTGGAGGGGAGAAAGGGGTGCCCCAGGCCCTTTGCTTCCTCCCATCGCAGCTCAACTGTGGAGCTGAAGCGGGATCGGGCTCCTCCACTCAAGCAGGCTGGGACCCACGAGGCCCCCACGACATATCCCCTGGGACCTGCCTCCAGGCGCCCAGAGAGTCTTGGCGGAGACCCCAGCTGGGGTGTAGGCGGGTCCCCCAGCCAGGCCCACGCCACGGGGCCCGCCAGCACTTCCTGCTCATGGCTTGTCTGCTCTTGAAATCATCAGTGAGCTGGGAAAAGAAAATGTGTGCATATATATGCGGCCATCTGGAACACCGGCCCCTCTCCCTGTGCAGAAGTAAGAGGGGATGTGGGGACCACCGCTGAGGGCCCACAGAGGCGCCTTCACGGACCGGACCTCGCTCTGACACCATGGCCTGGCCGGGCTGGTACCCTGCGCTGTTTCTCGGGCTCCTGGACCACGGATGTGTGGAGGGGCTCGGGATGCACCCACGGTGAGTGATGGCCGTGCCTCAGCCTCCCTCGCCTCCTCTGTTGTCCCCTCGGAAGCCTGACTCCCATTGAGCCTGAGATGTCAACCAGCGAGTTAAAGAGAACCTCTGACTCACGTGGGCATTGTGGGGAGCAGAGCCTGGGTTCTCAGCATCGCTTCGAGGACAGAGGACTGTCCTTTGCCGCCCGCGGGCTGCCCCCCTGCCCCACCAGGGGCAGAAGTCCTCCTCCAAGGTCGAGCATCCTGCTTCCAGGTGCCAGGCGGAGGCACAGAAGCAAGGTAGGGTGGCTGGCCGGGGTGGACTCCTACCCTCTGCGCAGGCTCCAGCCTGCACTGAGGGGACCATGGTCAGCCAGAGAAGCAGCAGCTCCTGGAATGGTTAGACCAGTGTTCACTGCCCCCGCACACACGAGGCCTGGTGGTGGTGCCGGGGTCACAGCCCTGTGCGGGACATGCTGGTCCTGCCCTCTTCACGTCCAGCTGCAGCTGCAGACCCTGAAAGAAGTGCAGAGGACGTAGGAGAAGCTGCAACGCGGAGAAGCGAGTTCTCAACAAAGGGGAAAGCAGGGAGGGCTCCAGCAAAGTCCCCAAGACCAAGGAGAGAGAGAGAAAAAAAGGGAGACATGGAGAGAGACAGACAGAGCCCTGAAGTGTCGGGGTTGAGCTCTGTGTTTGAGGCCTGAGTCCATGCGGAGAACAGCAGTGAAAGGAGGGGGCTGAGACCCTGAGACTGGATGGAAGGGCGGGCCTGAGTTCCCAGGGCACACTCCAGGGCACCTGGCTTTGTCACAGGAGCAGCTGGAACCCTGGGAAGGTTGTGAGCAAGAAAGAGCATGGTCGGCTCTGTGTTTTAGAGAGAGCTTCCTGGTGGCTGGGCAGAGGGTGGATGAGACAGGGGCCCTTGGGACACCTGATAGCCCCGCCCCCGGTGGGAGGGGTCCCCCGAGACCCGGCCGAGCCAGTGGGGACGCAGAAGGGTGGCCACAGCTCCGCACAGCCTGTCATGCGAGCCGCGTGGTGGGAACACGTGTGTGAACACGTGGGTGGATGGATGGACTCCATTAATGAACGAGCGGAAAATCATTTGCCCTCAGCTGTCTGGCAGCTTCATTATTTGGAATTGGTTTAGTTAATCTAATTTGGCATAATGCATGAGGCAATTTATGAAGGGAAAAAAAAGCCGCGAAAGTCTCTGCTGCTCCTCCCATCGGGCTGGGGGCCACAAGCCCCCTCCTCTCCCACCCCTGGCAGTCAGGATCCGCCCCACCCTGCACAGCATCAGGCACATGTGTTCCACGTCTGAGGCTGGTTTGAAACACACAGCCCAGCTTCGGCTTGCCCTTCTGAGCCCTGGAGGTGGAGAGTCTGTCACGTTTGAGAAGTTCAGCCACGTGGACCCATCCTGGCCGACCGTTTGAGCACCAGACAACTTTTCGGATGTTTTGCTCAAATCATCCCCCCACCACCTCCATTCTATGGGTCAGAACAAACTTCATGTGTTTCCATCCAGATGCTGCAAATCAGAGACACACTGCCTCCTCAGTGGCCTCCTTAAATTCCTAACTCCCCGAGTATACTAGCAGCGTATAATGGTCATTTATGCCATTAAGTTCTGGGTGATTTGTTTGTGTCAGTAGGAATGAGAACAGAATTTGGCAGCTGAAAATGAGACACCACCGTCCTGAAAACCTGAGATATACTGGTTTCAGGGCCTTGAGGAGACTGTCGGCAGAAGACAGAACGATGTCTTAAGAAGGGTCAATGATATCTCAATAAAAAGTGAGGAAAAGGTTCTTAGAGGAAAGAAGACCCTGCTAATTCAGTGGTGGACATTCTAGCTAAACTATTCCTGAAATAATGCATGCAATAAAATGGTAGATTTGTCTACAGAAATGGCTAAGCAGAATGTCGAAATTTTCACCTATTATAGAATGGGCATCGTAAGGTAAGGAGAAAAAATAGTGAGCTACTGAAGGCATTACTCAGTTTTGAAGAAGGATTTAGAGGAAAAATAAACAGGCAGGACTTGCTGGCCTTGAAAACATAAAGCCCAGAGAATTAAGGCAGTGATTCATGACTCTTTCAAACTAACCCATCTTCTCAGAATCTCAAGGCACAGATCCAGCTGGTTAAACAATAGGGTTTCTAAGAATCTTAAAGTTGTTCTCCACACTGTGCTCAAAGGGGCTCAGGGTAGAGGAGGACTTACTTTGAAAATGTTGAGGATGTGCCATTGATTAAAGGAATGAATTAAAAGTGATACAAAAGAAACCCACAGCGTTTTTAAAGAAATTGTATCAAGTTGAACTGAAATAGTACCAAAAAAGTGTTTCGGAAGTACAGCATTTGACATCAGGTAGTAGGTTGACCCGGCTGTTCAGTTACAAGCTCAGGTCCCTTTCTTACAGAAAAGGACCAATGACTCTTCTGGGCACAGGTCTAGGGCTTCCCTGGTGGCTCAGTTGGTAAAGAATCCGCCTGCAATGCGGGAGACCCGGGTTCAACCCCTGGGTTGGGAAGATCCCCTGGAGAAGGGAACAGCTACCCACTCTAGTATTCTGGCCTGGAGAATAGTATAGTCCATTGGGTTGCAAAGAGTTGGACACGACTGAGCGACTTTCACGTTCTGCAAGGAACCACACACACAACTCTCCTTCTCACAAGGAGGCTGATCCTGTGCTTGGTCTTGACGTATTTTGCACAAGAGAAAAATATAAGCAGTTTTGTGATCAGAGAACAGACTGTAATTTTTTTTTAAGGAAAATGAATATGAATTTCTTTGACAGTCCTTTAGATATGGGGTCTTTGTCCTGTCTTCTTAAATCTGGGAAGACTTGTGGTTGTTTTCGCTAAGAACACAGCAGAAAAGACACCTGGGTTCCTGAGGCTAGTCCCTGGGGATGATCCAGGCTTTTCCTGGCTCCCTGGAACGCTCAGTATGGACGCTGGGCCACTGACAAGGAGCTCTGGGGCCTGGAGCCTGCCGTACCATGAGGAAGCCCAAGTCGCACAGGAGGTTGCAGCAGCTGGTTCTACAGTCCCAGCCATAACATGTGGGCAAAGGCTCTGCAATTTCAGCCACAAGCCAAGGAACAGAGGCCAGCCGCCAGACTCAGGCAGAGGCCAAGAAGCCTCCAGAGGGAGCACGTGTGCCCTGCTGGGACCTTCGTTTCGGACGCGGGGCTCCAGAACCACGAGAGCACTCCCTGAGCACACAGTCAGAGCTGGAGCAGGTCTGTGTCCACCGCCTGCTCAGCCAGGACGAGCGCCCGACGAGGACCACCCATCAGAGGCCCAGAGGCCGTCCTCACGGGGCACCCAGTGCCCAGGATGACTCTAGGGCTCGAGGCCACAGTGCTCCCCAGACTTCAGGGCACGCTGGAGACGGATGAGACGCCATCTCACGTGGATGAGACCCCGTCCCTCCCGTGCGCAGACCTAACCTCCAGGCCCCATCATCCAAGCAGACAGTCACTGGTTGTTGTCATCGTTCAGTCGCTAAGCCACGTCTGGGGGCCCCGTGAACAGTGTAAAAAGGCAGAAAGACACTCGCTTACGGGGCTTCGTAAGTTCTCTGCAGTGGGGTTCTCTTAGAGCAAGCCCCCGCGCTGCAGACGGGCGCCCCCAAGACTCTGGGATTTCTTCTTCCTTTCAGTCCTGTTCCTCTGTCCCTCCCTCCCATCTTGCCTTCCATCTTGCTGTCTGTCTTTCTTAATATTCCTTAGAAGCCCTTGAGACACACAGGTGGAGTTTGGGGAACGCACTCCCCTCGCGCCTGCAGGGAGGCAGGGTTGCCTCTCGCTCCACGAGCAGATGCAGGACCACGCAGCCTGTGGCCTTTTCCCTCAGTCCCTTTGTCTGTCCTGTTCCTCCTGTCTTCAGGTAACCTCGGGGAGGCCAGGGGCGTAATGGGTGTGAACAGCCACACTGTCTATGAAAATGGTGGGCTCTGACTTTCCTGGATTCACTGAGGACTCACAGCTCCAGGAGGAGCACTGGCCCTGGAGTCCCGCGTGTCCAGAGGACATGCCTGTCCCGGCACACACGGCCACGGCCAAGCGCCTGGCCTTCGCTCTGGCTGTCCACCCCCCAGCAGAATCTTGAGAAAGAATCAGCCATACAATAATGGAGAAGGCTTTCCCGAGTACTCATGAGGCAGAGGACACCAACGGGGGAATGCCACCTTCAAGACTCAGCTGCTGAGAGATTCCGACCACCTCCATCCGCGGGAGTGGAAACCAGCCTGGCGCCACAGGTGACCTCCTCCTCCCGTCCCCCGACCTGGTAGCCCCGGCCCTGGAGGCCTGAGTTGTGAAGTGGAGGCACACGCTGGCCTGAGATGGAGACACCCCACTGCCCAGCACCCTGACCTCGCGGGCTTCCCTGTGCGGGGTTCCCAGGGGTCCGGGTGAGAGGGAAGTCTCTGATGTGAGACGCAGAGGCCTGAAGACCCTGGCCGCATGGACACAACCTCAGCCCTTGTCCACCCAGCGTGGCCGCCAGCAGGGGTCTGCGGGAAGCCCTGGGTGCCGTACCTAGGACCACAAGAGATGTGGCCTGGATTTCTGCTCTCAGGGGGAAGCTTCTGAGATGGGTTTTCTCACCAAACAGTCTTCCGGCTTTGTTTTATTTGCTTGCTGGCTTCATGGGGAGGGCCTCCCCTGGTGGCTCGGAAGGTAAAGAATCCACCTGCAATGCAGGAGATGCGGGTTCGATCCCTGGGTCGGGAAGACCCCCTGGAGGAGGAAATGGCAACCCACTCCTGTATTCTTGCCTGGAGAATCCCATGGACAGAGGGCTGCAGTCCCTGGCGGGCTACAGTCCATGGGGTTGCAAGGAGGTGGGACACGACTGAGTGCCTAACACTTTCGCTTTTGTGGGGAGAGTTGCTTTTCTCTCTTGCAGCACATTTTTTTTTACTTCCTGCCTGATTACCGGGATCCAAGTGAAGCCACCTTTAGGGTTGCCCCGTTATTCATTATTCAGATGCCTCCCAAGTTTGGACAGGTGTGTGAATCACATTTGCAGGCACTCAGACTTTCAGAACTGTCCTTCCTTAACGCACTTGGCAGTGGGTACCAACCAGTGATAAACGGTGTTGCCCCAATGGTCTCGGAGTAGAATGACGTCATGGAGAGAAACTCAGCCCGGTGAGGTGAGGAGAGCATCCTGGGAGGAGGGAGGGTGTCCAGAGCCCCGGGAAGATGGACAGGACCGTGTGTGCTGCCGTAGACTTCCCTGCAGACAGTGGGCAGCGCTGGGCCAGGTCAGGCTGGGACCCAAGCAACTGGGGCTGCTGGAGCGTGAGCAGAGTGTGTGTTTGTGAATTCCCTTCAGTCCTGTGTGACCCTTTGCCACCAGGCTCCTCTGTCCATGGGATTCTCCAGGCAAGGATACTGGAGCGGGTTGCCGTCTCCTCCTCCAGGGGATCCTCCCGACCCAGGGATGGAACCCGCGTCTCCTGGGTCTCCTGTACTGGCCGGCAGATTCTTTACCACTAGCACCACCTGGGAATCCCGCACGGCCTGGCACTAACCAGAAATGGAGCCCTCCGGTTTCCATCACAGAGTCCATTGCATTGACACGTGAGACGGACACACAGGAAGGAAAAAGAAGACAAGTGCCCCCAGAGGACCACTGGCCAGCAGCTCCCCTTCTGTGCGGGCCATCTCTTCCTCGCCCACATCCAGCGAGGACCCTGGGGTGTCCAAGGGAAGGCTGCGGTGGGGGACCGCTGGCCAGCAGCTCCCCTTCTGTGCGGGCCATCTCTTCCTCGCCCACATCCGCGAGGACCCTGGGGTGTCCAAGGGAAGGCCGCGGTGGGGCAGGCACTCCCCGCAGGCTCGTGCGGCTGGCAGATGTGTGGGGGGCTTTGATAACCAGGAAACCCCGAAACAGACTGTGGAGGGAAATTATCTGCAGCTGCATTGCAGGGGGCAAGCCCAGGGATGGCCAATAAATTAGTCAAATTTACATTTTCCCAGATCAGCATCATCTGCCTTCTAAAGTATAAATTATGGCGCTGGACCTGCAATCTAAACTTTCCCAAGTCTTCAAAGGCAAAGCACCCGGACTCCTGGCTGTTCTGGACAAATCTGTGTTTCTTCCCTGATAGTGCTTGCAGGACAGCTAAGATGTGTTCTGGCGGTTTACCAGTCAGTGGAGGAGCCAGTTAGGCAAGAGCGAGGGCCCTCGGGGCTGCCCCGGAGCAGAGCTGAGGGCTTGCTGCTCTGGGTCCAGAGAGCAGACCCTCCCCTGCTCCCGGGGGCAGGGGACACCACCCCTGCCGAGCCTGAGAGGTCCTCGTGTGGTCCTTGCCTGCCTCTCTGCTTGGGGAACGCCGGTCCTCAGGCATGAAACCCCTGTGTTCATCTGATGACCCTGACATCACTACGGTGAACAGAGAGATTACATTTTCACTAACTGCTGCTTTAAAGGAGAGGAAAGCCCCACCACAAAGAAACCTGGGTCAGCAGATCCCCAGCCATGCCGAGACCCCCGGAACAAAGCCGAGGGGTGCCGGTCTCTGCTGGGCCCAGGACGTCTCCGAGCGCTGAGTCCTCAGTGTCTGGTTTCCCAAGGGATTCCCAAGACAAAAAGCAGAACCAGCCCGAAGGAAATATTCGAGGAAACACACAAGAAGTTTCTTGGAAACTGGGTTTGAAGAGGTGTGTTCAATTTCTGCCCTTCAAATCATGTTGATTTGATATTTGATATTAGATATTTGATATTAGATATTTGATATTAGAAAACAGCTAACATACGGATAGTCCATCGGTCGTGTCCGACTCCTCGCGACCCCAGGGACTGTAGCCCGCCAGGCTCCTCTGCCCATGGGATTCTCCAGGCAAGAATACTGGAGTGGGTTGCCATTTCCTTCCCAGGGGAGTCTTCCCAACCCAGGGACCGAATGGGGACCTCCTGCATTGAAGGCGGATTTTTTTACCATCTGAGCCATAACACATTGGTGTGATGAACAAGCAAGAAGTAAAACACACCCCCTTTTTCCACGTGGCTCTCACTCGCTCCCTCTGGAGATGCGCTTGTCCCTGCAGGGACGAGGATGCCAAGTGCCCTGGTGGGGGTGTGAGGGACGCCTGCCTGACGTGGGAGGCCCTCGTGTTGGGGGTGCTCCTCTGACTCCCGGGCGAGGCACCATTTAGCCCCACCTCACTGTAGAGGCTCTCCCGGCATTCCTCCAAGAGCTACGTCCACTGCGACTTCAGGGTTCAAGCATCACCATCCGTCGGGGCCGCTGTGATGACACGCTGCACGCCGGGGGCCTGTACACAGTGGAACGAACCGCTCCCGGTTCTGGAGGCTGGACGTCCACGCGCAAGGTGTCAGCAGGGTGAGCTCGGTTCCAAGGAGGCACGGCCCGGCTTCCTGGCCCCCCAATGTGCCGCAGGGCACAGGGCTCTGAGCCCAGTCCTTGCGAGAAGGCCAGGAGGAGGGACCACCCTGGGGGTGAAGGCAGCTGGACTCTCAGCACTGTAGCCCCCGCCCCACGTCTGAGACGCATCTGCCTGGTGGGGGTGTCTGCTGACCGGGGACCCTCTCCTCTGCTGGGGACAGCAGTTCCTTCTCTGAGTCCTCCCTGATGGCTGCCTCTTCTTCACCAATCCCGGTCCTATGGGAGTATCTGGTGTGTCCTGGCACCTCCCGGCAGGCCTGGGGTGTGACCTGGTGCCTGCTGAGGGCCTGGCCAGAGGAGGGCAGGGGACCCGGAAGCAGCAGGATGGAACGGGGTGCAGAAGGGGACCAGGGCCCGGCTGCAGGGGTCCTGAGCTGCCTCTGAGGGCCCTGGAGGTCCTGCTCCCGAGAACCCACCCCCTGGGAGCCCGAGGGGAGGGAAGGCTCGGGGACACCCTTGGGGTCACCTGGCAAGGATCTCCCACATGAAGACAGGAGCACCCCCCTCAGCCTGCCAACCACAAGAGAGCCACCCCAGGGCGCCCAGGCCCTCTCCCCCGAAACTCTGCCCCTGCGCAGATGGCTCCACCCGCCCTGGGCCCCCAGCAGGTCCAGCCATGGCCGGTGACCTCAGGGAGAAGGAAGGGTCAGAAAGGGTCAGCGAGGCTGGTTTCTGGGGACCTCACAGCCAGAGCGCCCAACCTCCCTGTCCAACCTGCCTCACCCCCACCCCGAGCGCACCCTGCTCCACTCTGATGGCTTTTCACTCCGCATGGGGCCCTTTGTGTGAGCCTGAAAATGAGAGAAGTCGTCCCCTGCCTCCCGCCACACCCCTCCTCATCTGTAAGTGAACCCAGCGCCAACTCCACCTGATGATACACAGAGAGACCCTTCTTGGGAATCTGCTTCTGGAGCCCACCTCGGCCAGGGCTGCCTCCCACCCTGCCCTCCCAGTGCGGGGCGTTGCTTGGCGGGCATGTGGCCACCATGGTACCCAGGGAGCCCCTCGGGATAGATGCCTCTCCTCCCACAGAGATGCTGGGCACACATGGGACAAGAAAGGGGTCCCTTGGGCACCACGTGGCACCAAAGGCTGGAGGGCCAGCTGCACATGTAGACACCTTTCATCTTGACCAGCACAGCCCCCAGCTCACCCCCACCTGCCTGCCCTCCACGCATGCCGAGGGGCACCCATGGGTGGGGCCTCGGGACCCCCCACGTCACCCCCTCACATCAACCTGCTCTCAGGATTAAAATGTTTGGCGGCTGCCCACGGACCCTGCCTGCTGCTGATGTCTCCTCCTCCAGGAAGCCTTCTCTGCCTTCCCCAGGCCTAGCCGGCCGAGCAACCTTTTCTACTGTCTGCAGCCCTGTGCTGGGCTGTTCCACAGCCCTCGGGGAGGGGGGCTCGTTCCCTCTTTGTGCCCTGAGCTTCTCCGGAGAAGGAACACAGGTGTCTGTTTGCAGCTGGAGCAGCACTGATTCATTCACTCACTCACTCACTAATGCATTCATTCACTCAGTCACTCATTCATGCATTCATTCGCTCACTCACTCACTCACTCACTAATGCATTCATTCACTCAGTCACTCATTCACGCATTCATTCGCTCACTCACTCACTCACTCACTAATGCATTCATTCACTCAGTCACTCATTCACGCATTCATTCGCTCACTCACTCACTCACTCACTAATGCATTCATTCACTCAGTCACTCATTCACGCATTCATTCGCTCACTCACTCACTCACTCACTCACTAATGCATTCATTCACTCAGTCACTCATTCACGCATTCATTCGCTCACTCACTCACTCACTCACACTCACTCACTCATGCATTCACGCATTCACTCAGTCACTCATTCACGCATTCATTCACTCACTCACTCATTCACTCATTCACTAACCATTCATTCACTCAGTCACTCATTCACGCATTCATTCACGCTTCATTCACTCACTCACTCATTCACTAATGCATTCATTCACTCAGTCACTCATTCACGATTCATTCGCCACCACTCACTCACTCATTCATTCACTAATCACATTCATTCATTCGCCACACTCACTTCACTAATGCATTCATTCACTCAGTCACTCATTCACGCATTCATTCGCTCACTCACTCACTCATTCACTAATGCATTCATTCACTCAGTCACTCATTCACGCATTCATTCGCTCACTCACTCACTCACTTGTTCACCTGGGAAGTGACCGTCACACAGGACGCCTGTACTGGGGCTGAGAAGGAGCAGTGATGAGACAGGTAAGGTGCCCACCAGGAGCTCACACAGGACAGGGGAGACCTATCCAAAGAGACACCCAGTGTAAAGTCCAAGGACAAGATACCCTGCACGAGTTATCTAGCTTGAGGAAGACCAGATCTTAAACGCGGACTTCTGAGAAGGACACAAGCAGGCTCCGCATACACGCTGAGCTCACCAGCACTAAAAGCACAGACAGTGGGCACCTTTTCTGTGCTGGTAACGCACATGGCGCCTTTGCAGACGCAAGCAGATCAGAGCACGTTTGCTGAGGGCCTTTCCACCAGCCAGTGTCCTGACAAGCGTCCGCCTGTACCTCCTCTTTCTGTCACCCTGGAGGGTGGCCCCCAAGTACCTGAAAACTGCACTGTCTCCCCAGGGCCTTGGGCAGGGCCGCCTGGATCATGGGAGGAGAATCCAGCCCCTCCCAGGTCTCCTGTGTGTCCCGGGGTCTCAGGCGTCAGGCTGACCTCAGGGATGGAGCTGGGCGGCCCCCTAACTCAGTATTTGTGTCCTTTGCACAAAGAGCTACAGGATTGTCTGTGTAACACACATGGAGCCTTGGAAGTTAGACTGCCCTCGTATTTGTAAAGCCCCTCTGTGTCCCCACGGCATCATCAGACAGCACTGGGGAGCCGGGCCTTGGAAAGAGCAAGACCCCGAAGCTTGCTGAAGCCAAGCCGCACCAACCCTTCCACAGGGAGCTGGCCGGGGGGTCTTTCAGATAAACCTGCTGGAGTCCCCCAGGGACTGTACCGGGCACGCGGCCGCCAGGCTGTTCTGCCCCATTGCTTCCTGGCGAAATGAAAATACTAATAATTCCTAAGGCTTCAGACTCTGCCTCCCAAAGTACTTTTCCAGGAGCACGCTTTGAAAGAACACCATAGAAAATATGATCCCGGTGACACCGAACTTCAGACATCCTCATGATTTAGGGGGCGAGACCGTGAAGGGGCTCCTGCAGGCATTTTTTTGTTTCTGAAATTTCAGAAGCAAGAAAACACACCTTTGAGCTGAGCCTGTACTGTCAGCAGTCAAAATTCCTCCAAGCTTTGCTTGGCTGGTGCCTGTTCTAAGAAAAAAAGAGCGTGTGGGCTGTGGAGGCCTGGCTGTCTGCAGGCGTCCCTGTCCTAAGTGGGGGAAGGGCAGCGCTAGAGACGATGTCCGAAGTGTAAAGTCTCGTACAAAAGTCTCTGGATAAAGCACAGATGAGGAGAGAAGGTTCTGGAAGGTTCTAGAGAAGGTTCTAGGGGAGGTGAGTCCTCCGGGTGCGTGAAGGTTCTGGAATGATTCACCCAGACACGCCTGTGTGTGCTGGGCACTTGGTGAGCACCTACTGTCCCCTTGGCCCCAAGCTCTGGGGAGAGCACATGCCCAGATGGAGGGTCCTTCCTGTGACCGTGACCGCTCCTGCACGTGAGGCTCCTGGCCCCCCGGGGAGGGACGCAGAGCCAGCTCCACGCGGGTGACTCACTCCAGACTCGATGACATCCGCACCGAGAGCCTCTCGGACCAGAAGACCTCTGTCTTTTCTGAGCGGTGATTCGAAGCTAGCATTCACTTGCGTGACGCAGAATGCCTCCTGCTGCTCCAGAAATGGACCTTAAGCTGGAAAATGTAAGAGGAGAGATGGAGACCCCGGGCTTCCTTGAACACAGCCGTGGTTTAGCCGAGTCAGCTCAGAAATGGTCCCAGACAGCTGGAGAGGTTGCAGACGGCAATTGATCCAGACTCTTGCTTCTACCCACAAATCCTGGGTATCATCATGTTGAGGGGGGTAGATGTCTCTAACAGCTTCGTCTTGCTTCCCTGGGAAATCTGGCATTAAACAATGAAGAAAAACACTGATTTCTTTTAAGAAAGTTAGGCAGACAAATACAGTGGGTCACATCGTTTCAAGACTTCCGTGGAACAAGCGGACAGCTTTGCCCTGGGTCCAGAGAATACAGTGTAGAGCTAACCGCTTGTAGGGGGGCAGTGGGCAGTGGGTACACACCTTCCTCCCCACGTCCAGGCAGACCCGGAGCCCTTGGGTGCAAACCATCCCTGTTGCTGGAAGCGTTGCGAAGCCCGCTGACGCCTCACTGCAGAGCTGCCAGGCCCGCCTGACAGTGATATGGTATCTCGTGCAGAAGGAGACAGGACGATGCCCCAGATTAATACTTTGCCTTTTTAATCTATTAATCTACCACCTTTGGGACATGATTGCAAATCCACTCCAGAGCAAAGTGACTGAAAATCACTCCGGTCTGACAGCTTTAAAAGATCACAAGTGAAATGTGTTAAGAAGGTCTCAACCCATCGATACAGCGTGAGGACGCCTCTCTGGAAGCCTCCCAGGCCGGCCAACGCTTCTACCCCCTCCCGTTGGGAGAGTCCCATGCAGACAAGCATGCGGCAGCCAAGAAATGGTGCTATTAGACGGGGTAACGGGGTGAGTTCGTGTTCTATCAGATCTGAGCGGAGTACGTGTATCGCTGATGTGGTTCAGAGACCCTTGGAGTTCCTGGAGGAGACGTCCCTCTTCTCTGCTGGGATGGGCCCTGGTCAGTTAAAGAGGGCATGGGGATATGGACCAGAGACGTAATGGATAGAGCCTCTGTTTTTTGGGTTTTTTTAAGTTGCTTTTTTGATGACACTGAAGCAGAGTGTGTCTGCATTTTTAAGACCAACGACTGAGTCCCCGCTTCCCTAGTCAGTCCCTGTACTCACCAGCCCAGGTAACCCCCGTGGCCAGGAATGGCCCCCCGAAACAGGCTCCGCAAGCATCTCTCCATGCTAAGGTGATCCCCAGGCCACAGACGTCCCCGGCCAGCCCGTCGCCAGCATGGGATGATAAGGCACAGAGCTCAGCCTCCCAGGTAGCGGAAGAGGAGATAGGAAGGACAAGCCTTGCTTCCCACGCTGGTCAGGCGTCCACACTGCACATCTGGCCGTTTGGAGGCACGTGTTCTGACTACACCAGTGTGAAGAGAAATGTCAGTCCCTTAATTACATTGATTGTTTGCGACCCCGTGGACTGTAGCCTGCCAGGCTCCTCTGTTCATGAAGTTCTCCAAGCAAGACTACTGAGTCCAGTTCAGTTCAGTTGGGTCGCTATTTCCTTCTCCAAGGGATCTTCCCGACCCAGGGATCGACCCCAGGGTCTCCCATATCACAGGCAGAGTCTTGACTGTGACATCCAGGAATCACCTGCCTGTGGGGGACAAGGAGGAGGAACCACCAGAGAGAAAGCGAGGGTCACTGGGAGAGCAGTGAAGTGACAACCTCAGGATGACCCGTGGCCGAGGACAGAGTGGACGCCGGGGCGACAATTCGATAGGGCAGACTGTAGCGGCCGGAGGTGTTCTGTCCTGGGGACAGACAGGAAGCGTGGACGCTGCTTCTAGGATCCATCAGAGGAGGAAAGGAAACCTGCTGGGCTCCGGGGCGGGGCGGGGCCAGGAGGCGGTGGAGGGTGGGCGCTGGTGTGCCCGAAGGTCAGAGACCCCAGCAAGTGCGTGCAGCCAGCACAGAGGGGCGGGAGGGCAGGGGGTCCCCAGTACAGAGGACGTGGGGCCCTCGACGAGGCTGGAGCAGGAGCCTGGATGCCCCATGCAAGGGCCTCCGTCCCGGCCGAGCCTCCTGTCACCAAGCTCTCCTCTGTGTGCGGAGCCGCCTGCAATCACTTGGGCGGGACCCCGGGGGTTCAAACCCGGCTCGCTCACCTCGGAGGCCCTGCCAAGGCACGTCCGCTGGGGCCTCCTGACCCAGCCTCTGGGATCGCCTCCTGGATCAGCTCCGTGCTCCTGCATCGTTCACTCGGAAGTGGCTCCAGGGTCACTGTGAGAGGCTGTTAGGCATGAGAGAGGGAGCGGGGGGGGCCTTAGCAAAATGTCTCCTGGAAAAACCAAAAGGACAGTCAGCACTGTGCAGGCTGAGAGTCGGGGAGACGTGAGGACTCTTGATGGGGCTCGGGGGCGGTGGGGCGGATCGCAGGGGCAGAGTGGATCCCCTCTGAAGCGTCAGCAGGACTCAGGCTGCAGCTGCCCAGCCCGGGCCTGTCTGTCCCCTTCCTCAGTCCTGGCCCCTCTGTCGTTCCTGAAACAGCTGACGCAAAACATACGACAAGAGTAAAGCCAGAAGTCTCTCTCTGTCCTTTTCAGGCTCAGACAGTAAAGAATCTGCCTGCAGTGCAGGAGACCCAGTTCAGTCCCTGAGTCGGGAAGGTCCCCTGGAGGAGGGCATGGCCACCCACTCCAGTGTTCTTGTCTGGAGAATCCCATGGACAGAGGAGCCTGGAGGGTACAGTCCGTAGGGTTGCAAGAGCTGGATACAATTTAGTGACTAAACCACCACCAATTAACATGCATCATAAGTAAATATATATTCAAGTTCAGTTATGTTCAGGACAAGTTCATGATTATAAATACACTCATTTATTACCAAAAAATTGAAAAATGGAATAAAAAGACCTGTGTGATTTGACTAATCTGTAACTATCATGCCCTGGATATTCCATTTCAGTCTTTTTTTATAGGCATATATTTTTAATAAAATTCAGTTTCCTATGGTTTATATGGTTTCATGGTGTGTTCCTTTTATTTCCTCCACACACACACACAAATATGATTGGCCTTCTGCCCATTATTTTTTACTTAAAAAAAAAAGGCTTTGATATTTTGGTCTTTTGCTGTCAGAATTCTGTCTGGTTTGCCTTGTCTCTTCCAGGAAATGGCAGAGTATACTTCCTCCACCTTCAGTTTTTCACACGGCTACTTTAAATTCAGAAGCGTGTTAATTAACATTTTATTGTTAGAATGAGAAACTGCAATCATTTTAATCCCTCCACATAAGATAACTGTTTTGCCGTTTTTCCACAACCTAAATTTTCTAGACAAAGTTTGAGGGTTGAGCCATGTATTACCCTCCTTTGAACAACTGGGGTCTCCATTTCATTCTGCTGGTTACCACCTCTCCAGCATCTTTCTGGATTAACCTAATGTGTATTTTCTAAGATTCGCTGCCAAGCCGGGGTCTGTCTTCCACATTCTGGTTTGCTTCAACTCCCAGCCTTCTTGTACCTCCTTAAGTGGTGAAAGGGAAAGTGAAGTCGCTCAGTTGCGTCCGACTGTTTGCGACCCCATGGACTGTAGCCTAGCAGACTCCTCTGTCCATGGGATTTTCCAGGCAATAGTACTGGAGTGGATTGCCATTTCCTTCTCCAGGGGATCTTCCCGACTCAGGGATCGAACCCGGGTCTCCTGCATTGTAGACAGGTGCTTTACTGTCTGAGCCACCAAGGAAGTCCTTCACAGAAGGCAATCTCGTGGCATGCTCTCTGAGCCCTGGCGGGCTGAGTGGCTCATCTGTGTGGATGGAAGCTCTCAGCTGCTGTGAGAAAAGGCCCTTCTCCAACAGGATGGAGCAGCAGGAGACGGATTACCCCGGCGCTGGATGGAGACCTTAGCAGGGACCACAGATGCCCAGGCGTGCTGGGAATCTGGTTCTGTGACATGGAGCATCCGTGTCATCCTAGGCTGGAAGGCCTCATGGTCACAGCAAGGCTGCCAGTGCCCAGCAGGACTTCATCCCTCTTCCCTCCAGACAGAGAGAGGTTCCGTGTCACCCTAAGTGTCACCCAGCTACTTCCACACACCTCTTCTGAGCTCTCACCATCAGCTCTCCTTCCTCCGCAGGTTCAGGTTCAGCAGGGGACATGGTCAGTCCTAGAGAGGCCAGGCCTCCTGATGTCCAAGGCTCATGGCCACACAAGAGAGGCCTGGGGAAAGCCTGGCAATCTGGGGAGTGTGGGTGGGGAACACACCCCCCGAGGACAGACCACTGTTGCCTTTCTCTGTGCACAGTGGGCTATGGGGTTCATGATGTTGTGACTTTCTCCGTGCACAGTGGGCTATGGGGTTCGTGATGCTGTGACTTTCTCCGTGCACAGCGGGTCATGGGGTTCATGATGTTGTGACTTTCTCCGTGCACAGTGGGCTATGGGGTTCGTGATGCTGTGACTTTCTCCGTGCACAGCAGGTCATGGGGTTCGTGATGTTGTGACTTTCTCTGTGCACAGCGGGCTATGGGGTTCCTGATGCTGGAACAAACGTGTTTCCTTGAAATAGCAACATCTGCTGCATCTCTGTAATTAAAGAAATAATAATAATTGAACTGCAAACACCACTCCTGCCTGGAATATTCCAAGCATTTAAAGTTTCCTTTCTCAAGAGAAGAAAATGTTCTTCAATTTTAGTTCTGATTATGCTGCAATGTCAGCTGGCACTCTGCCCTGAGTTCCCCCTCCATCCCATCCCCAGTCCTCTCCTGAGTGACCACCAGTCCCTGTGGACCCTTCCTCTGTTCCCATTTTACCAAAGAAGAGGTAGGTTGACCTTATTTCATCTTCTCCCTGACCCAGAAGACAATGGGCTTCACAGGCAGCATCCTTGCCCCATGCCTTTGACCTCATCTCACCCGGCATCCCGGGGTAGGTGCTCCTTATCCTGCCCGGGGATGGGGCTGGTCCTCTGACCCCTCTCTGCCACGTGGCCACTGGAGTTTACAATCACCTTCTCCCCGACGGGCTCTCTGTGTTCATTTTCCCCAACTTCCGTGGCAAAGCACCGCAGGCTGAGGGGCTTCAGACCCCGGAAACGTGTTCCCTCCGGCTCTGGGGGCCAGAGTCTGACATTAAGGTGGCAGCAGGGCTGTGCTCCCTGCAAGGTTCCAGACGGGGGGTCCTCCCTGCCCCTTCCAGCCCCTGGGGCCCACTGCCCCATCCTCTGCCGCCATCGTCACATGGCCTCCTCCACTGTGTCCCTCTTTTCCCGTGTCTGTCTAACCTCCCTCTTAGAAGGACACCTGTCGTTGGATTCAGGGCCCACCAGGTAATCCAGGGCAGGTTTCTCATCCCAAGATCCTCAGTCACATCCTCAAAGACCCTTCTTCCAAGCAAGGTTCCACACCCAGGTCCGAGTGTCGGGATGCAGACTCGTCCCCGGGGTCCGCCGCTCAGGCCATGGCACTTGCGACTTGCCCTGTTGGCTGATGCTGCTTCCGGCTGTGCAGATGAACCCTGGGCGCGATTTCTAGAGGAGCTTCTGAGAGCTGGAGGGTGACTGTCTGGGGGTTTTTGCCATATTTCATCCAATTCCACACCCCCACCCGATCCCCCACAGATTTCTTTTCTCTTAACACAAGTGCCTGGGAACATCTGTCCCTGGGGTTGAAAGCAATTCACCTGTGTTTGCATTCTCAGTGAAAGGCTTCTCATGTTGCTTGTCCACTTTTCTTAGTGGTTGGCAGTCCCCTTGATTACTCAAAACATTTTAAAATGTAAGGTTTTTAGCCCTTCTAAGATATGCATATAGCCAAAGCTATGGTTTTCTCAGTAGTCATGTATGGATGTGAGACGTGGACCATAAAGAAGGCTGAGGACCAAAGGACTGAAACTTTTAAACTGTGGTGCTGGAGAAGACTCTTGAGAGTCCCTTAGACTGTGGAGATCCAACCAGTCCATCCTAAAGGAAATCAGTCCTGAATATTCATTGGAAGGACTGATGCTGAAGCTAAAGCTTTAGTACTTTGGCCACCTGATTCAAAGAGCTGACTCACTGGAAAAGACCCTGATGCTGGGAAAGATTGAAGGCAGGAGGAGAAGGGGATGATGGAGGATGAGATGGTTGGATGGCATCACCAACTCGGCGTACATGAGTTTGAATAAACTCCAGGAGATAGTGAAGGACAGGGAAGCCTGGCGTGCTGCAGTCCACGGGGTCACAGAGAGTCGGATACGACTGAGCGACTGAACAACAACAAAGATGTGTGTTCTCAGTCGCTCAGTCGTGTCCGACTCTTTGTGACCCCGTGGACTGTAGCCCACCAGGCTCCTCTGTCCATGGGATTCTCCAGGCAAGAATACTGGAGAGGGTTGCCATTTCCTCCTCCAGGGGATCTTCCCGACCCAGGCATTGAGCCCACGTCTCCTGCCTTGTCAGGTGGCTTCTCTACCACTGAGCCACCTGGGAAGCCCCAGGTTAGGCTTGTGTCCTCCTAAATGTCCCTTGTCCCCTCTCTTCCCCTCTCACCTGCCCCCTCCCTCCTCCCCCCTCCCCGCTTCCTCCCCCTCCCAGGCCAGCTCCCTCCTGCCATTTCAGCCAGTTCCCAGGAAGAGGTTCCTAGGGCATCTGTCCACAGCCTGGCCTGTGCAGCCCTCTGGGCCTCCCCGTTACCAAGGGCAGTCCCGGGCATTTCAGCATCCACTGCTCCCAGGCCCCACCCCAGGCACCCGGTCTGGGCTGACCAGCATGGAGACCCTGGGCTGCAGTTGCCTTTGGGAGAAAAGTTGGACACCTGCTCTGGGACCCCCTAAGGGAGGGACATCTTCACTGAGCAGAGAGGGTGCCCCCACGCCCTGGGCCCAGACCCTTTGACAGGGTGGGTGCCTCTGAAGGGCTCTCCCTGCCGGGGGACTGGGGAGGCCTCGTGTGTTGTGACGGACAGATGCCCCCGTTCACACAGAGTGGCCAATTAGCCAGAGGTGACCTCGTGTCCAGGACGGACCTTCCCCTCAGGGGTCTGGGGAAGGGGTGGGAGCCCCCTGAGCTCTGGACAGCCCTCTGTCCTCACGGTCCGGGTGTCCAGCTGCCCGTCACCCCTTCAGACAGCAGGAAGTCCATCTGCGCAGCAGCCTCTTGCCTGTAGCCCTTAACTCGGTGACAACACGAGGGGGCTTCAGGCCGGGAAGGGGTCTGAGAGTTACAGCGAAGTCCCCGATTTCAGACCCAGGGTGGAAATGGGGAGACGGGACTGGGCAGGGCCCCACACCCTCCTCAGAGCACTTTGAGGGGGCACTCCAGCTGATTCCAGGGTTTGGGGTACCTCCATGAACTCTCATCAGAGGCCCTCCCCAGAGAAGCAAAACCATTACAGAATTACCAGAGTCAATCTCATTTTTGTGAAGCTCTGTACCATACACACTCAAGTTTAAACGTCACCACTTTTCTTTTCCCGTCTAATAGGCAAACGTAGGCCTGAAAAGCAGCCTAAGCCAAGTCTGAGAGAAACAACACAGTGGGGGTTCGCAGACTTCAGCACCCCCTCGGCCTCAGAAGTGAAGCTGGTTCACAGTTTAAGCAAAGCACCTACAGTTTACAGCCCCAGGTGTGTGTTTGGTCCCTATTCACAGAGGAGCAGTGATCGGTCAGCAAGCTATCTCATGGTCACTAAGTCATCACGGGGAGATGGGCCCTCCGTGGTTACCGCCTCGAGCATTTCAGCAGACCGTGTCCCTGGTCTTGCTGCTGGAAGCTTCCATCCGGCCTGAATGCCACGGGAGGGGTCATCTCACAGGTACACAGACACAAAACGGTCTCCACACCTTTCACTTTAGACCTTTGCTCAGACTCCTACTTCTGAAAATGGTCAGTGAGTCCCATTAGCTGTTTTTAAACAGCAAAAGCAAGAAAGAAATTATTACGCAAAAAAAAAAGAGAGAGAAGCATAGTTCTCTTCTACTGTGTGTTGGTGGGATATTTACAGATGGCCAGTGCGTGGGGTCCCTGCCAGCAGTGTATTGAAAATTATCACTTTCAGAGTCAATAGCTGGGCCAGGGTGGGGGGGTTCCTCTCCTCTGTGGGTGCTAAGGAAGAGTTTCTAGACGGACTCCCAGGACGGTCACTTGTGGAACCCACTCAGAAGCGCAACACCAAGGTGGGGATTCCACCTCTGGCTTCACTATTATTCACAAATTTAAAATAACAAAGTGTTAAGAAATATATTATAGCAAGTAACTGCCAGCGATAATGCATCCAGGTGGAACGGACTACACTGGAGGTATTAAAATTGAAGTTGGTGGTGACCCCACATTATTCATTACATCAAATGGAGATGCCTTTAAATTTATATTAAATTCAATTTAAATGCCATCAAAACCATGGTTGACAAAGTACTGATGGATGAATATTTTAGTCTGATTCAATAGGGGTAAACTTTATTTTCTTACCTTGAGGCAAGGTGATGGAGTTTCTATATGCAGTAGGTTGAACTGGGTTTGTAGTAACATGGCTTCTGATTTCCATAAAATAAAATTTTATCTTTTAAAAATGATTTTCAAGGGTTTAAGTCTTGAACTCTGAAAACACTTCCTCAGGGTTCTTTCTGCTTCACTCATTACCTTATACTCTGAAATCCAAAACCTTTCTTATACCACTCTTCAAAATATCTTCTGGTTTAGAATGAACAATTAGTCATTTAAAGGTTTTGTGTTTGATGTTGATATTCAGTAATATTTCAACTCAATTTTTCCACTTACAGCTCTTGGTCATAGGGGAAAAGCCACTTACACAGAAATTCACTTGGAGTTGGCATTGAATGCATATGCATTAAACGACTGAATGAAATGATTAAATAATTGATTAATTGTAATTAACTAGTCTCTACAACTCTTTCTAAGGAAAGAGAGGCAGTCTTTTGTCTGCCCATGGGTATAGCCCTTTTCTTAAGAGCTTACAGGTCGCCTCACAAAAAGACATAGCCAATGTCCCTAAAGAGAGTATTAGTGATATAAATATTGATCATTATCAATGTAGAGAAATAGTCGGCTATGGACTGAGGCCTCTGGCTCCACCTGCTTCTGTCTAAGCTCCTAGAATCCAGGGAGGGTTTTCCCACCGCATCTGGTTTCTGGAACCAAGACCCCGGTTTTCCTGTGTGTAGTTTTCCCAGAGATGCCCAGAAGCGCCTGCACTGGGACAGCATTCTGTCACATATCCCCTGGGTGTTACACTTCTTTAGCCCAGTGTATTTTTCAGTTCAGTTCAGTTGAGTTGCTCAGTCGTGTCCGACTCTCTGCAACACCATGGACTGCAGCATGCCAGGCCTCCATGTCCATCACCAACTCCCGGAGTTTGCTCAAACTCACGTCCATCAAGTCAGTGATGCCGTCCAACCATCTCATCATCTGTTGGCGCTCAGCTTTCTTTATAGTCCAACTCTCACATCCATACGTGACTACTAGAAAAACCATAGCTTTGACTAGATGGACCTTTGTTGACAAAGTAATGTCTCTACTTTTTAATATGCTATCCAGGTTGGTCATAGCTTTTCTTCCAAGGAGCAAGTGTCATTTAATTTCATAGCTGCAGTCAACATCTGCAGTGATTTTGGAACCCCCCAAAATTAAAGCCTCTCATTGTTGCCCCATCTATTTGCCATGAAGGGTGGTGTCCTCTGCATATCTGAGGTTATTGATATTTCTCCTGGCAATCTGGATTCCAGCTTGTGCTTCATCCAGCCCGGTGTTTCTCATGATGTACTCTGCATAGAAGTTAAATAAGCAGGGAGACAATATACAGCCTTGATGCACTTCTTTCACAATTTGGAAGCAGTCTGTTGTTTCATGTCCAGTTCTAACTGTTGCTTCCTGACCTGCATACAGATTTCTTGGGAGGCAGGTCAGGTGGTCTCGTATTCCCATCTCTTTCAAATTTTCCACAGTTTGTTGTGATCCACACAGTCAAAGGTTTTGGTATAGTCAATAAAGCAGAAGTAGATGTTTTTCTGGAACTTTCTTGCTTTTTCAATGATCCATCAGATGTTGGCAATTTGATCTCTGATTCCTCCGCCTTTTCTAAAACCAGCTTGAGCATCTGGAAGTTCACTTTTCATGTACTGTTGAAGCGTGTTTTGGAAAATTTTGAGCATTACTTTGCTAGTATGTGAGATGAGTGCAATTGTGTGGTAGTTTGAGCATTCTTTGGCATTGCCTTTCTTTAGAATTGGGATGAAAACTGACCTTTTCCAGTCCTGTGGCCACTGCGGAGTTTTCCAAATTTGCTGGCATATTGAGTGCAGCACTTTCACAGCATCATCTTTTAGGATTTGAAAGAGTTGAACTGGAGTTCCATCACCTCCACTAGCTTTGTTCGTAGTGATGCTTCTTAAGGCCCACTTGACTTCACATTCTAGGCTGTCTGGCTCTAGGTGAGTGATCACACCATCGTGGTTATCTGGGTCATGAAGATCTTTTTTGTATAGTTTTTATGTGTATTCTTGCCACCTCTTCTTAATAGCTTTTGCTTCTGTTATGTCCATACTGGTTCTGTCCTTTATTGTGCCCATCTTTGCAATTTTTATCTAGTTAATGGCTCCTTTGTCCATAGAATTCTCCAGGCAAGAATACTGGAGTGGGTTGTCATTTCCTTCTCCAGGGGATCTTCCAAACCTAGGGAACGAACCCAGGTCTCCTTCATTGCAGGGAGATTCCTTACCATTCAAGTCACAGAGAGAAGCCCAGCTAGTGGCTCATTTCTCCCTAAATGTAGACAGCTTTGGGGGAAGGACAGACACAGCTGAAGGTCAGGAAGCCATTGCTCAGCTGTGACTTTAAAACAGCCGTAGAAAAGGGGGTGTCCACGAGATATGGGAGCCAGGACTTCCACAGCAAAGCCAAGTCCTTGATAAATAAAAAAGACGCACAGCTATTTACACTTTGGTTGACTAGGAGGGGTTCTGTGGCTGGGGCTGAGCAGCAGGGAGCTCTGTGGAGTAAGCGCCCAGCTTTTCCAGAGTCTAGGAGGAAGGAGGGGGCGTGGAGGGGCTGGGCATGAGGCTGTGGTGGCGATGCGGACCTTAGCCCTCCGGCACCGTCCTCGGCTCTGGAAACGGGCAGGACTGCGGGCAGGTGCAGGCGCCTGCCTCGGACCCCCACCCCGGTGGCTGTGCTCGCTTCCTCCCGTGTCTCAGAAACTGCCTCTCTGGTGATGAAGGCTGACACCTCCCAGAGACCCTGCTTGCAGAGGCTCTCACTGAAACCATCTTCTTGCCGACTGGTTCCCAGCGCCTTTGGGAAGACATTGTCATGATTGCCATAACATTTTGCATCCTACACCATTTCACCTCCAGGATGGAGGGGCTGCATGCTGGTGGCCAGAAAGCAGGCTGGGGTTCTCGGGTTCCAGGTCCCTCTGTCACCTTGTCAAGGCTCACCTGAAGGGCCACCCGATCAGAGGAGCAGCAGCGACCCAGCACAGCTGCAAGTGGTGACCACCGCAAGTGCTCAACTTTAACTGCCCCATTATTTTTATAAATGTTTAGAAAACTTTTTTCCAAACATATTTCTTAATTAATACAAAATAGGTCATTTAAAAAGAAAAATCTGTAGTTGCAGGGAAAAATCAGCGTGGAAAGATGATTCACTTCAGCATAAAACCCATCACTTCTGACCGAACAGCAAAAACCTGTGACTGCTGTACAGAGTATCAGGAACGCAACCTCAGGATGGGTTTTTCTGCCTCTTGGCTCTGCAGTACCAAACACAGACTGAGGAACGAGGCGTCCCTTCAAAATGCGATGACATGCCTAAAGCATTGCACTGTGCTCACCCTTCACGTGATCCAGAATAAAATTGTTGTGTGACCATATACATTTGCATATTATTTGTTGATTCACAATATGTATACTTTAAAGGCATACAGATTTGTCCCACTTTCCAGGATCCCAATATACACATTTATGAAATGATTTACAAATTTCACTTTATGTTTTTTTAATTATCCCAGTCTCCAGAGGCTCTCAGGTGTCCCTAGAACTTAGCGATTCTGAGCAGAGTATCCCTGCCTCACGTTTAAAAATAGAAGCCATGATATTCTTTAGCTTTTGCCAAATTGCAAATAAGTGAGCAGCATGAAGAATGATGTGATGAGTCAGAGCCGAAATCCTCAAGCCCAGCAAGTGTCGAGGAGCAGTTACACAGCCTCACCCTGAGTCCCACAGCCTCTGCTCTGGCCCGGTGCAAGATGGTCAGACCTCGAGTCAACAGCACTGAGGTCAGGCCCATCCATGCATCTGAAGCATCTTTGAGAAAAGGCAACAGATCCCAGCTCATAAAATATGTGGGTGAAAGGAACAAGCCACACGTGTGTCTCAGCCAGCGACCCAGCACGCGGGGAGAGCTGCTTTGCACGGTCACTGTTTCACTTGGTGACAGGTGACGGGCCTGCTCAGACCTGGCTGGATCTCAGAGCACGCAGGGAGCCCTGAGGCTGATTGCTCCATATACAGTCCCCAGGAAGTAAAATTCCGTGATTTGTTGTGATATTAAAACCCTCCTGAGTTAGACGACCGCACAGTCACAGTGGCCTGTGTCATTTGAGGAGAAGGATGATGTGTTCTTATTCCACACATTGTCAGTCAGTCCTTCCCTGCCTTGCTCACACCCATCAGCCACTGAGATGTCTCGTAGCTACTTCAGCAGCAGAATCCAGGCTTTGCCGTCAGGAATGTGATGAGGGTTAAGTCCGGCTGACTCTGCACCTGAGGCTTTGGGAACCTGGTCCAGCGGTACGGGGAGCGAGCAGGGAGGGGCTTGCAAGACGGGCTGGGTGTGGGCTGGCCTTGCCTTCCTGGACTGTGAGCACCGTCCCACCCCTGGTGCACACACTGTCAGTCCTGTGGGTCGGGTGGGGCCACGCCTGCTCCGGGGGTGATGCAGGTGTGGCTTCCATCAATGCACTGGAAGGCTTCTGTGTGCGGGGCAGGCCTGGGGCTGAGAACACGGCAGGCGCAGGGCCAGCCACACAGCCCCTCTTGACGGCCACGGGGCTTGTCCAGCAGTGACCACCCCCACCAGCAGCCTGGTGGGGAGCCCCTTCACCAGACTTGTGCTTCAGCCCCGACTCTCTGAAACACCAGGGAGAAGTGGAGCCTGAACACAAGGCCACGTGCTCATAGAGTGGAGGACGCATTCCAGAGATGTCCTTCTCCCCACTGGAGTAGGGGGAGCCCTTTGGAAGGGCTGCCACTGGGTATGAAGGGAATGTGACAAGGCAGGCAGCTGAGCCTGAAGTGTGAGACGCTGGGCTTGTGGCCCATCTGGGAGCCATGTTCCTTGACGGAGTCACCCACTCACCCCAAACAAGAGCCCCTGTAGTCAGAGCCCCATGTGGTCCCCACACCCTGACCTAAATATGTCCTCTGCTCCTAAACCAGCCTGCACGGATGCCCGAGAAAACCCATTGTCCATGCAGCAGTGAGAGTCAGGATACCTACTTCCTGCTTTCGTTGTGGTGGATATTTATTGTAAGTAATCAGGAAAATGTGACGTGTACAGAAGACAGGCCAGAGGATCACAGCCTGCCCCTCTTCCTTTCTCAGCTGGAAGGCCAGAGGATCACAGCCTGCTCCTCTTCCTCTCTCAGCTGGAAGGCTCTTGCCTGCCCCAGTCTTCACTAGAGCATCAGAGTACCGGGGGCCCCTCACTTAGTGAACGCTGAGCCCCCAGACTAAGAATGGCTGGGTTAAAGGGGACAGGCCCTCACCCCAGATGCACGTCCTGGCTGCACTGATGTATTCTTGCACATTGCACGGGAGAGGGCTTATTCCCCATCAGAACAGAAACCCAGAGCCAAGGTCACGTGCACCAAGGTCATTCCTTCTTGTGATCGTGCAGAGTGGCCACTGACTTGGGTGCCCAGGAGAGAAGAGACTTCGTCGATGGAAGTGAGGGAGGGATGTCTGCTGACAGGAAATCCCAGAGTCTGGGAACAGGGGGACCCTCCCACACGCTGGTCATTTCAGGGTCCATGGTGCACCAGCGATGCCCAGCCCCAGCACACAGGAGCTGTCCATTTACTGGTTTAAACAAATGGAAACTTCCCATTCAACCATTCTGGGGTTGCAGGCAGAGAATGAGAGGTTTGGTGATAACCACAGAGAGAGCACGGTGCCCTGGAGCCGTTTTGGAGGATAGGCGCCCTTTGTGTCCTAGAGTAGAGTTGCAGAGAGGACAGCTCCTCGCACGCACGGGGCACCTGCATGAGCCACGGTTGCACTTGGCTTTGGTTTCTCTCCCCATTTCAGGACTTCAGGCTCATGAATGTCACAGAGTAAATGTAACTAAATTGACTTGACTTGGCTTGACTAAACAAAACTTAGCTGGAAACGATTCTCATAATCTCCAGAACTTTTAGGGTGTGTAATATGCATTAAAGCATGTCAAAAGTTAAGCCCATAAGTCACAGGACCTCTCCTGGATTTGGATCCCGGATTTGGGAATGAGATGATAAAAGTTTAAAGACACAGCTGAAGCACGCGGAGCACCTCGGAGAGCTCCCGAGCCCATCTTCCACCGAGTGGCAGGAAACAGCTGGCCAGAATTTCTGAGCGCCTTTAATGAAGAGGGCTCTTCGTTGTTTGGATCTGGTGATTAAATGGAATAAGACTAATATTCCTTAGTGAGTTTCCTGAAAGAAGATTGCCCTGGAAGACAACTGGGGCTGAGAATCCATCCTGGGGCCCCACGGGGCTAGGGCAGGGGTGGGGAGCCAACCATGGAAATTAAGATTTCGGTCATGTGGTCCTTGTCAGTGTGACTCCCCCAACCCCGGTTTTAAGACTCTTTCTCAGAGCCAGCCAAGACATCTGGGTTACTCTGTTTGCTGGGATTTCTCTTCTCAGAATATAGTGCTCAAGAGTTTGTAAAACAACCTCCCCGTGGTGGCTGGTGGAATGACGGAGTGAGACCACGCTGCTGTGTGCAGGGCTGAAGCAGGAAAACTGGGAACTTTCAGAAGCAAGAACACCCACAAGGGCTCCACGGAAATGTTCCCAAGCCCCAGACACTTTCTCTCCAGGACGCAGAAGTCCTGACATCACCAGCCATCGCCAGCAGCTCAAGGATGAAGTTTGTGCCCATTAACTATGTACTGAAACTGACAACGACCGTAATCGCAGCTTTTTAGCCGAGTAGTTTCTGTTTGTCTCACCTTTTAGGGGTATTCACTGTCTTAATTGGGCTTCCCTGATGGCTCAGTTGGTAAAGATTCTACCTGCAATGCAGGAGACCCCGGTTCGATTCCTGGGTTGGGCAGATCCACTGGAGAAAGGATAGGCTACCCACTCTAGTATTCTGGGGCTTCCCTTGTGGCTCAGCTGGTAAAGACTCTGCCTGCAATGCAGGAGACCTGAGTTTGATCCCTGGGTTGGGAAGATCCCCTGGAGAAGGAAAAGGCTACCCACTCCAGTATTCCTGCCTAGAGAATTCCACGGACTGTATAGTCCATGGAGTTGCAAAGAGTCGGACACGACTGGGCAACTTTCACTTTTCACTGTCTTAATTGGCAGGCAGAGATAGAGGCCCAGGGAGGGGTGTGGGGTGGTTGGCTGGGCTGCCCCATGCATGGGCAATAGCACAGGCCCAGACTCCTGCTGGCTCACAGACCCTGCAGTCCAGCGCCTGGGCTTTGCTTCACAAAGCCCCACAGAAAGCAAGCGTCCCAAGCGGAGCCCGGCTGAAATCCTGACCATTGTCAGAGAAGCATGGATTGTCACTCACTCACAGCCTCCACCGGCGGCTTCCGACCACAGTCCTCAGAAAGAAGTATTATCTGCATACACATTCTCATACAGCTGAAATACACATTCACAGAATGCCCCTTACCTTCTGGGTGTTACTTTCTCTTCTGTCCTATTTCATTTAAGAAAAACAATACACACTGTGGGGAGAAACCCACAATTCGAAAACACACTTGAATTTCTTGGACCATAGTGCTTGCTCATGGCTGCTTCACTGCAGATTCATGCCCAAAGCATCTGTCCATGAGGTTTTCCCTACATAAAGTGAGACACTTCCATTTCTGTGGCCACAAGGAGCCTGTTTCCAAGAGGCATTTAGCTAGATTCCCAATGCGGTTTCCAACCACTACTGCAGACTGAGCCCTTGTCTGCGTGGATGCGTGCTAAGTCGCTTCAGTCATGTCTGACTCTTTGCAACACCATGGACTATAGCCCGCCAGGCTCCTCTGTCCATGGGGATTCTCCAGACAAGAATACTGGAGTGGGTTGCCATGCCCTCCTCCAGAGGATCTTCCCAACCCAGGGTTTGAACTTGTGTCTCTTAAGTTTTCTGCCTTGGCAGGTGGCTTCTTTACCACTAGCACCGCCTGGGAAGCCTTCACCCTTGTGTAGTTGACTTAACTCAAGCTTTTATCCAAGGTAGTTAAACAGCTTAATGAGACAGACAGGAGTTACCAGTGAGCTTCATATAGGACCGCCTCTGTTTAAGGAGCTCTTACTAACTTCAAAAAGATCAAATGTCAATCCAGACGATCTCGGGGTTATGAACTCTTATTAGCTCTGGAAGAAACTGAATTGGCCCTTCTTCCCAATGCTTGTTTTATTCATTAAAAGGAAAGCATCTGTGAAGTAAATTGTCTGAGCCAGCACCCAGTATGCAAGGGCAGTGCACTTATACGAACTGAATTAATGAGCATGACCCCTTGGACAAGGCCAGGGCCACACAGCAGGCCCGGCTGGGTGAGTTCTGTGTTGGCACCCCTTGCCGGGGCCCCAGCTCACCGTCACGCTAGTAAAGGCGCTGCTTCCCGAACCTGAAGATCCTCCCAGCAGAGCGGGCAGGACCACTGCTCTGCTCACCTGTGCACTCCTGCCTGCTCTCCCACGCCGCTGAGCTGAGACAGGAGATGGGGTCACAACTCCCCCAAAGTCTCGTCTCTCATGAGCTCACCTAGAAGACAAACCCACAGCCCTCGTCTCATGAGCTCCGGGTTTTGATGAGGTTAGACCGCGGGAAGCGAGAAACAGAAAGTTTCGTTTAATCTAAATTCACGCCCCTGAGATGGCATTCCCAGGGGAGGATAAAACACATCTTTGAAACGAAAGCTTCTTGAGAAGGGGCCACACGAGTGACCGAAGGGAAGGGACCCACCGGGCCTTCTGCCTCCTGCTCACCCCTGGATGTGGCTGGGAAGGTTTTTCATCTGTAGAATCCAAGGTCATTTTAGTCACTAGTAAAGTGCTTGTGAGGAATTATTAATAGAATCGGTGAACAATGCCATCAGACAGCATCCTGATCCATCTGCCTGTGTCAAGCAGAGTGTTAAGGAATCTGAGAGGTTTGGATAACAATAGCTGGTTTTTCTCATACAAATGGGGCACCTGTCAGCTTCTCCAGTAAAGAACTTTCACGTGAAGCGTACTAAACTCTTCCTCGCCCAGCTGCCAGCGTCCCGCCATCGGGCACAGGTATTTTTAAATGTCTTTCAGTATAGTTTATCACCTCCGAGTGCAGCGGAAATAGCCTGTCGACGTGAAGCCCTCCTTTCCCCAATGCGACACCAAGCGATCAAGCGTCTTAGAGACAGCAAGCCATCACCCTAATCGCTTCTGATTTTCTCCTTCAAAACCACATCGTGAAAACGCTGCACTATGAAAAAAGGGATTGTTCTCAAGGAAAAGAAGCAGAAATTCCGTTCAGGGTGCACAGAATCCCCAGGGGCTCTGCGGGCCCCCTGGGCTGTGGTCAGGGCCATGCCTGAGGGTGAGGGTGACCGGCTCCTCTCCCGCCCGGGGACACTCCAGTGACCTCAGCGAAGGCGCTTCAGCCTCAGGAACCCAGATGATGCTCCTTCTGCCTTGCTGCCTCCGCAGCTGTGGATGAGTTGGTGAATTCACACTTGTGAAGTACTGAGAGCCTCTTGGAGAGGGTCTCAGGGTCAGGAACCACACGGCTCCTCTCATAGAGGGAAAGCGCATGAGGCGGCAACGTGCAAATGTGAATCAGGCTAAGTGCGACACACCATCACCACGCTGTGAGTTATGAGTCCACAGTTCTGTTTCCCGTGAGCCCCCAGCTCCGTGAATTCAGGTATCCCCTCTCAAACAGGAGCAGAGAAGCTCCAGAGCCCACCTTCCATCAGTTCAGTCAGTTCAGTTCAGTCACTCAGTTGTGTCTGACTGCGACCCCATGGACTACAGCACACCAGGCCTCCCTGTCCATCACCAGCTCCTGGAGTTTACTCAAACTCATGTCCATCAAGTCAGTGATACCATCCAACCATCTCATCCTCTGTCACCCCCTTCTCCTCCCACCTTCAATCTTTCCCAGCATCAGGGTCTTTTTCAAGTGAGTCAGTTCTGCGCATCAGGTGGCCAAAGGATTGGAGTTTCAGCTTCAGCATCAGTCCTTCCAATGAACACTCAGGACTGATTTCCTTTAGGATGGACTGGTTGGATCTCCTTGCAGTCCAAGGGACTCTCAAGAGTCTTCTCCAACACCACAGTTCAAAAGCATCAATTCTTTGGTGCTCAGCTTTCTTTATGGTGCAGCTCTCACGTCCATACATGACCACCTTCCACAGAGACGAACAGTTAGCAGGGGCATTTTTCTGTTCTACAGACAGAGGCCTAAGTCAATACAGCTCTCCTGGATTTCTTTTCACCTTTAGAAAGTCTCTCTCGGCTTCCCTCTTTCCCACCGTGGGGGTGGGGTGGGGAGCACTCTGCCATTGCAGGGGGGTCACTTTGTAACCAAAAGTGGGGTCTGGCTGCTGGCTGCTCAACAGTCCATAAAGAGGTCTGGTTGGAGGAACGGAAAGCTTGCTGTGTTTCAGATGCCGGGCTGGCAGCTTTGGGGGAGGTGGCCTCCTCTTACCCCTCCTGCCCAACCCTGCACAACAATCCGGGGTCAGCAGCTTTCGCAGGCAGAGGGAGGGGGCTTCAGGCAGAAAAAGCACCGTCAGCTCTGACAGGCGTCTTCAGAGTGGTCATCGGTGGTCTGACGAGTGTCGTCTTGATCGTTTTAGGTACAGTTGGTCTTCAGTTCCAGGGTTGGTTTGTTCCCATTTCTTGAGGCCAGTTCTCAGAATGGTGGCAGTTTATGTCCTGGCTGTGGTCTGGTCATCATGGAGTTAACCTCTCAAACCTGGCAGGGGTTTTAGCATCTATAGGACAGCTCACAAGACACAGCCCAGAGTATTATGTCCAGCCCTTGAGAAGGAACTAAAGCCCTTGACTTTGCTCAGTGACTACAGGATTATTGTTTTGTCCTGTTTGACTGCTTTCTTCTGTTTTGACATTTTTCTCACTTCTCTGATTAAACTTATTCTTTGGTTAAAGTTTTTCCACAGACAAAAGACAGATGTAGGACATGGGGTTCATGGACCAAAGGATTGTGTTCTATTTCAACATTATTATTTTTTTTTCTGTTTCCTTTTATGTATGGGATCACATTCATGGATAATAGATACCACACCCATCTGCTGTCTCTAAGCTTTAGGAATATTTCTGAGTGATCTCTCCAACAAAGGATTCAACTTATAATTAGCACTATCCCAGTGACTCAGTGGTAAAGAATCCGCCTGCAATGCAGGAGACACAAGAGATGCACATTCGACCCCTGGGTGGGGGAAATCTCCTGGAGTATGAAATGGCAACACATTCTAGTATTCTTATCTGGAGAGTCCCATGACAGAGGAGCCTGGTGGGCTACCATTCAAAGAGTCAGACATGCCTGAAGTGACCAAGTGGTAACAGTTAATAATACTCAATGAATTGAATAATTGATCCCATTCTTAACAGTAGTGGAAACCCTTTTGATTGCTGGGTACTTTGCATGAGGCCCATGTTATTCACTTGGTGGTTGTTGATGAAGTATAGTTGACTGACAACGTCGTGCTAATTTCTGCTCTACAGCAAAGAGTTTCAGTCATACACGTATGACCTCCTTTTATATTCTCTCCATTATGGTGTATCTCAGGATATGGAATATATCCCTGTGCTATACAGTGGGACTCTGTTTATCCACCTTACACACAGTCCTTGGCATCAGCCAATCCCAAGCTCCCGCACCATCCCTCCCCCAGGCTCCCTCCTCCTGGGCAACCGCAGCTCAGTTCTCCATGTCTGGGAGTCTGTTTCTGTTCCATAAGCCATATTTCAGATTCCACATATAAGTGATATCATACGGCATTTGTCTTTCTCTCTCTGACTTCATTCAGTATGAGAACCTCTAGGTCCATCCATGTTCCTGCAAATGGCATTATTCTGTTACTCTTTATGGCTGAATAGTAGTCTTTTATAATTTTCTTTTTTATCTGAAGTACTGGCAATTTACACTATTGTTAATTTCTGCTGTAAAGCAAAGTGATTCAGTTACACATATATACACAGTCTTTAGTATTTTCACATGGACTCCATTTTAAAAAATAACCTTTTCAAGAGTAAACAGTCTTGGTTTTGTTACCACAATGTACACTTTGCAGGAACTCCAGGATGACAACATACACTCCTCCCAAATGGTGAGCTAAGGAGTGTGTTGTCTGATGCTCTCAGTTCCGCAGAATTGCAGGCAGCCCGACCTGAGAGGGCCCCGAGTCCCAGAGCCTCCGCGTGGACGCAGCTCCAGGGCTGGTCTGGTACGACTCCTCCTGGTGCAGGAGAGATGGGACATCCGGGGAGCAGGGGGAGGCCATGTCTGACCCACCCCCCCAAATGTGCCCCCATATCCTCTCAGACCAAGAGACACTCAATAAACCCATGTTTGAAATGTGCTTTTCAAAATACTCGCTCTCACAGTCCTTCAGGACACAGGCGTCCAACATGGGGCCCAGGGTGGAGCCAACAGCAGGTAAGGGACCGTCCCCACCAGACACTTCTGGCGCCCACTTGGAAGAGGGGCCACACCCACACCGCAGGGACACTGTCAGTGGGGGGGCCTCGCTCCAAGGGGATGGGGCGAGGGGGACCCCCATGGAGAAGCCTGGGAGCCAGACACCAGGATCACATGGAGGGGTTTCCCCGCCCCCAGGAGGCCGCCCCTGCACCCGCGCCCTCCCTCCTCAGTGCTCCCAGGAGCACCTCCCTGTTGACGCCACCTCCTCGTCAGTGCACCTTGACCCTCATTCGGAAATTGAGTATTTGCTTGTGTAAACATCTGGCGATGCCTGTCCACTGAATCGAGGCCTACAGACCCCAACCAGCTCCCGATGCCTTTGAAAGAGACAGAGGAGCACACAGGAGCCGGTGAACCCCACCCAGCCCGGCTTTCCCGGGCAGCTGGTGCAAGGCAGACGGTGTCGAGATGCTGACGGATGACGGGTGACAGTCCCCACGTATTCCTGAGATACGCGGTCAACTTGATTCGTCTTGCTTAAGGGCTGTTTCTCCACAGCATGGAGCAGGCAGACATACTTCTGCTCCAAAATTAGATTGTGCAGGCGAGGCAGGAATCTGAGCCTCGTGCACAATTAAGGGAGTGTTGCAGTCCTCTGGGGAACGTAATGGGGTGTGTGTGTGTGTGTGTGTGTGTGACAGAAATCAAGAGGCAAAGACACCATGCCTGATTTTTAAGGGTTGCACAACCTCAACTATTATTTGTGCCAAGGACACTCAGTGTTTAAAACAGGAGAAGAATTTACTAGAACGGGCAAGAGATGGGACCTGCCTGGGTAAGCTGAGGGTGCCCGGCCGGTGTCCTGTGGATCTCAGGTCAGGAAGAAGCTGACAGTTTACTGGTTAGAAGAGAGCAAATTCAAGCGATGTTTGCGTGAGCTGCAGCTCTAGACTTCAGCTTCCTTTCAGACTTTTGTTTATTCTTGAAAATGTAAACTTCATGGGTGAGGGATGGTATATGAGTAGAGAGAGACAGACAGACAGACAGACAGACAGAAGCAGAAAGAAAGAGAGGCAGAGAGAGACACCCCGAGAGGCAGGCATCCTAAGTCGCTTCAGTCATGTCCGACTCTTTGGGACCCTATGGATGGACCATAGCCCGCCAGGCTTCTCTGTCCATGGGGCTCTCCAGGCAAGAATGCTGAAGTGGGCTGTCATGCCCTTCTCCGGGGGATCTTCCTGACCCAGGGGTCGAACTTGTGTCTCTCATGTTTCCTGTCTTGCAGGTGAGTTTTTTTTTAACCGCTAGTGCTGCCTGGGAAGGCCGCAGAGAGGTACATCAGATTGAAAACCTCAGCTCTCGGGAAGGAAACCAACGGGTTCAGGAGAGAAAAGGCCAGGGCCCCTCTGGGTCCCCGTGTGCAGAGCCGGGCAGGAGCGCAGGGTCCGTCTGAGTGCATCCTGGCCACCCAGCACCCCAGAAGGACAGCAGAGCATAGCCGCATTGGCTTGAGGGCTGAGACCAGCATCGTTAGTGCCTTTCTGCCAGGTGGTGGTTTGGATGCTACAGCGTATCCGTTGATTTCTGCAAACCCCGAAGCCCTCTTTTGTGAACTTGCTGTAGAGCGGTTTTAGGAGGATGCTGGCACCTGCTCTGCTGAAACCAGGATGGACTTTGAGGTTCCCGTCTGCAGGGGACTCTGCAGTTCCCGGCTGTGGGGGACTCTGCAGTTCCCGGCTGTGGGAGACTTTGCGGTTCCCGTCTGCGGGGGACTTTGCGGTTCCCGTCTTCAGGGGAAGTTGGGTGCTGCAGGTGCAGCTTCACGGGACTGCGTTCACATGTGTCCCCAGGTCCCGGGGACATTTACCAGGGCCAACAAGGATGGGCCGTGGGGATGGGCCACCCTGTCATTGTTTCATCCACAACCTTTGTTTGCTTGAAGGCCAGCCGTTGGCACTGGGGCCAGCACAGCACCGAGGGCCTGTGGCGAGGGGGAAGCGTCTGGAAGAGCTGAAGATCGGCGTCTCAGCTGGGCCCCCGTGAGCGCATGGGGCCCACACCTGGCCCAGAGCAGAGTCTGCAGCACAGCCCCCGCTGGGAGTTAATCCGGGCGAGTCTCGGGCTTCTCACCTGTAAAGCAGAGATGAAGCTCACAACCCTTCTTCAGGGCTGCCGGGAAGGGTAGGTAAGATGATCCAGAGCAAGTGCACAGATCAGTCGCTCAGTTGTGTCCGACTCTGTGCGACCCCATGGACTGCAACACCCCAGGCCTCCCTGTCTATCACCAACTCCTGGAGTTTACCCAAACTCATGTCCATCGAGTCAGCGATGCCATCCAACTGTCTCATCCTCTGTCGCCCCCTTCTCGTCCCGCCTGTAATCTTTCTCAGCACCAGGGTCTTCTCCCATGAGTCAGTTCTCAGAGTGGGCACCAACTACCCGTGGGCACCCACTGCCTCTCCCATCGAAGGTGTGTCCCCAGACAAAGCATTCGGAACATCCCTGCTCTCCTGGGTGCCACATGAAGAACACGGTGTCAGCCCGGGGAGCCCTGAGGGACGGCGTTTAAATGAGACACTGCAGGGGATAAGGCAGGTGCTGCTCACTCTCCGCTGGTCCCACGGCAATGTGCGTCCTCTCTAGCTCTGCTCCTGGGGCGCCTGCAGCCCCAAGATTCCCACTCCGTGAAAGTTCTGTGAGATCCCCCAGTTTCTCTGTCAAAATACCTAACTTCCAACTCTTGAACTTCACCCAGGTCACTGGAATGAACTGAGGTTCAGGCATTAGCCATAAACAACCCATGTGGGTTTTTAGCTTGTGCCGTGTGCTAAGTCGCTTCAGTCGTGTCCAACTCTTTTCGACCCCATGGACAGTAGCCCACCAGGCTCCTCCATCCATGGAATTCTCCAGGCAAGAATACTGGAGTGGATTGCCATTTCCTTCTCCGGGGGGGTCTTCCTGACCCAGGGATCGAACCCGGGGCTCTTGCCGTGCCTCCTGCATCGCAGGTGGTTTCTTTACCGTCTGAGCCACCAGGGAAGCCTGAAGAGTCTTGTACCCAGTCAAAATGTGTGTGTCCTGGGGCTCGTGAGCTGGGAATGGGGCCTGGGAGGCGAGAATTTTACTGGTGCCTGTGCAGACAGTTGCACACTCACTTCACACACACTGTTACCTGCAGTTTTTAATTTTGGGCTATAACTCATGCATAAAGTATTGATAAGCAGAGTTGTCAGCTTAACTGATGTATCCATTGGGGTTGATATATGACATCGGGGTTTGTTCAAATAGAATGTGACTTTCAAGCAGTAATTTACACTCTAAGCAGAGGAACTGATGTTGAGAAGAAGAAACAAGAGATCCACTAAGCCAGGGGCTCAAGAGATACTGAACTTTGTGCTTTCAGCTGCTTTGGAGGGAAGACACATGCCAGTGGAGAGCAGTGCCCATGGCCCACGTCCTCTGCCCCCTTGGCTGACTCTCCAGCCTACTCTTTGGTGTCCCTGCGGGCAGTCCTCACCTCTCTGCCCCCTCAACGTCCAGACCCTGGGTTCCTGCCCCTGAGCCCTCCCGGTGCCAAGCCATCCCACACCAATCTCCAATCTCCAAAATACCCATTGCTATGTCTGGGGCAGTTAAAAGTCTGATGTCCTTTCACAGACAAGCAAGGCAGCCGCCGTGAAACGGACACGGGCCAGGCGCTGGGCCAGGATTACTCTGCTCTGTGCTGGAGGACAGAGACCACAGACCACAAAGATCGGCGTGTTCTTAATACACACGTCCAGGGCTGCACAGTGACGGAGGCCAGTGGGAAGCTCCTAAGAAACCTGAGTCCCGAGAGGTCCATGGTGGATTCTAAGGGGCTTATTGATAACACACCTGGATTCATAATGGGACTGTCCCACCACAATGAAATCCAATGAGAAATTACTGAAAACTGAAGCTACATCTCCTGTCTGTAATTCCTATTGAATGGAACAGTAAGTGCGCTGGAAACACCCAGGTCCATCACCAAGGGCCCAGGATCCCAGCACGGACTAATGTGAAAGCAGCTCGTGGAGGTGACGCCACGCGCCAGGAGCCCAAGGAAAAGCCTCACGACCAAACCTGTCGCTTCAGTTCCACCCTGTTCTTCCTCTCCTATCTGCAAACAGCTAAATCCACACATACTCACCATGTCAATTTGGAGTCAAGACCAACCCAGCGAGGCTCCCTGCCCATTGAGTCCCCAGATCTCGGCGCTGGCCGGAGCTAGGACAGGCAGCCTTGCAGGTCAAATCGTCTGCAGAAAAGAAGACCAGCACCCCTTCTTCCTGCTGAACGGGGTGAAAAGTGGTCCGTGTGCCCACCGGCTGAGGCCGCCCCCACCCTGGGCACCACTACCTCCCACACGCAGACACTGCACTGCCTCTGACGGACGCCAAAGGGCCTCCCGACCCCGTGGTGGCCGCGCTAAGCCACCGTCTCCAGTGTCTCCACACAGCTTCGTTTGCCGGACGTCAGCGGTCTTTGGAAATGCCTGGCTCTTTCGAGAGCATGTGGGTCATCACGTCCGCACTCCACCCTGGAGGAAGTCCACAGACGCCACAGGCCAGCCCTGTCTGCAGGACTCCACGCCTGCTGCCTCCTGAAGGTCCACTGTGGCGTGTCTTGTTCTCACTTTCTCACCTCAGTCCTGCGCCTGGGTCCCGTCAGACCAACTGACCCCCGATCTCTATAGGTGAGTCAAGGCTCTCCTGGCTCAGAACCATTGGGTTAATGCATGAAGTCACTCAATGTACAATGTAAAAGCCCCACATGTGGGTGACTGTCAACAAATCCATGCTGAAGTCACGTGACTGTTTTGAAATAGCAGCATTTACTTCTGAGAAGAGAATGTGAATTGGGGGCAGCTTTTCACTGGAGAAATGTGAGATGGAGGGTTTGGAGAGGGATCCTTTGGAGGAAAGAATTGTTGGGGTCTCTCTGTAGGAAGCTCAAGTTGGAATCAAGACCCCTGGGAATCAAATCAATAACCTCATATATACAGATGACACCATTCTAAAGCAGAAAGCAAAGAGGAACTAAAGAGCCTCTTGATGAAGGTGAAAGAGGAGAGTGAAAAAGCTGGTTTAAAATTCAACATTCAAAAAAATGAAGATCACGGCATCTAGTCCCATCCCTTCACGGCAAATAAAAGGGGAAAAATGGAAACAGTGACAGACTTTATTTTCCTGGGCTCCAAAATCACTGCAGATGGTGACTGCAGCCCTGAAATTAAAAGGTGCTTGCTCAGTTGGTAAAGAATCCGCCTGCAATGTAGGAGACTCAGGTTCAATCCCTGGATTGGGAAGATACCCTGGAGAAGGGAATAGCAACCCACTCCAGTATCCTTGCCTGGAAAACTCCGTGGACAGAGGAGTCTGGTGGGCTACAGTCCGTGGGAAGAGTCAGGCATGAGTGAGCAGCTAACACTTGCTCCTTGAAAGAACAGCTGTGAAAAACCCAGACAGTGCATTAAAAAGCAGAGGTATCACTTTGACAATGAAGGTCTGTATACGCAAAGCTATGGGTTTTCCATATACAAAGACCTGAGAATTGAACCATAAAGAAGACTGAGCACTGAAGAATTGATGCTTTTGAACTGTGCTGTTGCAGAAGACTTATGAGAGTCCTTTGGATAATAAGGAGATCAAACCAGTCAATCCTAAAGGAAATAAGTCCCGAATATTCACTAGAAGGACTGATGCTGAAGCTGAAGCTCCAATACTTTGGCCACCTGATGTGAAGAGTCGATTCATTGGAAAAGTCCCTGATGCTGGGAAAGATTGAGGGCAGGAGGAGAAGAGGGTGACAGAGGATGAGATGGTTAGATGGCATCACCGACTCAATGGACATGAGTTTGAGCAACCTGGGAGACAATGAAGGATAGAGAAGCCTGGCGAGCTGCAGTCGATGGGGTTGCAAAGAGTCAGACATGACTTCGCAACTGAACAGCAGTAACTCTGTATAAAAAGAAGTTCTGCCTGCTTTCTGTCTCTGGGTGACGTAATCCTGGCTTGAACCCAAGTCCCATTACACTTCTAATTCCATCCGTGCAAGTCACTAAATTCAATCCTGTCAATTCTGCCTCAATTCCCCTCCCACACACCTCTGTTCCAAGCCATGTATGAAGAAAGTATCATTTGAGAAATATTTTTAATGCATTTCATCAGTATTAGGGTTGCCAGATTTAGCAAATAAAAAACAGAACACCCAGTTTGGGATATTCTTGTTTTTTTGCATCTGGTTTACGACATAGTTTCTGTTGAAAATGTACTTAAATGTATACTTTGAATACAGTTGCTTTCTAATTTTTGAATCATTATTGTCAGTGGAACAGAAATTATGTGAAAAGCTTGATTACTACAAGGTAAGGAGTGATCCTGCTGAAAAGAAGACAAGAAAAAGATTGGATAAATATATAATTTATGAATTACACGGTCTTTATTACAAATCTGAGCATTGCCGCCCCTCAGAAGGAAACACCCAGACGTGCAGAGTAATCGTTAAAGTCAATCCTCTTTGATATGGTAATGATTTCTGTGCAAGTTTTGCTTTGCACATGTTTTGTGATTGTGTCAGCTGAAGGTGTATTTTTCCCAGGCAGAAAGCTAAAATACACTGCACGGGGAGTTTACAAGCCTTATTGGAAAATGGTGAGCTTTCTGAACAGGCCTCAGTTTACCCTCTTGGCCTGGTCCCTTCGTGGCCGTCATTCGTAGCCCCTTCATTACCCGTCGTGGCCATCACTGGGCCTCGGGCTCCGAACAGGCCAACAGGGCAGGTGGATGCTGACACTGGGCCTGAATCACCAGCGAGAAGCCCCTGGGAGAGCCTCCGGGGCAGGAGGAGCTGGGAATTGGGAGGCAGACTGCCTGGGGCGCTCAAAGGACCCCCCAGAATCATCCTGAGCACCGCCCCCTGCCCTCCCAAGCTGTGGTGGGCACCGGCAGGCATTGCTTCATCTGGGGTTGTCTGCCAGCAGCTCTGCCTCCGGAGTGCAGACCCTGCTTCTTTCCGCAGGACCTCTGCCCAGAGCCAGAGCTGGAGCCCTACAGAGGAGGCCGCCTGCGCACCCCATTCCGCTCCGTCGTCTAGTGTGGGACACACTCCAGATGACGATGCCATCACGGCACTCAGCACCTGCCTTGGGCATCCTGCCTGAGGCCTCCCAGGCCTCTACCACCATGACGAGTCAGGACCACCGCGGGCCTGTCTCCCACAGATTCGCTACCAGCAGCTTTCCCTGATCACCAGGGAACAGGACAAGAAGGCCTTGCCTGCAGCCCACGGCCCACCTGCGGCTTACCCTTCTGTCTGGCTCTGACACCTTTGTGCTGGGCAGGCAGGGCCAGCAGGGGCAAGCCCCTGAGAACATCCTCTGCTTCTGCTTAAAGATCTGAAGTCAGTAGAAAGTTTACATTGTAACTTGTTTGTGCCACTCTCTCCTTGCAAGGGGCTTTATCTTCTTTCAAAGCCCAGCAGCCTTAAATCAGCCCCTTTCTCTGCAAGAGGCCCAGCCCCACCAGAGGTTAAGCCAACGCCTTTCTCATCAGGGCTTGGGATCCCCCAACCCCTGCCACAGACAGCCCCTCACCCCCACCCCCAGGAAGCTGGGCCTTTCAGGAACTCCTGTTTACATCTGGGCCCATTACCAACTAAGGCGTTATTATTGGAGGGGCTGAGGATCACTAATCATTTTAAAACAAATTGCTTTTCCACTGCCTGAGAGTCAGAAAGAATAAACCTGGAGCAGCCTGGGCCTCCTGTCTAAATAAACCAGCACCCGGGACCTGGATCTGCCCAGGGGTCCGTTGGGCCCTAAATCCCACCGCACTCCTCCCACCCTTCCACCCACCCAGCCCTCCCTTCCTCCAGGCCTTGGCGGTTTGGTCCAGGCCCCTTCCACCGTCTCCCCATCCTGGATGTGTATGGCCCACTGCCCTGTCCCCTCCTGGAGTGGGATGGCAGGAAGCTGAGGCCAAAGTCATGTCCTGGGCACAGCTGACCCAGAACAACAGGCCCGTCCGAGGATTCCCAAAGGGTACGAAGCACCTCCAGGGGTCCAACCTCACTCGCCCCCAGCCTCAGAGCCTCCTCCGCAGGGCAGGCCTCCTGCATGTCCTGCCTTTCTTAAGGACCCTCTCCAGCCCAGCGGGAAGCTCCGGACTCCACTTCTGTGGTCCCACCTCAGCGCTTCCAGCTCTGAGAGGCCAAGCCAAGGTCGCCAGGACCCCCCAAAGGAGGGCCCCAGTCGGGTCTGGCAGGCACAAGTTCCCGAAGTGAAGGGTTGGAGGTTCAAGGGTTCAAGCACCCCCCCTCCCCCCGCCCCGACCCCTTGACTCTGGAGCTTGTCCTGAGGGACTGTAGCTGGTGGCCACCCAGGCGACCTGGCACGCCCGAGGGCGCCCCTATCCGAACCCCGAACTTCGCTGTGTCCCCGCGGGCTCCTCAGCACCTCCAGGCAGCCCTCCAACCAGTTCTTAAAAAGAAGCGTGTGGAGGTAAGTCAGCTCGCCTGGTCGGGCCTGTAAAACCCCGACCTCTCCTGGTAAGTGCTCTGAGAAGAGATGTCTTAGGCCCCTCGCCAGTGGGAAGTCGCGCCCAGACCAAGCGGCTCGCTCTAGAGCCGTCAGGCCTCTGACTCGCTGTCCCGGAGGTGCGGGGGGTGGGGGGCGGGTCACCGCCCGGCGGGACGGGCGGAGAGAGTGCTCCCGGCGGCCCAGCGAGTGTCATCCCGGACTGGGCTCCCAGTGCCGCGCAGCAGCGCCGTGCGCGCTGCAGACTCGCAGAGGCAGAGCGAAAGGGGCGGACAGAGGCTGGCGGCGGCTCCTCCCTCGCGGGCGTGGGAAGGGCGCCCGAGCCTCCGCCGATCGTCCCGTGCTCCAAGGCAGCGCTTTCGGTTTGCGGCGGACCGGGTGTGCACTCGGCGCCCCTTCCGCGCGCGCTCACCGGCGCTCCCGAGGGGCAGGGCGGGTGGCACCCAGAGCCGCCGGCGAGGGCTCCCGGAGCAGGGCTGGAGGGCTTGGGGGCGCGGAGAGGGGCCGGGAGGAGGGGCGGCCGGCGAAGCCGAGCTAGGGGCGCGCGTCGTCGGGGGGACCCCGGGATGGGGCCTCCCCTGGGACCCGGCGGGGTCCTCGTGTCCCGGCAGGCTGCTGGATGGCCCGGGCTGCGGCCTCCTAAGGAGGCCTCGAAGGGTGACCCTAGCCCGCTCCCCTCGAGGGGCTGGGGCCCGGAAATGGCGGGAGGCCTTAGCAGGCCGCGCGCCCCGCACTTCCCAGAGCCCGGGCAAGTCTCCGTGCTCCCGGGACCTGCGGCTCGGCTTGCCCTCTTCGGTCCTGGTCGCTGCCTTTCGGTGCCTCCATGTGACCAAGGAGCGCACACGCGGTGGCGCTGCGCCGGAGGCCGGCGGGACAGAAATGAGTCTGGGGGTGTCCGCTGAGGGCCGACCTCAACCCCGGAAGGCCCCCCGGGGGCTGGAGGCAGAGGAGGAAAGACAGTTCCCTGAAGAAATGATTGTAGTAGTTGTGCAGGGGCCAAACGTGGGCTCGAACCAAACCTGGGGTGACGGACGTTAAAGAACTTCGGGTCGCCCGGCCGCCTCCAGCGCGCGCGCCTCCTTCGGGGCCGCCGGCGCCCACGGCCCTCCTCGCACGCGCTCCGGGGCGGCCTCCTGGGCTGACACTGCCTCCCCGGAGGACATCCATCTGCCGCCCCGATCTTCCCCGGACACCTACTTGTCCTCACCTGACCTGCCAGCTCACCCCCAACTTTTCAGGGTCGAGGACGCTGCCCCCGCCCTCGGGCCGGAGGTGGATGAGGGAGCCGGACGCACGCGGAACCCGCGCCCGCGCCGGGCGAACACGCGGCACCCTTCCCACCCCCGGGCCAGGCGGCCTCGCTGTGCTGGTGCGAACAGGGCCTGAAAACCGGCGTTCTCTCCCAAGCCCACCCTTCCCGCGCTAGAAGATGTCGGGGGTTAAAATGTTCGCTTTGCCCTTTCTCTCGATCTTGGAGGGAAAAAGCGGGAACTGCTGGCACCTTTATGGGCCTTAGACCTGTAGCGGCGAGCGATCCCAGCCCCCCTAACTTTGATCAGCCTTATTAACTCCAGCTGCGCTCTATTTGTCATTTTTCCCTTTTCTTGCGCAATCATTATTTATGGCAGAGGAAAAGGAAAAAAAATATGTGTCTGAAGTAGAATGGAGGCAGAGAGGGGGTTTCTGACAAGGAGAGCAGTGAATGTGTTTTCCCTAAAGGTCAGCAACAGGAGGGGCGTGGTTTGATCATCTCCCCTCTGAATCATTCCTCAAGAGCATTAACTTAATTATGCGACCAGAGAAATGAAAAAAAAAAAGTCTTTAAAATAACCAAAGGTAATTATAACCGTGTTGTTGACACTAATGGTTAATAATTGATCAGGACTTACACACAATCAATTGCCAATTTATCTCCCCCACAAAACCCTGAGTGATGTCCTGTTACTCCGCTCCTTCCCCTGGTCACTGCCTACCAAGCTCCACCGCTGCGGCCACTGGAGGCAGCCCCAAGCCTCCCACTTGCTTCTCTAAGAGCCTTCCATTTAATTTGTTTTCAGTTTCATCCAGAACAGACTAACATGGGGCGCCTTTTAAAAGGCCTTTCCTTATTATCGTGGAGCCACCCTTAAACAAACAAAGACCATTCTTCCTCTTTCCTTTCACCTGGGATTGCAAAAGAACGGTCCTCGGGTTTCCTAAGCCATCCTATTTGCATTATATTACCAGGAGAGTCCTCCTTCCTAACATCTTCAGTTTTTATCTTTCTTAGAAAGAGCGTGAACACGCTGCCCTTAGTAGAGGGAACAGAAGCCCGTCCTCTGCCTGGAGGGTGGAGGGTGAAGGTGCCAGCTAAAGCAACGTCCTTCTGTTTGAGGGAGACACAGGTGAAAGAGCAGAGTGGGGCGTGCAGAAGGAGGTATATTTGCTCCCCAAACCCAGGGTGGGAGTGCTTTCTCTCTCACTTGCCAAGGCCTGATGTCCAAGTGCACAGCATCAAACACCAGCTTGTTGGCCTTGCAGCCCAAGGGCAGGGGAGGGCTGGCGTGTGCTGTCATTATGGCCAATAGAAAGTAATTTCCAGCAACTGGAAAATTATATTGTCATAGATTACTTCTCCTTATAATAAGCCTTTAAAATATCTGTAGGGATTTGTCACTTACATAAAGGTTTGCAAATACATCAAAGGGACATGTCCCCTTTGCGATTTGTAGAAATTCAAATGCTGTTAATCATAATATCCACATATCACAGACTGTTGTGTATTGTTCCCAAGACTGCCTCTTGAGTTAACACATTTTTTTAAGTGTTTACAATGTTGTTTTTAAAAAGCAGTGTAAAAACACATATTTAAAAGGTCTATTTATGTCCTTAATTTGGGGGTTAAAATGAATGCTTTCCTTGGGATTGTCAATGCACGGGGGAACTAAAGGAAATGTATATGGTGGGTGATCATTGGAGACTGTTACTTGAAGGAACTTTATAATAATCCAGTGTATTATTTACACTTGAAGAGATGCTCTGACTTCACAGATAATGGCTTTGGATGATTTTGGCAAACGGTTGATTGTTTACTTCGACTTGAGCAGAGAAAGTTTAGGGCATATTTTCTGTCCCGTTAAAGAAACAAAAGATCGAATTGACTCTTAGCTTCTTTGATAATATCTCGATGCGGTGTGAGATGACCGCAAAACGAGCAGCAGCGCGCACGGGCCAGGCCCGCAGGTGTCGGCTGAACACGCGCGGGGCGGGCCTCGCGGGGACCGGCTGCTCGCCGCCTCCTGGACCAGCTCGACGGCGGCGGCGGCGGCGGCGGCGCGAGCTGCGCGGAGCCCGTCCTTTCCTCTCCGCCGGCCCCGCCGCCTGGCCGCAGACAAAGGTGGATGAAGTTCTTTTCAAGTTTCAAAGGCAGTTGCGCAGCAGCTTTGCAGAAACAATAACTCTTTTATTGGGAACAAATGTTGACATTTGACGGGCGCGGGAGGCAGCGGCCGCCGGGCCAGCGCCCCGCTTGCTCTCGGCCCGGCCCCAGGGTCCCACCTGAGATTAAAGCGCGAATTCCGATAAATCGGCTCTAACGCGCCCCGGGCGGCGCAGGGCAGAGGCCGGCGGGCCGGGCCGCACGGGCTCCATCCTGCGGCCCCGCGGCCCCGCGCTCGCCGCCGTCCGCCTCCCTCTCCCCGGCCTCCGCTAACATCTGCGAAAGTCTCCGTGGGCCGGGACGTAATGTTTGATTAGCTGAATTTTAAAGCAGAAGAGAGAAATCAGACACAGTAACCCTCTTCCCTGAGAAGAGCCTCTGTTTCTCCCTCATCTTTCCTGAAGATCTGCCGCGGAGGAACCGTAAAGTGCATGCTACGTTTCCTTAAAAAAGATCCCTCTAAACACCTGCAGGTTTTCTGTGCTTAGCGTACATTAAAAAAAAAATCAAGTTTTCCCGAAAGAAATTCAGGTCAGGTGGCAGGGTGGGTAAGTTATGGAAATCTTTGATAATTTGTTGGGCATATAAACATCAAAGAGGATTCGTTAGTCTGGGCTAATCTCCTGAGCTGCTCGGAGTTTGCACCAATTGAAAGGTGCAGATTGTCCCTGAGAAGGAGGTCTAGGGTGTGTGTATGTGTGTATGTGTGTGTGTGCGCGCGCGCTGCGCGTGCACGCCTGTGTGTGCCGCGAAGGGATCATGTATCCAGGTAAAACAATCTTCTGTTCCAAAGGGAGGCAGTTTTCATCCAGGCTTCAGTTTCTGAACATATGCAGGGAGATCAGTTTTTACTTGGTTTCCTCGTTCTCCCTGCTTCCTTAAGAGCCCGAGGCTGTCACTATGTATCTTCATCAGGGAGCATGGTCTTTCAGTGCCTATTTGTTAAATATTGTTAACTTTCATACTTTTCACCCAAGTCTTCAAATTAGAATATCACATACAGGAAATATTGCTGTCACGGGGGTTGGATTCTCTGCTGATTTAGGAAACATGGCTAATGTTAATAAAAGCAAAACCGCTTAACATCTTCAGACTGCAATGTCAAATGCTATCTGGAGGGAAAATCATTATCCTCCCGGTAATTCCACAAAGGTTCCATCTGAAACAAAAACAGGCAAAGGAGCTCCTGGCTCCCTTTTATGTGCACAGACTCAAATCTGTTTTCCTCCAGACGGCTGCCACAGAGCAACCAGGCTTCCCACGTGAAAAATCTTCCCTGTCGCCAAGAGATAGCTCTATTCCAAACATGTCCAGGTCTTCTACTAGGGGAGGCAGGAAGGAGGAAAACATAGGTCTCTACCCGCAAAGATTCGCTTTCTGCTAACCTCTGATCGCTTATCTACTCCAAGCCAACAGAATGCCTGAAAAGGAACAGAAAACTGAAGCCTTGGTCTGCGCCTTCCTGGGCAGTCAGACCCCATAACAGGCAGGGCTCTGTGACCAGTTCACAGCCCCCCAGCTTTGCCTCAAGTAGCTAAGATTACTTTCGAATACCCTTTCTAACAAGACCCCAGCAAGAGGCCACTAATTTCCACGGCACAAAAAGCCACTGGAGAGAGATCCGTTTGTCAATATCAACTGGTCCAGCAATTTCCCATCCTCAGACACATCGGCCTATCAGAGCCGGCAGATGTTTAGACAAGATTTTATAAATTGTTCAATATCAGCCCATAATGAACCCCAACTGACCATTCCAAAGCAGCTAAAAGCATCCGGGCCGACCCCCGCTGGGATCCAATAATGCTCTCAGGCTGCAACATTATTAATCATGGAATAAAATAGATGAACCTCTTGAAAAATAAGTGTATGATTGATTAAAGGGCAATCTAAGAAGCTATTATTCTTGTTTTATAACCGTAAGTTATATTCACTCAATTTATCTTTGGAGAGGAAATAAATGATTGTTCATTTCTTTTCTGAAATTATATTATATGGGTATCCATATAATTTTGCTGAAAATTAAAGTGACAGTTTTGCTGCTTTTATGATACTAATCAAAGGGAATATGTTCCTTGACTACAAATTGTAGACTTGTCCTAAAATTAGGTAGTGAGTCACACAATAACGAGGCAATAGTCTAGGGTTCTTTAAACTTTTCTTTCCCCCCAGGGTAAGGCTAAGAGCCACTGAAAGGAAAATAAATCTCTCCTCCCCAGATTTTCGCCTTGTGTTAAACATGAGTTATATGAAAAGGAGAGTTAAGAAGTCGTTCAATAAATCTGAATAATCTACGCCAATTTGGATAATTCAAATAAACAATAAACAATTATTTCACTCAATAATTTATGGTGGGGGCATCATTTATACCCCATATTATCCACATTATCCACTCACAATACTCTAGTTACTGAGGAGGCTCAGTAAGCCCAGAAATAAATGTCCAATGGACCCTAATGCATGGGGTATCAGATCACTTTATTTTGCCAAGTTTTTTAAATGTACACTAACAAGCCATTTGCATATTCAGAACACAAAATCCAGATTTTCTTACAATGCAGGTGTATATAAATAATGTAAAACCATGCGTATCTCCCTACTGTGTACTGCTCCTGCCTCTGCCTTCTTGCAGGAGCAGAAGGGAGGGATTATTTTACACATTTTCATTAAAAAGCCTGAGGTCAGATCACCTGGGGGGAGGGGCTGCATCCCCAGGGCTCCCTACCCAAAGCCTTTTCCAGGACAAATGAGCCCCAAACACCACACTGTTGTAGACTAGTTTGTTTTTATTTACAATTTAAGATATAAATTAGTAAAGAATTCTTGTTAAACAACCAACAAAGATTGTATAACCAGCAATGTTCAAATAAAAACCAGGCAGAATTTATTTACAAAAGGTTTAGATTCCATTGCAATACAACTTGCATAAATTACTAGAAGCTTTATATCATTATAAAAATAAATATCAAATTTGTTTCCACTTCTTAAGTACTCAAGTTCTATAATCACGTTTTATTTCTACTGTGTACATCTTTTACAAATAAATTTTACAGTAAATCCTATCACACCTATAGAATATATACCGTGGCAATGAAGTGATCAAGTTAAGATATCCTGAGAAAAAAGATTGTTTTCAAAAGTCACACATACATTGGGGAAGCTATACTATGCCAACAAATTCACGTATGTCCAACAAAAGTCTGTTCCGATAGAGTCTGTGGGTTGGCAGTGCCCTGTGGGTCCTTCCTTTTTACAGTGGCACAAGACGCGGTCGGGATTTAGAGGTCATTTTATATATATATATATCTGTATATTTATGAACTTGGGAGGAGAGAATGGCCTGCTGACTTTTTTTTTTTCCAAAGCAATTGTGACACCTACCTGTGGACCAAGGAAAAAACCAAGTCATCCCCCAAATCCTTCAGCCCCACCAGTATCAGGCACCACATTCTAAACAGCGTCCATCTCAGAAGGTTTTGCTTCTTGCCCACCTTCAAGATCTGTGATGAGTAATTTTGCCTACTTGTAAAGTAGTTTTCTTTTTGAGACACTACTGTCAGCCAGGCAAACTGCTGGTACTATCTACTCCATCTGGACACGGGGACAGGCCTGATAAAAGACTAGTATTTCTGTGTCTCTCCAGCCTGACTGCAAATGTCATCTAAAAAGGGGTCTGATACTCCCAGTTTTGGGAACACTAGCTCATGAAAGCAAGTGCCTTTTAAGTGTAGTTTTTTAAGGTTCCAAACTGCATACAAATACCCAGATTTTAAGAATCTGTTTTTCCAAAGAGAAAACAGCAGCAGTGGTGCAATAAATACATTCCCAGTTGAAGGAGTGATTTTTTTTTAAAGCAGAATTTGAGCAAAAAAAAAGAAGAGCTCTCAAAAAAGAGCATAATCCTCTCCCACTTAAAGAAAAGAAAAAAAGAGAGAGAGAGAGAGAGAAGTAAGGCTCTGTCCTCAGACCCCATGGCAAGAAGCAAGAAATACACATTAAGCGAATTTGCTGGGCAATTGGTGGAAGGTTCCGCAAGGGGTGTGGGGAGGGGGGACCCCAGGGAGCCCACTTACTTGCATTGCTGTCTCGGCCCTTCTATAGGTAGGGCTGGACGCCCCCACCAACCACGGTGCAGCCCTCGCTGGCATCTGTCAGGGGAGGGGGCAGTTAGTCAGGACCCGACCCCAGAGCCATCTGCCTCGCGACAGCTTCGCGGCCACCAGCCCCGCGCCGCCCAACCACGCCGTGCCCTTCCCCCTGAACCCCCAAGCGGTCTGGGGGACCCGGCTGCCCCCCCTCACCCGCCCCCTGAGGCACTCGCCCGTCACATTTCCGCATTTTCTGCCCCCTTGACCTCCTTTTATAGGTCTGATCGGCTCAAGCCTCCATTAGGAGCAACAGAGGCGAGGCAAAGAAAGGGAGGGAGAAAACGGACTCTCGTTTTCTGTTCTGAAGATTTAAAAACCGGAGACCCCTGGGAGGAAGCAGAAGGCTTTATCTCCTTGCAGCCGAAGGCAGAAGAAGAGATTGAGCTGAGACCAAGAACCGACAGAAAGCGCCGAGGCTGACGCTCAGGACGCCGGAGGGAAGCTACATTTGGCGTCGATTTGTATTTGCCAAACCGAAAACAGTCAGGACGATACCAACAACAGGAATAATAAATCAAATAAAAAGTAATAAAGGGGTCAGTCCTGTCTCAGTCTCGAGGCAGGATCGCCTGGCCCCCCACCCTGTTTCTGACTTCACCAGCTCCGCCCCGCCTCCTTCATTTCTAACTTAGGAGTGCAAAGCCATCCGTTCCCCGTTCCCGGTTCAGGGACAGGGCTTCCCCGGCCAGACCTACCGGTGCCCGGTTCCCTTTCCCGGCTCCTAGGGGTGCTCGCCCGCCGGGACCCACAGCCCCCCCTCCGCCCCCGGGGCCCCGCGGGCCGCCTACCTTTCTTCGGCTCGTAGCCGCCGCCCGGGGGCCGATAGTGGGGCTCCGGGAGCGGGTGCGCGCCCGCCTTGCCCGCGTCGCTGGCGGCCTTTGGCGCGGCGTGCAGCGCCTCTCCGGGGGCCGCGGCCGCCGAGTTGTACCGCAGCAGCCCCTGGCCCTGCAGCGCCGCGTTCAAGTTCCCGTAGTTTGTGTAGCTGCCATAGAAGGGCGATGTGTAGTAGAGGTGGCGGCCGAGGAGCGGCGACGCGGGGTAGGGCGAGCCGCCCGGAGGCGCCCCGCTCGAGGCGGGCGCGGCGGCCGCGGGCAGCCCGGGCGGCGCGCAGCCCGGGCCCAGGCTCGGCTGCTTGAGGTCCGACGTGGCGATCTCGGCCAGAGACCACAGCTTGGGCTTGCTGGCGGCCGGCGGCGCGCCTGGAGACGTCCGGCTGCCCAGGGGCGTCTTGCCGCCCCCGCCCCCGCGGGGCGCGGCCTCGGGAGGAGGGCTCAGCAGCGGCGGCGCCTCCACGCCGGTGAGCGGCGACGAGGTCACGGGCTTGGGCGGCGCCAGGTCCCGCTCGCCGTCCTCGTCGTCGTCGTCGTCGTCCTCCAGGTCATCGTACTTCTCCTTGCACTCCGAGCCCGACTCGCACAGGGGGTCCCCGGCGCGGCAGGGCAGCTTCTCTCCGTCTGACTCGGCGGAGCAGGAGTGGTCGGTGAGCGAGTCCACGTGCAGGCTGATCCCTGCAGAGGCGCGGGGTGGGGGGCACGGTCTGTGGCACCCCGGGCCCCGCTGCCCACCGCTCCCCGCCCCCGCCATCCCTCACCCCGACCCCACCCGAGCCGCGTGCTCCAGGCAGCCTGACCTCCCTGCTCGCGCGCTGCGAACGGCGCTCTCACGGGGCCCCAGAGGCGCCAGGCGGCGGAGCCTGGAGTGCCGGGCAGGCGGGCGGCCTCCTCTCCGGCCTCAGCTCGGCGCCCCGCCTGGGAAGAAGGAGGCTCCGCGCCCCTGCGCCGCCTCGGCCGCGCTCACCTTCGTCCTCAGCCGATGTCTCGGTGCCCTCGTGCGCCTTGTCCGCACTCTCCTCCTTGCCCTCGCTGCGTCGCCCTCGTCCTCGTCCTCGTCCTCACTTTTGTTTCTGGGGGCCCACGTCATCTTGTTCTCCTTCTTGAGGCGCCGGCGCGCGTTGGCGAACCAGGTGGAGACCTGTGTGAGGGTCATCTTGGTGATGATGGCGAGCATGATCTTCTCGCCTTTGGTGGGGTAGGGGTTCTTGCGGTGCTCGTTGAGCCAAGCCTTGAGCGTGGCCGTGGCGTCCCGCGTGGCGTTCTTGCGGTAGGCCGGGTCGTTGAGCTGGTACGGGTAGGCCGCGCTGCCGTAAGGGTGGTAGCTGATGGCGCCCGTCATCCCGGTCGTGTGTGCATCGTAGGGCGCGCCCTGCAAGCGACAAGAGCCCGGTGAGCGGTCGTCCGAGGGCCCGACAGGCGTCAGAGCCCCGGCGACCCCTCCGCCCGCCCGCGGCCGCCTTTCCCACGGTGCCTCCCCGAGCTGGGGCTGCGCCTTCCCGCAGCAACAGATCCGGAGGACGCAGCGGGTCTTTTAACGCCAGCTGTGGATCTCGGAAAGCGCTGCAGTTTTATTCCCAAATTTTCCAACGATTTCATTTTCCTAAAAATGACACATCTGGCCCCAAATGCCCCTGAGCCGCCGGTACGGGCGTGCACAAACAGGCCCGCACACACGGGCCCGCAGGTAGCTTCTTGATATCTAAATTTCTCCTGGTGTAAAGAGTCGCCTCCTCCTCCTAGTCGCCTTCCCCTCCCTTAAATGGTTAAAAAAACACCCCAGAGCCCCCGCTCCGCTATTCACCACTCTAAAGCTCGGCAAATCCAATTTGCAACTCGAAGCCAGTCACCGTTTCGAATTCTTCAAATACGCGGCAATTAGCATTTTAATTCAACCCTTAACGTTTAAATTCGAGACTTCTACAGCCAGCGCCGAGGCCCCGGCTACCCCGTCTCTGCTCTGGAATTCCGCCGAGGGCGGGAGGTGGCCACCAGGCCCCCCCCCCTCCCCGCACTCCCCCGTCCGGGCCCCCAGCGTCTAAAACACGCTTTGCCAGCCCCCGGGCCTTGCGGGGCAGCGGAGCAGGAGGAGCGCGGGCCGGCCCGGGGCCCCGCGACGCAGAGGCTGCTCTCGGCGCGCGGGGACCGAGGCGGCACTTAGCGGGCCGCACGCCGGCCGACATGTTTTTCTAAAGCACGGGCCTGTGGGGCAGATGAAGGCGAAGATCTGGGCGGCCCGGCCGGGCCCCAGAGCCGCGGCCGAGGCTCCGCTGATTTCCCCAGCCCCGTGACCCCAAGCCCCGCGAGAAAGTGCCCAGCGCCTGGCGATCGCCCCGGAGGCCCAGGGGCGCCGACCCTTGCTGCCCGCGCCGGAAGAAGCGAGCCTCGGCCCGCTCAAGACTCCTCGCCCAGCTTCGGCGCCTGAAAGAGGGCCACCCAGGCCAGATCCCGTCCCGACCCCAGTGGGGTCGCACTTCTCGGGCTCGCGGGGAGATGACCTCGGCAGCCGAGGGGAAGGGCGCGCGGAGCCCCGCGCTACGGCCGTCGCCGGCCGACCGCCCTGCCTCTCGTCCCCGCCGACCGCGCCACGGCCCCAACTCCGCGACTTCGGAGCCGCCTCCCACACCACGTTCCCCGCGACCCTCAGGTCGCCGATCACAGACCAGGGTCTCTGCGCCCGGCATCTCGCGACCCCGCCCGCCAGCCCGCGCTCGGTTACCATGTAGGACGGGAAGCCGGCGGCGGCGGCGGCGGCGTCGGCGGAGTACTGCAGCGGGCTGCCGAAGCCGGTGGCTGCTTGCGCGGTGAAGGCCGCGGAGCCGGGGTAGGGGCTGAACGCCGAGCCCGACGCCGACCGCGCCAGCTCCTCGCTGCGCGGCGCCGCCAGCGCCGACGCGCCGTACGCCGGACACGAATAGAGCGCCAGCGAGCCGGGCGCCTGGTACAGGTAGCCCTGCGGGTAGGACATGGTGGGCGCGGGGCGCGGGGGCCCGCGTCACGCCGAGCAGCGGGCAGGGCGCGCGGCGCCCTCCATCCACGCCCGGCCGGGGCGCGAGGCGGCGGCGGGCGCGGGGACCGCCAGCCCAGGCAGGCCGGCCCGCGCACTAGCCCGGGCGGCCCCGCGGGCCGGGGGAGCGGCGGGGCGGCGGCGGCGGCGTTGGCGGCGGCGGCAGCTCGGAGCCGGTGGGCGCAGCCTCGCGCCAGGCCGGCGGTCGGGGTTTGGGGGAGTCTGGAGTCGGGAGTGAGGAGTTGAGGAAGGAGCGCTCGAGTTTCCGAGGGACATTGGAACGCGGAGCTGTCCGTCACGGGCTCATCTGCATATTCGGGCGCCCGCCCCCTCCCCTGCTCCGCCGGCTCCGCCCGCTCCCGCCGCCTGGCCGCGGCCGGGGGAGGGGCTGGGACGCCGGGGGTGGGGCGGGCGGAGGGGCGGCGGGAGCGAGAGGCAGGACGCGCAGGCTTTTGTGGCTCAGTCGCCTCTCGCGCAGCCCCAGCCCCCGGCCCGCAGCCCGACCGCACCGGGCAGTGCGCGCTTCCCCTTCCCACTCGCGCGGACTCCCGGCGCCCGCCCCCGCCCCCCCCCTTCCCGGCCGCCCCCCACGCCCCCGCCCTCCACTCTGCCCCCTCCCACTGCCCCGCCCCCAGATCGGCCCGCAGGGACCCGCGCAGAGGCCGCCCGCTGCCACTTGGGGTGGTGGCGGGGGGGGGAGATGAGCGGCCCGGGCCCCCCTCACCGGCCGCGTACTGCGCGCCGGACTCTCGTGCCCGGATCGGAGCTACGGGTGATGCGACGGGAATAGGGCGCCATGGCCCGAGTCCTCCTGCGGGCGGCGTGCGCGGCTCTCACGCCCACCTCCCCCGGTTCGTCCTTGCTTGCTGCACGGGGCGAGCCTCCGCGCGGGGCCTCGCAGCTGGCCGCCGGCCCCGCGCCGCCCCGGCGTGTCCCCGCGGGACCCAGATCCCGGGCGCTTTCGTCGCGAGCCGCCAGGAGGGCCCTGAGGTGAGCTCTCTGCCCCAAGGTCCGCAGTGGCCAGCGGGCCCTGGGTGTCAGGACTCTAATGCTCTCGGATGCGGTTTATCCCGCGCCTCCAGTGCTTCTCCAGGACGCCGCCGCCTCCCCCAAAGGGTTTTTTATTTTGTTTTATAAGTTGACGCCTCTTTCGGATTTGTGTTGTAAAGCACTCGGGGGAAACGATCGTCACCGGACAGACCGCCTCTGGCAGGACTTGGAGCCTCGCTGTCACTCGGGAAGGGACGCGACAGTCACAGGCCGCGGGCGGCGCACGCGGCTGCCCAGGTAGCGCAGGTAACAGGCGACTTGGGGGCCGCCTCTCGGGGCCCAGCGTCGAGGCGCTCGGCAGGAGGCTCTGGGACCCAGTCCCACAGACACCCTTCTCCACGGGCCTCCTCCGCCCTCCCCCACCGGGCCGTGGAGGAGGGCGTCTGGCGTTTGGTCTTGGAGGGGTGGGGGCAGATGGGGCCACCGGTGGGCTCTCAGCAAGTGGGCGCACGGGGAAGGGGGCGGCGGGTGTGCGAGGCCCAGGCGTGGTGGTCAACACAACAGGTGCCTCTTCTGCGCGGGGGGGTGGGGGGGTGGGTGGGGGGGAACGCGGTAGGCCAGAGCTCCAGGCCGCAGCCTCTCCTTCCCCCACCCCCTACCCACCCCCCCACCCACCTCTCCCACCCCCCCACCTCTCCCACCCCCCCACCCCTTACCCACCCCTTACCCACCTCCCCCACACCCCCACCCCTTACCCACCTCCCCCACACCCCCACCCCTTACCCACCTCCCCCACCCCCCCCCACCCCCCCCCCCCCCACCCCTTACCCACCCTCCCCACCCCCCCCCCCCCACCCCTTACCCACCTCCCCCACCCCCACCCCCTTACCCACCTCCCCACACCCCCACCCTTACCCACCTCCCCCACACCCCACCCATCTTCCCCACCCACCCCTCTACCCCATCCCCTACTCCTCTACCCCCCACCCCGCTACCCCACCGCCTACCAACCCCTCTGGCCCACTTCCCAGCCCGTTGGCTGGGCAGCTCGCGGAAGGACCAGAGTGATCGCGTTCGGGTCTCGGTCTCCCGGGTACCCCAGGCGCCATGCGGCCTCTTGCGAGGCGCGGCTGCAGCGCGAGGACCAGGAGGCTCCAGCCTCGGGCCTGACCGCCTGCGGAACCACCGAGGCTGTGTTTCCTTCCCCCAGATCCAAGGAGACCGGTTGTAAACTGCAGGATTGGACTTGAGCAGAGCCCACCCGCCTCCGCCTGCAGGCGGTGGCCCCCTGGTATGTGAAGTCCAGGCACCTGACCCCAGCCGCCTCCCCACTTGCCCCCAAACCGCTGCACCCTCGCCCGTCCCCTCAACACCGGCTCTCCTCTCTGAGCCCCCGCGCCGCCCACAAACCCCAGCCTGCACCCTCTACACTTTCCTAGACGCCTCACCCCCAAACACTCCCCAGCCCCTCACCACCCACCCAAACTGTCACCCCCACCCCACCCCACACACTCTGCGCCACCTCGAGGGCCCAGCAGGTGAGTTTCAGCAATGCTTTGACCCCAAGCAGGACGCCCTAATTCAGTTCAGGGCAGTTATTTTAAATCAATTATTGTCGCGTTAAAAAGGAAAGGGAAGCGGGGAGAATCAGAGGCCGCAGCAGCCCCGTGGAGCCTGCTTTTCCCAGGGTCCGCGGCATCCGTGGTCTTCCCGGGAGGGAATTCGGCCAGGAAGAGGCCGAAATGAGACAGACACACGACGGATGACCAACGTTCACAGCGCCAGACCAGGTTCTGGGCCTTCGGTTCCCTTCCAATTACATAGTTCAAGTGAAAAAAGAAAAAGAAAAAAAAATCAGGTCTAATTTTTATCTCCAAGGAGGACTGGCCTGAGTATTTCCATTTCTAAAGACCAGTTCCTGCTGTTGTCTCATTAGCATTTGGGGCCGCCCCCCTAGCCTTCTCCTCCCCTCCCCCCGCCCTCTCCTCCCTCTCCCTCGATTCCCCCACTCCACACCCCCACCCCCCACCCCCAGGGCTTGATCTCTGCCAGGGGCAGAAAAGAAAACAGCGAATTATTACAAAAACATCTCCAGTTTGGAGCAGGGAGCATAAGCTCCGATACACTCGATTTTGACATCAATTAAGTGTGTAACCAGACATGTGCACGTGGCTTTGGAGGGTCTCGCGTCGCCCAGGGTGCTTCTCCAGAAAGGGCTGCCGGCTCTCGCGCTGCCCGCAGCTCAGCGCAGCTGATCCGGAAGACAGTCTCTGCTCAGTGTCTTTTTTTTCCCCCCAGCAATTATACTCCTCCACTGAAATCTAAATTTTCCATACTGCTGCCTGCTACTAATAAAAGCCGTCTACCTTGCACTATTAAACAGTCGAATCGTACTACATGCTGTTTTTATTGGTGGTGACTGTAGCAAATTAAAATGCCTACGCAGAGACATTAACATTTACGCTCTGCATTGTTACCGGGATATATAAACTCCGTTTCGCTTTAAAGCACTCTGATTTTTTTTTTAATATATAAAATCACTTTCCCTTTTCTTAAAGTTGGCTCGGTCTTCTTTTCTAAAAACTCAATCGAAAGAACAGGCTGCAAATGCGGAGGCTCGACGCGATGGCTGGGCGCGCGGCCGCCTGCGAGGATGGCCTGGAATCCTGCAACTGCGTCTCGGGTCACCGCGGGGAGCTCCCGGACCCCGCGGCCGCCGCTTTCGGGGAGCAGGACCTGGATGCTCCGCTCACGGGCGAGGAGGCTGTTTAGGCCTGTGGAGCGCCGGAGTCTGAACGGACACTGGGCCTCTGTCACTTTCGGTTGCCCTCCTCACTGGGATGGAAGAGAAAGGGCCGGCGCGCGGGCCAACCGGGTGCGTGCCCTGAAAGCGATGGATCCGAGCAGTTCGGTTGCGGGATTTACGGTGGATTCCACCTCCCCGCCCCCAACACACACACTTTGCTCCAGGTGAGCATTCAAAAAAAAAAAAAGAGGGATCGGTTAACACCATCACATTTCTGTTTCTTGTCCCCACAGTGGCCGGTGCTTTTGGAAGGAGTTGGCGAGGACACTCGTGTTTCCGGGAACCGCGGTTTCCTGGAGGCCGAGCTCTGGGAAACGGCGGCCTGGGGCTCTAGATCCTCCTCGGAAAGCAGCGGTGGCGCAGACCGAGGCGCCCTCCACTCCTTGCCCGGGACTCCCGGGAGGCGGGAAGGCCCAGCGGCAACGCGGCCCGAAGTCGTGCGCACGGGCGGCGAGGGGGCGCTGTGGCCCGCGGATGCCGCCTCGTCCCCGCCGCGGTGGGCCTGGCGCCGTCCCCAGCCACTGAGGGCGCCCCGGCCCGGCCTCCCCCACGTCGATTGCATTCGGGGCAAACGGACAGCAACACTGGAGCGTTTGAATAAAGCCTAGCCGAGCCCGGCTTCTCTCTCTCTTCCCGCCTTTTGCCCTGTCTTGGGAGTTTTAAGAGTTGGGTGGGCAAAGAGGTACCATCTTGGAGCGTGTAGATATGCCGAGGGGAGGGGGTCAATTAAGATTTAAAAAGACACATTTTACGTGGTTCCTCTTCGTGAAGTTCTGTGTCAAGTGGAAGTGGTTTCCATGTACAGGGGACCTGTCCCCTCTGATGTCGCTCTTCCTGGGGGACTGTGGAGCGAGTGGCATCAGAAACTGGCAAGAAGAGCCGCGAGTCCGGGTCTGTGTTTTCTTTTTTGGGAAACAGGAACACTTCGCTGTAAACTGTACAGAGTTTAAGTCAAATGAAACGTGAATGCCTTCCAAGCGGGGTCGAGCCCGCTCGCGGGTCTCTGGACACTTTGGCCTTTCGAAGCTCTGACACGGTGTTCTGATGCGGCCACGTGTGTCTGCAAAACACCGCGGGAGGCGAAGCCCGGGGGGTCCCCGCCGCTCCAGTCAGGAAACCTGGAGCGCGGACGCGGCCCCTGGGTTTCCACCGGCCCGAAAGACTCGGGCCCCGCGGGCAGTGCCGCGGGAGGGGTCCCTGGACCGGGGCGCGCTCTTTTGTACGTTCTGGGCTCAGCCTGAGACCCGGTTCTAGCACCACGGCCCAGCCCCTGAGGTCGGAGGACTAGAACTGTGCTGGCCGCTAACGTGTCCCTCCTGGTTTCGTTCAGCGGCCGCACACGGCCCATCCTCTCCGCGAACGCCCCGCCTCCGACCCGCTTCCTGAAGTTTCTCCCGCGCCGCGGCCCAGGAATCAGCATCCTTCGCCTCTTCTCCGCATCCCGTGCTTCCATCGCTCCGGTTCTTCCCTTCCCCCCGCGAACCCCGACCCGCAGCCCCTTTGGGCGAGCCGTGCGCGCGTCCCCGGGCTCAGGTCCCCGCCGGTGTCCGCGTCCCCAGCTGGGAGCGCCGAGCGGGGGTGAGCGGAAGGGTGGCGGTGCGCGGGCGGCGGTGCGCGCGCCGCGGACGGGATGAAGGATCCCAGTGACCCGAGACCCTCTTCCGGAGCCGCCAAGACCCGAGCGCCTTCGTTCAGCGGTCGGCGATCGTTTGGAAGGACAGTGTGAGCGAGCACTCTGCCCTCCGCGTTCACGGCCGCGCGGCCAGGCGCCCCGACCTGCACACACGTGCGCGCGCACAGTCGCGCTGCCCGGGGAGGTCAGCGCGCCGCGGGAGCGGCTCTAGGCAAGTGGAAACAGATGAAAGGTGTCCGTTTTCTTTTCTTTTCTTTTCAATGTTTCTGCGAGACAGCCTTTGGAAGAACTTAGGTCATACATACCCATCCCTCACCGCCCCCCTCCCCCGACGCCCAGGCCGTCCTCAGCCTCTCCATTACTCGCTTTGCTTTCCCCGTTTTCCACTCCGGAGCGCAGCTCGGCACGTGCACGCGGGTGTGAGCGCGCCCAGAGGCTGCAGAGACCCGGAGCGTCGCTCGGATCCGGCCAGAGCGGGTAGGATCCTCGCTGGCAAGAAAACCAGCGGAGGAGAAGGAACTGTGTTTCGCCCATTACTTTTATTAGACGAGAGAGGCTATAGAGGGCGTTTGTCCCGGGTCCCGTTTCATAGCCGCCTGCTGACTTCATCAAAAGGGCTCGTCCAGACCGCGATTCCGCCGCGCGTGGTCAGGCGCACACTGACGCAGCTGGGTGGGAGAGCCGCGGGTAAGGAAGGCCTTTTTTTGTTGTTGTTGTTAATGCTGGCGGAAATGCAGAAAGGAAGGTTTGATAAATTTGATTACATTAAAAGTAAAAAACTTCAGTTGAACAGAAATTGCTGGCACTGACCTGGGGAGAAAGGTTTGCAGTGACCGTAAATGGCAAAGACTGCCCTACAGAACCAGGAACAGCGCCCAAGGTCAGCAGGTGAAGCCAGCCGCCGGAGAGATGGGCCAAGGAGGCCGGTGGAGTCTCCTCACAGAGGACAGAGGCCCACGTTCGTTCTTGACGGGGACACCTTACCGTGTGACAGATGCCACGGTGTGACCCCAAACAAGGCCCAGGGTGTACGGAGACCGGGCGCGCTCTCCCTGCTGTGCTCGTTGAAACTGCTACAGAGGAATCCGGGAGACATTTGTCCGTATCTGAAAAAGCAGGAGCTGCCCACCCCGCTGACCCCCAGATCCCTGCCTCATTGTCCGCCGCCGCTGAGAAAATGCCAGGCTGGGGGCACTGAGCCCTGGCACTGCCCTTGCAGCATTGTCTGCAAAGTGCAGGGCTGGAAGCGTCCTAAATGGCAGTCAGAGGAGGCCTGGCTGCAGAGCCCAGCCCAGGGCACATCCTCTGGAACAGAGTGTTCCCCAGGGATGACGGGAACCACCCCAGACTCTGCTTGCACCCGCTGGAGCCAGTCCTGGGGGTATAAGGTTGAGCTGGGGAAAATAATAATACTTTCAGAAAAGGATACCGACAGCTTGCGGCTCCTGCCACAATTGACAAAAAGAAAAACAAACCAGCAATATACCTGCTGTTTACAGGTGGGGGTGGCAGCGTCGCTATGGGGCCTCTCCCCTAGGCTGCAGGCCCACTGTGTGCTTGAAGAGAGGCTGGGGGCCCACACTGGCAGGCATGCTTTGTTTCTGAAAAATCTATATGCTGCAAATGTCACCAGAGATTGTTAACTTGAAATGATGGTTACGTGGATTCTATCACTCTACATTCCTAGCATGTGAAATATTTAACACTTTGAAAATTAAAACAAGAATGTGTGTTACCCTTTAAAAGAAGTGTCATAGTGCAGAAATATAGGGAGCTAATGGAGGAGTGCTTTCTTAAAAAAAAAAAAGTTTCTTAAAAATGTACGTGTCTGTCTCTTTCTTCCTGGCTTCACCTCGCCCCACCCTCGCCCATCCCATCCTTCAGAACATAAAGATACAGTCTTAGATTTGCGGTGTTGACCTCTGAACGGACGGCCCCCGGTGTGTCTGTCACTGGGCATCATCCAGAACGTGGTAGAGAGAGAGGCTTCCTGGGCAGGACGCTGCCCGTGGGACCTCAGGCTCCTCACCTGGGCCCATCAGGTGAGCGGCTCACCTGTGGCTATTGGCTCTTCTCGGGGGCTGGCCGCTCTCGTCTCTGGGGAGGGGCGCTTTTGCCCTGGAGAAGTCTGAATCTTTTCACCACCCACAGTAAAGGTGCCTTAGAAAATTCAAGTCAAGATTAGACAGAGGGGGGCTGCACCTGGAGAGGGGGTGGCTTCCTGGGGAGCCCTGTGTGTCCAAAGGCTTCCCTGGGCCCACGAGGTTGAAGGCCCTGGGGACTGACTGCCGCCCGAACCTGGCCCTCTCTGCCCAGGCTCCTGGCCTGCTGGCCCTCCTGCCTGTGGCCACACATCCCTCCACATCAGTCCCTGCCACTTGCAAAGGTCCTGACCACGGGGCTCCATCACCCCCTGCCGTGGGGCTCTGTGGAGCACTAGACACGTATTGACTGACTGACTGACTGAGTCGGTGAATGGCTTGCTCTTGGTCACTCACTTTTTCTTCTCAAAGGTACCCAGGATACTGAGGGACAGAAACAGAAAAACCACGGTTGCGTACGTTTCCTGCCGGCTTCCCTGCTAAGCATCTTCTGTGCACCTGAGTGTCTTGATCTCGAGTGATCCAGGCAAACCTGATCACACCTCGGGAGCCCTGGCTCTCCTGTATGAAGCGCGGTGCATTGCCACGTTGAATTTTAAGCCCCTATAGCTATGCACACTGAAAATAGCATTTCATTTTTAAAATAAATTCCTGAGTTAGCAGTCAGTCCCAAACCTTCCATTCCTTGAGAACAGCGAGCGTGCATTTTGTTGTTGTTTTTTGCATCCCGCATGACGTGTGCCATTCCCAGCACAGAGATGTTCATGAAAAAGAAAGTGAACAAAAGCAAACCATACTGATGATACTGTTAATGAAAAATTCAGAGTGGGACCGACCGTTTAAAGCTGATTAGATCCTAGCAAGGGTTTTTTTAGAAACAGACAAGTTTCTTCTGAAATTTATTTTTAGTGGCAGGAATCTTAGGATGGCTAAAACAATTCTGACAAAGAAGAATTAAGTGGGAAGAATCAGTCTACCCAATTCCAAGACATTACATCATTGGAACAAAAGAGAAAATCCCAGAAACAAACATGTATAAATATTCCTGACTTATTTTGACAGGATGCAAAGCAATTCAATGGAGGAAAGCTAGTCTTTTCAACAAACGGTGCTGGATCAATCGAACGTCTCTAAGCCTGTGGGACTTCTCAGGTATCTCAGTGGTAAGGAACCTACCTGTCAATGAAGGAAATGCAAGAGCTGGGGGTTCGATCCCTGGGTCAGGAAGATCCCCTGGAGTAGGAATCGGTGATCCACTCCAGTACTCTCGCCTGGGAAATCCCAGGGACAGAGGAGCCTGGTGGGCTACAGTCCGTGGGGCCACAAAGATTCGGACACAACTGAGCACAAAGCAAGTATGCGCATACAAACACACACAAACTCCAACCCAACTCCCGTACCTTACGCAGAAATTAACTAGACGTGACCACAGACTTACACGTCAAATTATGAAACTTTTAGAACAGAGGATAAAAATCTCAAGATCTATGACGAGGCAAAGAATCTGTAGACTAGACACCAAAAGCAGAATCCATGAATTAATATTTTATTCTCTGAAAGAATGAAAAGAATGCAGACTGACAGAAACTATTTGCAAATTATGTATCCGACAAAGGACTAGTATCTAGAATATATAAAGAATACTCAAAGCCGAACAGTAAAACAAAACAATACAAAACTATCCCATTAGAATTTGGTCAAAAGACATTTCACCAGAGGGGATATACAGATGGCAAATATTCTCCTGAAAGGTGTTCAATGTCATTAACCATCAAGGAAATGCAAATTAAAAGCACTGAGAAGTATATGCACCTATCAGGATGGCTACAATGAGAAAATAAAGTAGCAATAACATCAAAGGTGAGAATGCAAAGAAACAAGGTCATTCACGCGTTGCTGGTGGGAATGTCACGTGGTAGACCCACTGTGGGAACCAGCTGGGCAGTTTCTGATAAAGGTAAACAGTGTGAGTCTGGTGCATGACGCAGGGGCCCCGTGCCGGTGACACCCCACCCTGGAGGGAGGGAGGTGGGACGGGGGTACAGGGTGGAGGGGACAAATGTATGCTTGTGACTGATTCATGATGGTGCAAAAGCCATCACAATACTCCAAAGTAATTATCCTCCAATTACAATAAATCAATTAAAAGAAAAAAAAAAGACTAGACTTGAAACTACCATGCAGGCTGGTGATCGCATTCCTGGGCATTGTTCCCAGAGAAACAGAAACTTGTGTTCACACAAACCCTGTACACGGGTGTTCACAGCACCTTTATTTGTAACAGACAGAAACTGGAGTCGGCCCAGATGTCCTTCAGTGGGTGGAACTAACGCTCAACGGTAGAAGCGAGTTATTGGTCCAAACAGCTCGCATGAAATCTCCAGAGAACTGGGCTGGAGGACAAAAGCCGATGCCAAAGCTTCTTTACTGCGTGATTCTGCCAAGAGCACATTTCTGAAATTACAAAAATTTAGAAAGAGAGAACAGCTTGATGGCTGTCAGGGACAAGGTGGGGGAGTTGGAGGGAGGGTACAAGAGAGGGGGGCGTGTTTACAAAAAGGAACAGGCAGGATCCTGAGGGTGATGAGACGCAACACCTTGATTGTCTGTGTCTTCAGAGACCTTTCAGGCTTTCGAGCTGCAGAAGATGTGGGGCTCAGAGTACGGTGCCCGCTCTGAGCACAGGCAGGCAGGACATGTGAGAGGGGACGGTAAGAGGCAGCATCTCTCTGGAGGAGCCAAGCCAGCAACACTGCCTTCTGTATCTTTGGCTTTTATAAGTATTTGATGATTTTTAAGAAGTTATATACAGAGCTGGGGAGGGATAAATTGGAAGTTTGGGATCAATGAATCTAATATATACATAATAGATAAACAACCAAGAGCTACTACATGGCACAGGGAACGATACTCAGTATCTTAGAATAACCTATCATGGGGAAGAATCCGAGAAAGCGTATGTATACGTTTTCCCATGTGGCATTAGTGGTAAAGAACCTGCCTATCGATGCAGGAGACATAAAAGGTGCATATACTCCCGGATCGGGAAGATCCCCTGGAGGAGGGCATGACAACCCACTCCAGCATTCTTGCCTGGAGAATCCCATGGACAGAGGAGCCCGGCAGGCTACAGGCAGGGTTTGCAAAGAGTTGGACACGACTGAAGTGACTTAGCACACACACACACACACACACATACATGTACATATATATGAAGTGAAGTGGCTCAGACGTGTCCGACTCTGCGACCCCATGGACTGTAGCCTACCAGACTCCATCCATGAGATTTTCCAGGCAAGAATACTGGAGTGGGTTGTCATTTCCTTCTCCAGAGGATCTTCCCGACCCAGAGACCCGGGTCTCCCACATTGCAGGCAGACGCTTTACCGTCTGAGCCACCAGGGAAGCCCGTACATATATATATGTGTGTGTGTGTACATATAACTGAGTCGCTGTGCTTTACCCCTGAAATCACCACAGCACTGTAAATCAACTAGACTGCAGTTTTAAAAACTCTACACAAACACGACGAATTGGGTGTATACTGAGATGAGAAAAACATTTCTATGTCATCTTTTGAAATCTCTGACTTCCATATATTTTTACATTAGTCTGAGAAATATATATATTATACATCTATGTTCTGAATTATTATAGATAATAAATTATATTTGAGATAAGCACACATTTTAATTCATATTTAATGTTTCTTTATATCTTTCCTCATATATTGAAGCTCTTCATTCTTTCACCAGTTTTCATTCATTTGATTTGCTGTGAAACATACATAAATGCTTCAAAACTATAAATATCTGCATGACTACTAACAATAAATCACTGAGTACAGCTTTTATTTTCCTTTGCAGATCATTTAATGTCTAGAAAATATCACACTTGGGATTCACGAAGCAATCTACAAAATTACTTGAAAATAGTGTTTCATCTGTTACTAGTTTAATACAAAGATTTGCTTTTCAGCCCTGAGTTAGTGTCAGGACTTTCCTCCGTGTTGGTGGAGCTGCACTTTCGGTTCCATGACTTGCGTGGTTGAGAGTCAGGGAGCGAGTGCGGAGCAGCCTTGGCCCTGTTTTCCGTTTCTTCTGCCCTGCGGCAGTCCCTCACTGCCCTCGTTAGCTTCTACACGTCTTCGCAGCATTTCTTTTTGCAAACGTGAGCAAATGCATACACACGTTCGTGGCCATTAGTCAAGAAATCCTCTCCATTTCTTTCTCAGGTTACACGCATCCTTGCAAAACTTGCTATGTTTTCCTAACAGTAACTCAAGGAGATTACTAGGATTCCTTTCTGGAGATTTCCCCAAATATACCCGATCTTCTGCAAAATTCCTGAACAGTATTCCCTTCAGGGCTGTGTCATAGTCACTCCCCCAGCCCCTGATGAAGGACTTGTGTGCTGTTACAAGCTTGTGCTCTATTCTAGTGCTGTGGTTGGCAGCTTTCTTCCAGGCTGTTTCTTGCTGGAGAAGACACCGCTTCAACCTGGCACTCAGAGCTGGGATGTCTGGTCACAGGGTGCGGTTTTTCCTGGAACTGGCAGACCTCTGTTCTGTTCTGTTCTGTTCTGTACTCAGACACCAGCCTGAATAACTGCTCATTTCTCCTCATCCCGACTGTGTAGATGTTCGGAGAAACTCAGCATGTTGTCTAGTCTGATGTGTGAAACGTGAGCCATAAATTCTCCTTTCCATGGCACTGACCTCTTGGCGTTGGAGCTCAGTCACCTCCCGGAGGTAAAACCCCGCATGTTCATTTCAGAACAAAGTGGCCATTTCATTACGGCTGAAGGTGAACTTTCCAAATGACTAATGATGTTGATCATCTGTTCCTGCGCTGTAGGCCATCCACATGCCTTCTTTTCTGAAGTGGCTATACCATTCTTGTGGTCATTTTTAAAAATGTGTTTTCTTCTAATTATTGCGTTATAAGGGTTCTTTATATATTCTGGCCACAAGTCCTTTCTCGGATATATGCTTTGCAGACACTTTCTCCCAATCTGTACCTTGCGTTTTCAATTTCTTTTTATTTTATTAATGGAGTTTTTCAACAAGCAAAACTTCCCATGTTTATAAAATTCAGTTTTCAAAAATGCTTCCTTTGGTGTGTATATATGTGTGTTATTTTAAGGAAATATTTGCCTAATCCAAGGTCGTGGAGCTTTTCTCCTGTGTGATTTCTGCAGTTCCTGTGACTGTAACTCCTACCTTTGCCTATGCCGCTTCATTTTGGACCAGTTTTGTGTGTGATGTGTGGTAAGAGTCGACATTATTTCTTCCCCATCTAGCATGTAGTTATTTCATGCCAGTTATTGGAGATCATATTTTATCCAGGGAATTATCTTGGCACTTTTGCAGAAAACAAACAATTGCCCATTTGAGTGTAGGTGTATTTCTGGCTTCTTAACAATGTCCCTTTCAGATCTGTCTGTCCTTAGCTCAATACCGTACTGTTTTGTTTTTATCTCTTTACAGAAAATCTTAAATTATGTAGTATGTCTTTTAACTTCATTTTTCTTTCATAAAATTGTTTTGGAAATTCGAAGTCCTTTGTATTTGCATGTAAATTTTGAATTAGTCCTTCAATTTCTACAAATTCTACAATTTGGAACTTAATTGATAGTATAGATCAATTTGTGGAAAACTGGTCTTTTAAAAAATATTGACTTATTCAATCCATAAATATAGTATACCTTTCCCTTTATTTAGTTTTTTAAAAAACGAATGTATTTTAATGGGAGAGTGATTGCAGTGTTGCGATGGTTTTGCCGCACACCAACATGCACTGGCCGCAGGTGTACGTGTGCCCCCATCCTGGATGCTCGGCCCCTCAAGGCTGCCCCAGGGCGCCGCGTGCCCTGCTTCATGAGTGGAACTTGCACTGGCCGTCTGTTTTACATTCGGTAACGTACATGTGTCAGTGCTGTTCTCTCAAATCATCCCACCCTCGCCTTCTCCTACTGAGTCCAAAAAACTTTTCTCAGGAATCGTTCGTAGTTTTTAGTGTAGACATTTCGGACAAGATTTACTGAAGTTATTACTAAGCATTTTATTTACTTATTTAAGCCATTGGGAACGCCTTTGTGTGACATATTTTGACATTGCTTATTTAGAAATAGAAGTGATTTTTGCATATTGACCACGTGTTTTTCGATCTTGTTTACTTCAGTGATTTGTTATAGTGGTTTCTGTAAATTTTGAAATTTCCTGCATAAGCAATTATGTCTTTTGTAAATAAAGTTTTATTTCAGCCTTTCCAGCTTGTTTGCTGTCTCAGCCATTGTCTTTCTTGCACCAGCCAGCGCCTCTGGGATTATGCAGCAGAAGTGTGATGGAGGCAGCCTTGTTTTGGCATGACCCTAGTTAGAAAGGTCAGCCCTTCCTCACTAAGCACGATGCTGCTGTAAGTTCTGAACACGTCCTTAAGTTAGGAGTTTCCCTCTTTTCCTAGGTTGCCCAGAGTCTTCAAGAATGGAGGGGAGCTGCACTTTCTTGGAAATTGTTTTTCTGTATATACTGATTAAACATATCTTAAAAACTTATTCCACTAAGGTGATGCATTACAGTAATCAGCTTTCAAATGTCAAACCAGCCTTGTCTTGTGCCCTGTGCTTAGTCACTCAGTGGTGTCTGACTCTTCACGACCCCATGGACTGTAACCCACCACGCTCCTCTGTCCATGGGGATTCTCCAGGAAGGAATACTGGAGAGGGTTGCCATGCCCTCCTCCAGGGGATCTTCCTGACCCAGGGATCGAACCCAGGTCTCCCTCATTGCAGGTGGATTCTTTACTGTCTGAACCACCAGGGAAGCCCAACCTCGCCTTTTGGTCACGGTTAGTTGTTCAGTTGCTAAGTCGTGTCCGACTCCTTGTGACCCCGTGAACTGCAGCACACTGGCTTCCCTGTCCTTCATTATCTCCGGAGTTTGCTCACTCCTGTCTGTTGAGCCGGTGATGCCATCCAACCATCCCATCCTCTGTCACCTGCTTCTGCCGCTCCTCTTGGTCATGGTCACATGATCATTTTCCAGGCCTACATGTCTCATGACACACAGGAGAAGGAAATGCAACCCACGCAGCCTCGTGGGCACCCTGATCTTGGATTGCTGACCTCCAGAACAGTGCAGAAATAAATTCCTGTTCTTTACTCTGCTCAGTCTTGCTACTTCATTAGGGCAGCCTGAGGAGATGATACAAACACCTTCAAACTAATAGCCACAAGAACCACCTCTGTGAATGCCACTATGAGTAAGAAAAAAAGTGGTCTGGTTGCACGGGGTTTATGCTCAAGGGTGAGGATGCAAGTATGAAAGTGAAAGTCTCTTGGTCGTGTTCAACTCTTTGAGACCCCATGGACTATACAGTCCATGGAATTCTCCAGGCCAGAATACTAGAGCAGGTAGCCTTTCCCTTCTCCAGGGGATCTTCCCAACCTAGGGATCGAACCCAGGTCTCCCGCACTGCAGGCGGATTCTTTACCAGCTGAGCCACCAGGGTAAGGATGCAAATGCACTGCTTCCCCAGCACACACAGTCTCCGCCTGCGTTTCCTGACTGTGATCGCTGTCTTCCCCCCGATCTGCACACTCGACCCCAACATCAAGCTAAGGGAACAGGTAGTTTGTCACACTTCCTAGCTGATTTGTCTTGAGATGGGCTCAAAAACAGAAATCACAGTGCTCAATGGGCAGATTATTGGCAGGCTCCCTGTGGGTGGGAGGTGGGCAAGCAGCCCCTCATTCCCCAGGCAGCACCGTGTGCTGGGGGCTAGTGGCAGACACCTAGAGTGGCCTGCGGGCTCCCCCACCCCAACCTGAGCTTCTTGCAGATTGGGTGGGGAGGGGCTGTCCGTGAGACCTAACCTCTTCCCTCTGGGGTTTGCTCCAGTGTTCAGAGGAGAGCAGACTGAAGCTGGAACGAGTGGGGGCACTGGAGTGCTCCATGCACTTATACTGAATTTGCACAGAAGAACTCTGCACTGTGGGGCAGAGAGACTGCAGCACCAAGTTTCTTCTTAAACCCATCAGAAGACTTGGAGAGACAGGCCAATCTCCACCAGGTTATGTAATCTATAAACTTACGCAGAGTAGAGAGCGCTAGGATTTCAACACCGGAGTCCAAACCTCCTGCCAACATCCAAAGTGACTGCGGCCACTTTGTGCAGAATCACGTGTGGTGACCAGCTGTCCCGACGCAGCCCACGTGCTCCAGGGACGCTCACGTGTGGACGCCAATATCCCTCATCACTGCTGCTCCTCCGGGTGTTCTCATTCTCTCTTAGGTTTGCTGAAGGATATGCTGATCTTCCTAGAGTTTAGACTGTGCTTTCCCGTTCTTTTCTAAAAGCATGACAGTTTCGGGAATCCCTGTCAGTCCAGTGGTTAGGACTCCTGGCTTCCACTGCAGGGGGCATGGGTTCGCGCCTGGGTCTTGCAAGCTCAAGATCTTGCAAGATATTGATGGTGTGGACAAAGACATAATAAGATTAAAGCATCACAGTTTTATCTCCAGTGAGCCGCCCCTTCACCTGTGTTCAACACGGTTATTTTTTGTTTGTTTCTGGCTTTGTTTTGGCTTGTTTCTTTCATATTCATCCCAATCTTTATTTGTTAATATATCATGATAATCTAAACAAATTAAACATTTTAATGTTGTCGTGCTTTTGGTCTGTATTCAAACAAAATTAGCGATATTTTAGCAATGCAAACTTTACATTAATATGATATATTACCTTGGCTGGGGCTTCCATGCATTTCATCAGTCTGATAAAAGCTCTTTTACAAAGAAAGTTATAAAGAAAAAGGTAATTGGCTTTTAGGAATTAGTGTGGTTATTGGTATGCTAGGGCTTCCATACTGGCTCAAGTGGTAAAGAATCCGCCAGCACTGCAGGAGCCGTAGGAGACACACATTCAATCTGTGGGTTGGGAATATCCCTGGGGGAAGGGAAGGCTTCCCTGATAGCTCAGTTGGTAAAGAATCCACCTGCAATGCAGTTCGATTCCTGGGTGGGTAAGATCCGCTGGAGAAGGGAAAGGCTACCCACTCCAATATTGTTGGGATTCCCCTGTGGCTCAGCTGGTAAAGAATCCGCCCACAGTGTGGGAGACCTGGGTTCGATCCCTGGGTTGGGAAGATCTCCTGGAGAAGGGAAAGGCTGCCCACTCCCATATTTTGGCCTGGAGAATTCCATGGACTGTGTAGTCCATGGGAGCAAAGATTTGGACACGACTGAATGACTTTCACTCTGCCTTTCCTAGAGAAGGGAACGGCAGCCCAGTCCAGTGTTCTTGTCCGGAGAATCCCAAGGACAGAGGACCCTGGCGGGCTGCAGTCCGGGGGCTGCAAAGAGTTGAACACAACGGAAGCAACTTAGCACGCACACTGGTAATGCCAAAGCATCCAAAAATCTGCAACAAATACCGTATCTTCAGTTCCACACTGCAGCCTAAGCAGCCAAGCAAGGGACAGTAAACAAAGGAAATCCCATTTACTCAAGAAGAAATTAAGAAAATCCAGCGTGGTTTTCAGTCAACTGTGAGGTAAGTGCCATTTCTCACCCGAGCCTCCTTTTCCTCTGCTGTTGGAGGGAAAAACATTTCCGGGGCGTGTGTGTGGGGGGCTGGCCTTCTCGCCTGCCTTGGACGCCCAGGCTTGTGCTCTAAGAGTAGAATGAGGAGAGGATCTCTCCCTGAAGGGCCTCCGGAGGTCTCTGGGTGTAGCCACATCCTTCTGCAGGGCATCCCTGAGTCCTGTGAGTGCAGAACTGGGGCTCGTCTCTGTGGTCAGGTCCCAGCGGTCCTCAAACACGGCAGGTGCAGACCTGGGAAGCTGCGGGTTAGAGGGAGGGCCAGGCACAGGTCTCTGGGGCTGGACCCCGGCCCCAAGAGGTGTCTGCTGAGGAGACTGTCGGAGAGGTTGGGCAGGAGGATCCACGGAATCCGTCCGGTTTTCTGCTGTGGGGGAAGTGATGGGGGAAGGGACCGGTCACAGGGCACGTGATCAGAGGGCCCTCTTGTCAGATGTCAAGCTGACAAGAAGATCTTTAAGCAGGAACCTGAGGACAGTGAGAGAGAGCGTCCCTAAGGTGTGGGGAGGCGGGCGCAGACTTCCAGTCCCACGGGATCAGGATGGAGTTCACAGCGTCTTTGTTTCCTGTCACTGATGCAGACAGTGACTCTAAAAGGGGTTCTTCACGGGATGGGACGCCAGACCACCTGACCCGCCTCCTGAGAAATCTGTGTGCAGGTCAAGAAGCAATAGTCAGAACCGGACACGGAACAACAGACTGGTTCCAAATTGGGAAACGAGTACGTCAAGGCTGTCTATTGCTACTCTGCTTATTTAACTTCTATGCAGAGTACATCATGTGAAATGCTGGGTTGGATGAAGCACAAGCTAGAATTAAGATAGCCGGGAGAAATATCAATAACCTCAGATATGCAGACGAAAACACCCTTATGACAGAAAGCAAAGAAGAACTAAAGAGCCTGTTGATAAAAGTGAAAGAGGAGAGTGAAAAAGCTGGCTTACAGCTCAACATTCAAAAAACTAAGATCACGGCATACTATCCCATCACTTCATGGCAAATAGATGTGGAAACAATGCAAATAGTGAGAGACTTTATTTTGGGGGCTCCAAAATCACTGCAGATGGTAACAGCAGCCATGAAATTAAAAGATGCTTGCTCCTTGGAAGAAAAGTCATGACCAACCTAGACAGCATATTAAAAAGCAGAGACATTACTTTGCCTACAAAGGTCTGGCTAATCAAAGCTATGTTTTTTCCAGTAGTCATGTATGGATGTGAGAGTTGGACCATAAAGAAAGCTGAGCGCCAAAGAATTGATGTTTTAAATTCTGGTATTGGAGAAGACTCTTGAGAGTCCCTTGGACTGCAAGGAGATCCAATCAGTCCATCCTAAAGGAAATCAGTCCTGAATATTCAGTGGAAGGACTGATGCTGAGACTGAAACTCCAATCCTTTGGCCACCTGATGTGAAGAACTGACTCACTGGCAAAGACCCTGATGCTGGGAAAGATTGAAGGCAGGAGGAGAAGGGGAAGACAGAGGATGAGATGGTTGGATGGTATAACTGACTCATGGACATGAGTCATGAGTTTGAGCAAGCTCTGGGTGTTGGTGAAGGACAGGGAAGCCTGGCGTGTTGCAGTCCCTGGGGTCGCAAGAGTTGGACTTGACTGAGTGACAGAGCAGATCTGAAACCAGCAGGAGTGGGTTTTCTCACAGCTCCGCACGTCAGAAGTGTGACGTCCAGCTGCCCAGGGCAGGCTCCCTCCTGAGGCCTCTTTCAGTGTCTGGGGCCAACTCTCCATCTCTAAGCTCTGCCTCTGTGCTCCATGGTCTTCCACTCTGCATCCTCTTCTTAGAAGGACATGGTCTTGGACTTAGACCCACCCTAACCCAGGCCAATGCTTGCCTTGATCACATCTGCAGAGACCCTATATCTAAATAAGGTCACAGTCAGAGGTGCCAAATGGATCTATATTTTTTGGCGGGGAGGGTTGTCTATTCAACCAACTACAATATGTAGAAATTACAGGCTTCCCTGGTGGCTCAGATGGTAAAGAATCTGCCTGCCAATGCAGGAGATGCAAGAGACATGGGTTCCATCCCAGCGGTGGGGAAGATCCTCTGGAGAAGGAAATGGGGACCCACTCCAGTATTCTTGCCTGGAGAGTCCTATGAACAGAGGAGCCTGGTGGGCCACAGTCCATGGAGTCGCAGAGTCAGACAAGACTTAGCTACTAAACAACACAGACTTTAGAGGAATTCAGAACCAATGGGTCCTGAGAGAGAACACTCAGGACTGCTCTGAAAGCAGGGAGAGCGGCTGTCCCCACCCAGACTCGGCTGGCATCTGGGGGACATTCACCGCCCCCGCACCCGCAGCCCAGAACACAGCGCCCTGACTCACTGGGGAGGGGCAGGGGCCGGCGGGCAGCAGGTCTGCACTCCCCTGACTCTTCTCACGTCTCCACCGACCCTTCCCTCCAGTTTCGGTTTCCAGGGTCCCCCTACTGCCCGAAGGTCACCCCGACTAAGCGCTCACCTCCCCGGCTCTGCCCGCCCCGGCTCTGCCCTCGGGCTGCGGAAGGCTCCCGGCCTTTCCCCTCTCCCGTCCCCATGGAGGCCTGCGGAGGGTACCGTCCGAATTCCGGGCCCGCTCCAGCTTGTGGGGGGTCTTCTGCCCCCCACTCCCCCGCTGGGGCGCCCCTCGCCTCTCCCCCCACTCTCCAGCCCGCAGCCTCCTCTGCCGCAGGAATGCGCCCTCGGGTCCCACAGGTGGAGAGGCTCCGGAGCGCAACTGGTTCAACCAGTTTCCCTCCAGACTCCGCACCGCCTGCTGGAAGCCTCGGGAGGCGGGGGCCAAGGCCGACTCCACCCCGCGAGGCGCCGCGCTCCGCACCTGCGCTCCGGGAGGCGCGCCCAGAGCCCGCCCGCGGGACCCACGCGGACCGGCTCGGCCGCGACGGGAGAACGAGGGGAGGGTCTGCAGCAAGAGCAAGGCCTTCCCCTCCCCCTAGTGTCCCCCTCCCCGCCAGAGCGGCCCTCCCAGCCCCCGGGCTCGTCCACCCGGGCCTGCGTCCCAAAAGCCAGGGCGCGCGCTCTTTCTTAGGGCGTGGTGACCACTGTACCTTGAGTGGGCTTCTGCCAACAGTCAGCTGTCGGTCTCAAGTTTCTCAAGGTTTTGTGCTGACAAAGACAGTTTTCTAAGAGGAATTCATGTAGCAGCTGTCAACTAGTGCCTTTTATGTGACCGAATATATACATATCTTAATTGAAATTTTGCATATATAAAATATATTTGTATATACATATATGTTATGAATATACACTTTCAGCAAATAAAAATGTTTATAAAATTCCTAGAAAATTTATTAAACTTATGTCCTAAATCCCCAAATAAAAGATAGGCAACCATAATATCATAAATTAATGAACAAATAACCCCCAAACAACCTACTTTGAAAGGAAACAACTTTAGCAACAACAAGGAGAAAAGCTCAAGCGGTTTGGTGAGTGAAAGTGAGACTGTGCTCCCAGGGGAGAGGGGAAACAGGAATTATGGACTGGGCACGAATAGACACTGGTCACACTGTTTGGAGGCCACTTGCCAGTGCTCCTCAAAATTTTAAATCTTCATAATCTCTGAAATAGGAAGTTTATTTCTGCAAATTTAAATTGTGGAAATACCCCCAAAATTGCTTAAAAGGGCATTTCTTACTGCAGGTCTGTAACAGCCTAAAATTAAGTGAACATCTACTGTCAGGGAAACACAGTAAGTAGGAGTTCATGGATGGAGTACTTGGCCAGTCTTAAAATCAGTTGTTTGTGCAGTTGATACGCACACTGAAAGCTTTTGTTAAGATTCATCCTGTATGGTTAAATACCATATGAATCACTTCTGAGGAATGGGATAAGGGAAACTAGGAGGAGCTTGTGTATTTCTTAATTTTCTTCTTTTTTATTTTTACCACAGGTATGTAGCATTTTATAATTTAGGTCCTCAGTCACATACCTTATGATTCAGTCCAACAGTAGACTATTAAGTAGATTCTGAAAAAGGATGAAGCAGTAATATGTGAAATAAAACGTGAAGATCGCCTCTATAACTTCTTAGATTCTGTGTATGATAAAGCAAGTGTGATCTACACATATCCTATTAATAAAACCACGGAAAGCTAAATGGTAACGCCATAGTAAGTTGTTTTGAATCCTTACGCATTATTTGAATGATTTCAACGATGGACTGTTTCTGGCTGATGCAACAAAACCTGTTTGCCTTTCATCAGCAAGCCCCTGCTTCTTATAAGGACCGGCATCCACAGGACACAATTTTGAACTGTCGTGACTGGGAAATGCTATAGCCTGGAACCCTTTGGCACACAAACCACCCAGTCCTAGAAACACAGAACCTTGGTGTTTAGCTGAGTCCATGGTCTCCTGGAGTAAGGACCACATTTCCCAGAATGCCGTGCAGCTAGGTCATGTGGCTGGGTGCTGACTGTAGGTATGAGCAGAAAGGATGCTGCAAAGACCCTTTTCCCAAATAAGGTCTCATTTCCAGGTTCTGGGGTTAGAACGTGGGTGGATTTTGAGGCCCGCTATTATACACCCACCTCAGACCAGTACCTCAATCTCATTTCCCCACTTCAGGGTCAGCGTGTATTGTTTGGAGCTTTCTCCACGCATTTCTGTGCACGTACATGCATCTACAGACTTATCGGGCACAGGCGTGTGAATATGCATGTGCAGGCGTGTTAGGCATATGCATACGTATGACAGGAGCTAGAACTTCACTAACTGGCTAGCGTGTGCCTGCCAAATCCCTTCTGTCATGTCTGACTCTTTGTGACCCTATGGACTGTACCTGCTAGGCTCCTCTGTCCATGGGATTCTCCAGGCAAGAATACTGGAGTGGGTTGCCATTTCCTACTCTAGGGGATCTCCTCCACCCAGGGAGCGAACTTGCCTCTCTCATATCTCCTGCGTTGGCAGGTGGGTTCTTTACCACTTAGCACCACCTGGGAAGCCTTTGAACAGAATGGCATAAATGGTGGACTCTCAAGTCTGAGCTGTAAGCCTGCCGCTTCCACTGTGGGTGTGCTTTCTCTTGTGCTACTCAGATAACCTATTCTGGCGGAAAACCAGCTCTCTGCGAAGCAACCTGTGAACAGCCTGCCTGGTGGGGGGCCACGGCCAGACAACAGACATGTTTTGCACTTGGAGGATGGCCCTTGATCCCAGTGGGATCAAGTTAGATTTTCTCCCGGTGAGATGGCTATGGTCTCAGCTATCAGCAGCACCACAGCCTTTCCAGAGATTCTAAGTCACTCAGATTTCTGAACCACAAACTGTGAAATAATAGGTGTATACTCAATAGATAATACAGTAGGTCCTATAGAATCTGCTGTGCATACTCTGCCGTCTTCTTTCATTAAAGAACCTTTAAGAACTTTTCATATCATCAAATTCCTTGCTTTTTATCGACTGCAAAAGAGTCCATTGTTTTAGATTTTCTACCTGTTCCTGAGACAGTATTGTCTATTTATGTCTCCATGATAATTCCATTAAGTCTAGATTTTAAAATGTGTTTCTGTAAAGTTTTAATCATTTATGCTCTTCTTCCATGGTGAATTTTGGTTGTTTGTGTTTTCCCATTTTTTCTTATTCAAACTTATGCAGTTTTCATCTTATTTCTTTTCTAAACATCAATTTTTATATCCATCAAGAGACTGTCTACTCTAAGATTTATTTAAAATGTGTTGAAATTTCTATATGCAGTAATAAATGCCCAATTTTTGTGACAGCTTCATGATTATTTTAAAAGACAGCATATTCTTTTATTGTTCAATATTGAAAGCAAAGAAGATATAGCTTGTTAAGTGTGATGTCCAACTTTTCAGGATTAAACACTTTCTCTGTTTAATCTGTTGTTAATAGTTTCTGAAATTTAAGTTTATGCTGCTTCTGTGAGAATGTTTCTCTTGTCTTTATTTTGTGTCCTTTTGAGAAGTACTGTTGGGGACAAACAAGGTTTCTGAACGGCAGTTCTTAGTGCATCGTGCCTTTGGTTGTATCAGTATCCAGCCTCAGCCATCTTGTTCTTAGCTCTGAACTCTGATCTGTTCCACGTCAATATTGCTCCAGTTGCTTGCAGTTTATTAACATTTGACTGGCCTGTCTTTATCCTTCCCATTCTTTTCAACTTCCATGTTTTGATGTGTCTCTTCAGTTGACTTAAAATAGGATGTTTTAAACCCAGTTTGTAAGATCCTGTTTATGACATGAATGTGGCTCACTTACATTTACTATAAGTACTGATAGGCTTAGCTTTTTTTCTGCATATTTCTGTTTGTTTTTTGTTTCTCTAGATACCATATTTTCCCTTTTTATTCTTTCCTTGTAAACGTCATTTTATGGATCATGTTTTCTAAGTTACCCCCGACCTCTCTCTAATTGTATATTTAAGCATCATTCTCAGAGCATGATTTTATGTGTTCATTGAGGCTATTAAGAATGAAAGTGCTATGAACACTCATGCACACGCTTTATGTGGCCTGTTTTCATTTGCCGGGTAAACGTCTAGAGTGCAAGCGGCACGTGGCACAAGGACCTTGTACCAAGTACACTTGTGACGTCACAAGGCCTTCTTGACTGCTCTACCAGGGAGCGTATCGTTTCCACCAGTAATGGTGAGAGTTGCACTGACGCTAAATCCACGCCAACACTTCTGTCTTCAAGCTTTTAAATTTTAACTATTCCAATGGTTTCATACTCAATCAATGTCTTTTCATGTGCTTACTGATCTTTCTCATATCTTTTGTTTATATGGAGCATGTTTAAATATTTGCCAACATTGAAAAATTTGGCAATTTGTGTTCTTATTATTGAGTTACGAGAGTTCTTTATATATTTCGGATATAAACCCTTGGTCTGACATGTGAATATTTTCCCCAGTTGGTGGCATGCCTTTTTACTTTTTTAGAAATCTTTCCAAGAGCAGAGGTTTTTAATTCTATTCAAGTTCAATTTATCAATTTTTATTTTATGGGATTTACACTTTTTCATTCTAAGAAATCTCTCCCTGCCTCAATATCACACATATTTTCTCTTAATTATTTCTTCAAGGAATTTTACAGATTTATGTTTAGGCATACAATCCATTTTTGTGTTTGGCATCTGTGTTTTTCAAATTGATATACAGTTGTCCAAAGAATAACAAGGAGAGATAAGAAAGCCTTCCTAACTGAACAATGCAAAGAAATAGAGGAAAACGATAGAATGGGAAAGACTAGAGATCTCTTCAAGAAAATCAGAGATACCAGGGGAACAATTCTTGTAAAGATGGGCACAATGAAGGACAGGAATTGTATGGACCTAATAGAAGCAGATATATTAAGAAGAGGTGTCAAGAATACACCTAAGAACTACACAAAAAAGATCTTCATGACCCAGATAACCACAATGGTGAGATCACTCACCTAGAGCCAGGCATGCTGACATGTGCAGTCAAGTGGGCCTTAGGAAGCATCACTACAAACAAAATTAGAGGAGGTGATGGAATTCCAGCTGAGCTATTTCAAATCCTAAAAGATGATGCTGTGAAAGTGCTGCACTCAACATGCCAGCGAATTGGGGAAAGTCAGCAGTGGCCACAGGACTAAAAAGGTCAGTTTTCATTCCAATCCCAAAGAAAGGCAATGCCAAAGAGTGTTCAAACTACCGCACAATTGCACTCATTTCACATGCTAGCAAGGTAATGCTCAAAATCCTTCAAGCTAGTCTTCAATGGTACATGAACCAACAACTTCCAGATGTTTAAACTGGATTTAGAAAAGGTAGAGTAACCAGAGATCAGATTTCCAATACCAGTTGGATCATAGAAAAAGCAAGAGAATTTCAGAAAAAAAAAAAATCTACTTCTGTTTCATTGACTATGCTAATGCCTTTGACTGTGTGGATCACAGTAAACTGTGGAAAATTCTGAAAGAGATGGGAATACCAGACCATCTTACCTGCCTCCTGAGAAATATGTATTCAGTTCAAGAAGCAACAGTTAGAACTAGGCATGGAACAACGAACTGATCCTGAATTGGAAAGGAGTACGTCAAGTTTGTAAATTGTCACCGTGCTTATTTAACTTATATACAGAGAACATCATGTGAAACGCCGGGCTGGATGAAACACAAGCTGGAATCAAGATAGCCAGAAGAAATATCAATAAGCTCAAATATGCAGATGACACCACCCTTATGGCAGAAATCAAAGAGGAACTAAAGAGCCTCTTGATGAAAGTGAAAGAGGAGAGTGAAAAAGCAGCTTAAAACTCAACATTCAGAAAACTAAGATCATGGCATCTGGTCCCATCACTTCATGGCAAGTAGATGGGGAAACAATGGAAACAGTGACAGACTTTATTTTGGGGGGCTCCAAAATCACTGCAGATGGTGATTGTAGCCAAACATTAAAAGATGCAAAGATCAAACAAGTCAATCCTAAAGGAAACCAAGCCTAAATATTCATTGGCAGGGCTGATGCTGAAGCTGAAGCTCCAATACTTTGGCCACCTGATGAGGCTTCCCTGTCCATCAACAACTCCTGGAGCTTACTCAAACTCATGTCCATTGAGTCAGTGATGCCATCCAACCATCTCATCCTCTGTCATCCCTTTCTCCTCCGGCCTTCAATCTTTCCCAGCATCAGGGAATTTCCTAAGGAGTCAGTTCTTCACATCAGGTGGCCAAAGGATTAGAGTTTTTGCTTCAGCATCAGTCCTTCCACTGAATATTCAGGATTGATTTCCTTTAGGATGGACAGGCTGGATCTTCCTGCAGTCCAAGGGACTCTCAAGAGTCTTCTCCAACATGACAGTTCAATAACATTAATTCTTTGGTGCTCAGCCTTCTTTTTTGGTCCAACTCTCACATCCATACGTGACCACTGGAAAAACCATAGCTTTGACTAGATGGACCTTTGCTGGCAAAGTAATGTCTCTGCTTTTTAATATGCTGTCTAGATTGGTCATAACTTTCCTTCCAAGGAGTAAGCGTCTTTTAATTTCATAGCTGCAATCACCATCTGCAGTGATTTTGGAACCCAAAAAAATAAAGTCTGACACTGTTTCCACTATTTCCCCATTATTTCCCATGAAGTGATGGGACCAGATGCCATGATCTTAGTTTTCTGAATGTTGAGCTATAAGCCAACTTTTTCATTCTCCTCTTTCACTTTCATCAAGAGGCTTTTTAGTTCCTCTTCACTTTCTGCCATAAGGGTGGTGTCATCTGCATATCTGAGGTTATTGATATTTCTCCCAGCAATCTTGATTCCAGCCTGTGCTTCTTCCAGCCTAGCGTTTCTCATGATGTACTCTGCATAGAAGTTAAATAAGCAGGGTGACAATATACAGCCTTGACGTACTCCTTTTCTTATTTGGAACCAGTCTGTTGTTCCATGTCCAGTTTTAACTGTTGCTTCCTGACCTGCATATAGGTTTCTCAAGAGGCAGGTCAGGTGGTCTGGTATTCTTTCAGAATTTTCCACAGTTTATTGTTATCCACACAGTCAAAGGCTTTAGCATAGTCAATAAAGCAGAAATAGATGTTTTTCTGGAACTCTCTTGCTTTTTCCATGAGCCAGCAGATGTTGGCAATTTGATCTCTGGTTCCTTTGCCTTTTCTAAAACCAGCTTGAACATCTGGAAGTTCACGGTTCATGTATTGCTGAAGCCTGGCTTGGAGAATTTTGAGCATTACTTTACTAGCGTGTGAGATGAGTGCAATTGTGCAGTAGTTTGAACATTCTTTGGCATTGCCTTTCTTTGGGATTTGAGTGAAAACTGACCTTTTCCAGTCCTGTGACTACTGCCGAGTTTTCCAAATTTGCTGAAATATTAAGTGCAGCACTTTAACATCATCTTTTAGGATTTGAAATTGCTTAACTGGAATTCCATCACCTCCCCTGCTGCTGCTGCTAAGTTGCTTCAGTAGTGTCCGACTCTGTGCGACCCCATAGATGGCAGCCCACCAGGCTACTCCGTCCCTGGGATTCTCCAGGCAAGAACACTGGAGTGGGCTGCCATTTCCTTCTCCAATGCATGAAAGTGAAAAGTGAAAGTGAAGTCCCTCAGTTGTGTCTGACTCTGTGCAACCCCATGGACTGCAGCCTACCAGGCTTCTCCACCCATGGGATTTTCCAGACAAGAGTACTGGAGTGGGTTGCCATTGCCTTCTCCGTTTCTTTGGGATTTGAATGAAAACTGACCTTTTCCAGTCCTGTGGCTACTGCTGAGTTTTCCAAATTTGCTGACATATTGAGTGCAGCACTTTAACATCATCTTTTAGGATTTGAAATTGCTCAACTGGAATTCCATCACCTCCACTAGCTTTGTTTGTAAGGATGCTTCATAACACCCACCTGACTTCACATTCCAGGATGTCTGGCTCTAGGTGTCTCTAACAACATCTCAGTTATCTGGTTCATGAAGATCTTTTTTGCATAGTTCTTCTGTGTATTCTTGCCACCTCTTCTTAATATCTTCTGCTTCTGTTAGGTCCATACCATTTCTGTCCTTTATTGTGCTCATCTTTGCATGAAATGTTGGTATCTCTAATTTTATTGAAGAGATCTCTAGTTTTTCTCATTCTATTGTTTTCCTCAATTTCTTTGCATTGATCACTGAGGAAGGCTTTCTTTTTTCTCCTTGCTCTTCTTTGGAACTCTGCATTCAAATGGGTATATCGTTCATTTTCTCCTTTGCCTTTAGCTTCTTTTCTTTTCTCAGCTATTTGTAAGGCCTCCTCAGACAACCATTTTGCCTTTTTACATTTCTTTTTCTTAGGGATGGTCTTGTTCACTGCCTGCTCTACAATGTCACGAATCTCCAACCATAGTTATTCAGGCACTGTATCAGATCTAATCCCTTGAATCTATTTGTCACTTCCAGTGTATAGTCATAGGGGATTTGATTTAGGTCATACCTGAATGGCCTAGTGGTTTTCCCTACTTTCTTCAATTAAAGTCTGAATTTGACAGTAAGGAGTTCATGATCTGAGCTACCGTCAGCTCCCAGTCTTTTTTTTTTTTTTTTGCTGACTGTATAGAGCTTCTCCAACTTTGGTTGCAAAGAATATAATCAATCTGATTTTAGTATTGACCGTCTGGTGATGTCCATGTTGTAGAGCCTTCTTTTGTATTGCTGGAAGAAGGTATTTGCTACAACCAGTGCATTCTCTTGGCAAAACTCTGTTAGACTTTGCCTTGCTTCATTTTGTACTCCAAGGCCAAATTTGCCTGTTACTCCAGGTATCTCTTGACTTTCTACTTTTGCATTCCAGTCCGCTATAATGAAAAGGACATCTTTTTAGTTAGTTCTGAAAGGTCTTGTAGGTCTTCATAGAACCATTCAACTGCAGCTTCTTCAGCATTACTGGTCCGGTCATAGACTTGGAATACTGTGATATTGAATAGTTTGCCTTAGAAATGAACAGAGATGATTCTGTCATTTTTGAGGTTGCATCCTAGTACTGCATTTAGGACTCTCTTGTTGACCATGATGGCTACTCCATTTCTTCTAAAGGATTCCTGCTCACAGTAGTAGATATAATGGTCATCTGAGTTAAATTCACCCATTCCAGTCCATTTTAGTTCGCTGATTCCTAAAATGTCGATGTTTACTCTTGCCATCTCCTGTTTGACCACTTCCAATTTGCCTTGATTCACGGGCCTAACATTCCAGGTTTCTATGCAATATTGCTCTTACAGCATCAGACTTTACTTCCATCACCAGTCACATCCACAGCTGGGCGTTGTTTTTGCTTTGACTCCAACTCTGTTCACTGTTCTAGTACCATTTACTAAATAACTCCCCTTTACCCATTAATTTGCCTTATTATCTTTGTAGAAAAGTGTCTGACCACCAAAATGTGCATTTGTGTCTAGGTTATTCATTCTGTTCCACTGATCCACATGCCTGTTTTAATACCAATACCATTGTTACTGTAGCAAACTCTGTAATCAGACTGAGTCCTCCATCTCTAACCCATTTTGAAACAGCCAGATCCTTTGCATTTTCATATAAGTATTAGAACCAGCCTGCCACTTTCTACTGATAAGCCAGTTAGGATCTTGATTTGGATTGTAATTAATCTATCCCATTAATTGAAGGGCATTTTGTACTGTAACAATACTGAAAATCCAATCAATGAATATGACATATCTATCCAATAATTTAGGTCTATTTAATTTTTCTCAGCAATATTCTATAGTTTTCAGTGTACAAATATTGTACATATTTTGATATTTTTGTTACTGCAAAACGTTTTTATGCTATTGATGATATATATTTTAAAAAATCATTTTCTAACTCTCTGTTGATACCATAGAAAATATAATCAATTATAGTGTATTGCCTTTTTATTCTATGGTCTTGCTAAATTCACTTCTTAATTCTAGAAGCTTTAATATATATATATATATTTTTTAGGATTGACTACATACAACATTATGTTGTCTACAAATAAAGACAATTTTGTTTCTTCTTTTGCAGTCTTCGTGACTTTTGCTTTTTTGTTTCTTGTTCCCTGATGGCTCATTTGGTAAAAAATCTGCCTGCAGTGCAGGGGACCCCGGTTTGATTCCTGGGTTGGGAAGATCCCCTGGAGAAGGGAAAGGCTGCCCACTCCAGTATTCTGGCCTGGAGAAGTCCATGGACGGTGTAGCCCGTGGGGTCACAAAGAGCTGGACACGACTGAGTGACACTCTCTTTCACTTTGTTGCACTAGACAGGGCCTCTAGTGCAGTGTTGACTGCGAGTGGTGGAAACAGACATTTGGGCCGGTTCCTGATGGTGGAGGAGCACGCGGTGCTCCATCGTTTAACGTGACATGAGATGATGACTTGTTGCTGATCTTGGTTGAATTGCGGTGCTCCCTGCTTCCCCTCGTTCTTTCAGAGCTCTTCATCATGAATGGGTGTAGAATTGTGTCAAATGCTTTTTCTCCATCTATAGAGGTAACTGCATGGCTTTTCTTCTTTCTTTCATGTGGCGAATTGTGTTAATTGATTTTTAAATGTTATGTTAAGCTTGAATTTTTTAGATAACTTTATGTGGTCAAAATATATTTTCTTCTTGTTGCTTGATTTAACTTTTACTAGTTTTTTTTTTTAATTCTCATCCTTTTTTTCATGATGGATTTTGGTAATTTTCTTTTCTTACAATGTTTTTGTCTGGGTTTGGTACCTTGGTATCCAAATAGTTCTAGTATCACGATATGTGTTGAGAAGTATTCCACCCCCTCCTCTATTTTCTGAAAGATTTTGTGTATTACTATTATCTTCTTAAAATGTTGATAAATTTTATGACTGAAGTCATATGGGCCAATAATTTTCTTTATGGGAAGATTTTAAATTGTAATTGTAATTTTTAGGTAGACCTAGAACTACTCAAGATTTTCTATGCTTCTTAAGTTTGACATCTTTTGAGAAATGGCTCCCTTTTATCTAAGTGGTTGAATGTTGGCATACATCGCTTTACCATCTTTCCTTATCATCTTTTTAATGTTTGTGGGATCTGTGGTGATTAGCAAAATGCCTTCGTTGATTCTCGGTAATGTGTGTTGTATCTTCTCGTTTTCCCTTGTTTAGATCACTGGAGATTTATGAATTGTACTGATTTTTTTTCAAAGAATGAGTTTTTGTTTTTTTTGATTTTTTTCGAAGAATGAGAAATTGGTTTTTCTTTACAGTTAGTCCATTTTATATTTCATTGACTTCAGCTCTGGTCTTTATTATTTTCTTCCTTCTCTTATTTTCTTAATGTTTAGCTTCTGAATATGGAGGCTTAGACCCTTTTAGACTTTTAATCTTTTCTAACACAAGCATTTAATGCTATAAATTTCCTGCTAAACACTGCTTTTTGCTGAAGCCTGAAAACAAGTTTTATTTTTGTTTACTTAAAAATACTTTCTAATTTTTCTTTCTTCTTGCTGTCTTCTTGGATCATTTAGTTATTTAAACATATTTTGCTTAATTTCCAAATACTTGTAATTTCATAAATGTATTCTTATTATTTATTTCTAATATAATATCATATCAAATGATGTATAATTTCATCCTTGCCCAACTTATTGAAACATCTCATGGTCTATTATTTGGTCTATATGGGGGGGCGGATTTTAGTCTCTCTCAAAAGGTTATAAATTCACTCAAACAGTTATAAAGACCTTAGGCTCACTCTAAAGGCTGCTGTAAGGTGGAGTAGTCTATGAAGGTCCATCTGTTAAAGTTGGTTGACTGTGTTGTTCAGGTTGCCTGTGCTCCTAACGATTCTCTATCTGCTTGTTCTGTCAGGTGCTGGGAAGGGAATGTTAACACTGTCAGCTGTATTTGTCTGTTTCTTCACCACTTTATCAATTTTTTTGCCTCCTGTGTTTCAGCACATTAGTATTAGGTGCATACGCATCTGGTACTGTTATATACTTGTGATTAATCGGCAGTTTTGTCATCATGTAATATCTCTCTACATGCATAGCAACAGTCCTGGTCCTAAAGTGTGCAGTGTCTGACACCAAGGTCATCGTTTCAGCTTCCTTATGATTAGTGTTTGCATTGTATGTTCTTTCTCACTATTTTCTTTTTTTAAAAATATTTCTATTTTATGTTGGAGTATAGCCGATTAACAGCATTGTGATAGTTTCAGGTGGACAGCGAAGGGACGCAATTACATATACACGTTTTCATTCTCCCAAACTCCCTTCCCAGCCAGGCTGCCACGTAATGTTCAATTCTCCCCAACTCCCTTCCCAGCCAGGCTGCCACATAACGTTCAATTCTCCCAAACTCCCTTCCCAGCCAGGCTGCCACACAACGTTCAGCAGGGCTCCCTGTACTGTGCAGTAGGGCCTTGCTGGCTGTCCATTTTAACACTTTCTTTTATTTTAATTTAGCTGTGTGTCCGTATTTGAAGCCTATTTCTTGTAGACAGTACATGGTTGGGTCTTGTTTTTCTATCAGGTCTAACAATCTCTACCATTTAACTGGTGTTTTTAGATCTCTTATATTTACTGTAACTATTGTTATAATTTGGATTAAGTCTCAGTTCAGTTCATTTCAGTCACTCTTTGTGACCCCATGGACTGCAGCACGCCAGGTTTCACTGTCCAGCCCCAACTTGGAGCTTACTCAAACTCCTGTGCATTGACTCAATGATGCCATCCAACCATCTCATCCTCTGTTACCCCCTTCTCCTCCCATCTTCAATCTTTCCCAGCATCAGGGTCTTTTCCAATGGGTCAGTTCTTTGCATCAGATGGCCAAAGTATTGAAGTTTCAACTTCAGCATCAGTCCTTCCAATGAATAGTCAGTACTGATTTCCTTTAAGATGAACTGGTTGGATCTCATTGCTATTTGATCCATCTTTTCTTTTTCTTTATCCTTTTCTGCCTTCTTAGGGAAGGCAGATTTTTAAAATTATTATTCTACTTTATCTCATTATTGGCTCATTAAACATACATCTTTTTAATTATATGTTTTTACTGGTCTCTTGAGTTTACAATATTTGATATTAGTTCAATAAAATATGCTTTAAAATTTTATATCTAATATAAGAATCTTATACGAATGTGCTTCCATTTTACAATGATATATATTTTATTCACCTATGATATAAAGCTCACAAAATCTAATTACATTTTACTTTAGTCAGTTATCCTTAAAAGAATTCAAGATTGAGAATATTTCAGTGCTTATCTACATATTTACCACTTCTGTAGTTACAGTTAGAAATGAACATGAAACAATAGGCTGGTCCCAAATTGGGAAAGCAGTATGTCAAGGCTGTATATTGTCATCTGCTTGTTTAACTTCTATGCAGAGTACATCATGAGAAACACTGGGCTGGAAGAAGCACAGGCTGGAATCAAGATTGCCGGGAGAAATATCCATAACCTCAGATATGCAGATGACACCACCCTTATGGTGGAAAGCGAAGAAGAACTAAAGAGCCTCTTGATAAAAGTGAAAGAGGAGAGTGAAAAAGTTGGCTTAAAGCTCAACATTCAGAAAACTAAGATCATGGCATCCAGTCCCATCACTTCATGGCAAATAGATGGAGAAATAGTGGAAACAGTGACAGACTATATTTGGGGGCTTCAAAATCACTGCAGACGGTGACTGCAGCCATGAAATTAAAAGACACTTGCTCCTTGGAAGAAGAGCTATGGCCAACCTAGACAACATATTAAAAAGCAGAGACATTACTTTGCCAACAAAGGTCTGACTAGTCAAAGCTATGGTTTTTCCAGTAGTCATGTATGAATGTGAGAGTTGGACTGTAAAGAAAGCTGAGCTCTGAAGAATTGATGTTTTTGAACTATGGTGTTGGAGAAGACTCTTGAGAGTCCCTTGGACTGCAAGGAGATTCAACCAGTCCATCCTAAAGGAAACCAGTCCTGAATATTCACTGGAAGAATTGATGCTGAAGCTGAAAGTCCAATCCTTTGGCTACCTGATGCGAAGAACCGACTCATTGGAAAAGATCCTGATGCTGGGAAAGATTGACGGCAGGAGGAAAAGGGGACAACATATGATGAGATGGCTGGATGGCATCACTGACTTGATGGACATGAGTTTGAGCAAGCTCAGGGAGCTGGTTATGGACAGAGAAGCCTGGCGTACTGCAGTCCAGTGAGTTAGTTCTTTGCATCAGGTGGCCAAAGCCACCTTCAGCTTCAGCATCAGTCCTTCCAGTGAGTATGAGAATCAGTTCAGTTCAGTCGCTCAGTCGTGTCCGACTCCCTGCGACCCCGTGAATCGCAGCACGCCAGGCCTCCCTGTCCATCACCAACTCCCAGAGTTCACTGAGACTCACATCCATCGAGTCAGTGATGCCATCCAGCCATCTCATCCTCTGTCATCCCCTTCTCCTCCTGCCCCGAATCCCTCCCAGCATCAGAGTCCTTTCCAATGAGTCAACTCTTCACATGAGGTGGCCAAAGTACTGGAGTTTCAGCTTTAGCATCATTCCCTCCAAAGAAATCCCAGGGCTGATGTCCTTCAGAATGGACTGGTTGGATCTCCTTGCAGTCCAAGGGACTCTCAAGAGTCTTCTCCAACACCACAGTTCAAAAGCATCAGTTCTTCGGCTCTCAGCCTTCTTTCCTCTTATAATTTAAAATTACACAGAAATGCTAGATTGTAAATGTGGTTTCTTCAGCTCCACCAGAAGTACAATCCGAGTCTGGTAATGATGATGACAACGATGATGCAGAGGATCTGATCGGTGAATCGATTAATAAAATGCAGATTTATTTATCTCTGTTATTCCTCCTGGCCTCAGGCTTAGGAATGACTGCTAATCTTATTTGTCTGTTTCATTCCAGTTTTCAGATCTGGTTTAGGAAGTAGTCTAGCCTAAGCAGGAAGGGGGCTTCCAGTGGCATTAGTGGTAAAGAAACTGCGGGCGATGCAGGGGATACGAGAGACCGGGGTTCAGTCCCTGCGTTGGGAGGGTCCTGTGAAGGAGGGCTTGGTAACCCACCCCAGTGTTCTTGTCTAGGGAGTTCCATGGACAGAGGAGCCTGGCTGGCTACAGCCCGGGGGTCGCAAAGAGTCCGACATGACTGAGATGACTGAGCACGCAAGCAGGAGAAGAAAGCATGAAAGGAGAGAATGTTATCTGGCACGTAGATATTTTCTTTGTTGAGTATTCAGTTATTAAATACAAGTAAATAATTGTCATTAGCCTGAGTGAGGATGCTGAAAGTTCATTAATAAATTAGACTTGGAGAAAATCATTTCTGGAAAAGAGGGACTAATATTTATAAAACTGCATAAATTTCTTCTGTTAAAGTCATAGTTTAACCCTCTTGACAGATCTTGAGATCCTGTCTGCCATGGAAAAAATATATCTGATAAAGATGAAAATTCTCAAAATATCAGTCTCTTAGCAACCACCTAGATTTAAAGAGTTCACTTTCTTACCACCCTTTGAGAAGTGTATTAATGATTAAATGGCTCCTGAGAGAAAGCTATTGAGCACCATCGGATTGAGGGGTGTGGTCCCATGAGAGGCTCACCTGATTGATGGTCTCAGCCTCAAGTGATGTCACTTGGCAGCAATTCTGATGCTGGGTCCACCTTCCAGTCTCAGGGTCTGAGATGGCTTTCAGTGAGCTTTGGGCTTCCCTGGTGGCTCAGACAGTGCAGAATCTGCCTGCAGTGTGGGAGACTCAGGTTCAAACCCTGAGTCAGAGAGATCCCCTGGAGAAGGGAATGGCTGCCCACCCCAGCATTCTTGCCTGGAAAATCCCATGGACAAAACAGCCTGTCAGGCTACAGTCCATGGGGTCACAAGAGTTGGACATGACTGAGTGATTAACACTTCAGTTCAGTGCACTTTGGGTGACTTTCTTGGAGTGAGTCTCATTTGTAATCCATTTGACAATGTGAAATACAGTATTAAGTGAGAACAACTGTGACATTTCTGAGAATTGATATTCAGCTCTTTACAATCCAAATATTTATTTTTGGTTCTGAACCAAACAGAAAACAAGAGCTCGGATACTCATGTCTGTGAAAGAAAAGTTATAGTCAGTGAATGGAATAATTTCACGATTGCAATTCTACTCCCAGCCCTTAGTCCAAATAAGCGCCTGATCTGAAAGAGATTCTCCAGGTGAGAACTGAGAGAGATGGTGCTTTACGGAGGACATCACATGAGCTGGCAGATTATCCTCAGAGTAAACATTTCTAATGGGACACATTGCTTCAGACTCGGTGTCATCTGTCACTCGTCTCAGATTTGGATTGTCCCTGGAATAATAAAGAAGCCCTCTGTCATTGTCTGACATCATGCGAGGCAGTGGTTTCTCCGTTTGCTCCACCAGCTTCTCTGAGGGCTCAGCTGAGCAGCTGCAGGCAGGTAGGAGCTGGGATCACCCTGCAGGTGGAGGGAGGTAGGAAACCTACTTTTTGGAGACCTCTGCTCTGTGTCAATGTTCCTTGTGGTTCGCCACTTTCTCTGGAATGACCTCTTATCTGTGATGGCAACAAACTCCCCCCAGCAGAGAGTCAACACCCACGCGGAGCCTTCCTTAACAAGGAGTGGACCCTAAGATCACATTTGCTAGGAAAACATACAGGACATTTAGATTTCTTTAAAATTCACTTTATTGACATATGGTTGTTCACAATAGTCTCTTATGATCCTTTATACTTCGGTGTTGCCTGTTGTAACTTCTCCTTTTTCCTTTCTAATGTAATTATAAATAAATTTTATAAAAGCAACTTCACTAAGTCTCCTCGGTGATGAATTATGAGCCCCTAAATGAGGGTATGTGCAAAAATTATATAGGCCTTTTGATGAGATATAAATCTCCAGCAAATCAGCCACAATGAGGATTCTTCCACAGCCAGATCTTACCTTAGTTCTTGTTTATAAATACGTGGCAACTAGACCTGACCTTGGACACTGTGAGGACCTGTCAGACAGAGTTGAGTAGGGGCCTTAATCCGGGTGCATCTTCAAAGGTGGGGATAATGAGTTTGGGGACATTTAAGCTACTGAGGAAGGGAATGCCATTATTATAAAATGAAATATGGCCATTTCCCCTTAAACTGACACAAGGTAAGATTTTCCCTAAAATAAACTTATTTGGGGATCCCTTCAGGTTTTTTTTAATTCAAGTGTCAATCAATGAAGAATTTCTTTATGGACCTCTCCTGTGTAAATCTATCGCACTGAGGAAGCCGTTACACTGAGCTTAAATTCTAGGGATGTTGCTCAGGTTTGCTGGGGCCGCGCTGACAGTGTCGCAGACAGGGGACTTCAGCCACAGAGCTGTGTCATCTCATAGCTCTAGACGCTGCCCGTCCCTCATCAAGCTCCCAGCAGCAGCGGTTTCCGGGGACGAACCACTCTCGGGGTCGCAGGTAGCCTTCTCAGCATCTTTTCCTCCTGTTGGGAAACCAGTCCGAGAGAGCTGGGCTCACCCTTCTGACCTCATTTAACCTTCCCCTGTTTACAAAGGACCATCTCCAAACAGCCACATTCCAAGGTGCTGGGGTTGGAGTTTCAGTTTTGAATCTGGGAAAACACAGTTCAGTCTGTAATGGACAACGGGAGATCGAAATGGTTTATCCTAGCGAGGACAAAGTAACTTAAGTCCCCAAACCTGGGTCGACCATTCCTGAGACATGATTGTGTTTGAGGGGTTTTGTGTTTTCTGCTCTCCAGCAGACAGGACTCCCTGAGTCTTAGTGTGTCTGGGGAAAGACCTGCCTCTGGGGGACCTGGGTTCACAGGACTCCCTCCAACTCCTGGGAAACAGAGTCTGAGGGACTTAGCATCAAGGGTCTCCTACTGGGCCAATGGTGATCAGAAAAGACTTGTCAAAACCTGGAATAGATGTCTTGGGAGAGAATGTTACGTGTGACAAAGGTGTGACGGAGTGATAGATCCTCCACGTGGAGGGGCTGCTGCCTGAACGTCACCACTGGAAAACTTCAGGCCCCAAGAACGAATGAATGAATGAATGACCAACTCAATCAATCAAACAGCTAGGCTCACGTGTGGAGGCTGTAGAAAGCTGCCGTGTGCATTTTTACTTTGCAGTGCTGGTAATTGCTTCCTTTCTGTGCCCATGGCTATGATAGATTTTTCCCCCCATAATTATAATTTCAGCAAATTTTTACAATTGTAAAATACTGCATTTTTAAAGAAATCCAACTGTCATTCCCCATTGAGCAGAGCTTCATTTTATGCTGTTCATTCGGTTGTCTTCCTCAGTCTGGGCACCCAGCTCCAAGAACTCTTTACAGGGGCAGATTTATGATGGATGCCATCTGGTCTGATAGAAGGAAACAGATATTGATTTTTAATATTTTCTCCCAACTTGTTTACTCTAGGATAATACAGCAGCTGTGTGGCAGCTTGTCTCCGAGTGGAAAGGATTATTACCACTGCCTTTTGATGAGATAAATTACCTAGGATGACTTGAATGGCTAAAGGGTATACTTTGATGTTATGTCGCTTCATTTACCCTTATGACTAAATGATTATTGATTTTATATTTTTAAGCTCTTGAAACGTGAAAATAAGTTGGTGGAGGAGCCTTGCTGTGTTCGTTTTATTAATTTATTTCTGCAGGGCATAATTCACTTTGGACCAGGTTGTGAAGGTTTTGGGTTCATGACCGGCTGTAGATACAGTTGCAAAGAAATGGCTTATTTATATAGTCATTGCAAGTAGTCCCAAAATCAATACAGTCTGGGATTGGATGATTAAACTCAGTCCCTTTGTGGGATTCATTCCCGTGGCCGCTGCCCCAATCATCTTGACCACAGCAGATCCATGGGATCAAGTCTACAAACAGCAAGTTTGTTTAAGCTGAAATTTTTTTTTTTTTGCTCATTTTTTTTTTTTTAATCTGCTATGTTCATTCAATGGCATTTTAACGGCCTGGAAAAAAAGGAGTTGATTGCTTATGCTTACTTCAATTAAATCAGGAATCTGCATTCAAAGGGGCACCTCCCAGGCCTTCTAGAATGTCTGTGGGTGGATTGGGTGCACTTGGATCAGAGGTGGGGGCCGTGCTGTATATCGTCTGAGGTGCTTCTGCGGCTCAGGGGTCTGAGGTGTGTGCTAAACCCTCGGCTGCTCGGCTGGCTCAGGACGCCCAGGTGCCTCTCTGTGCTGGGCGGGGGCGCCGGTGTCTTTCTGGGCAGAGCCGCCTGTGCTGCCGCCCTCTGACGTGCAGCGCTGGTCTGTGTCTGTCCGCGGTGTGCCCGTACCAGTCCCTTTTATGTCTATTACTCCCTGGTCAAGTGCAAAACTCTATAGAAAATCAGATTGTGTTTTGTTTGTATTTTTCATAATTTTCCCGATACTTAGTTCCATAGGTTTTAACATAATTCGCCTCATTCCATCTGTTCCTTGTTAGTATTAACATCTGATTTGATTGTGAGCCTTACAGCATCTCTGACTTCGAGTTTCACGTTTGGAATTAGGGATCTGAATTTTTTAAGGCGATCTTCTCTGCTCGCTGCACACTCTGTGACAAGAGAAGCCCCAGCCCCTGTGAAGGAAATGCAAGTAAGAGGGACCCACTTTCTAGGAAGAATTTCATTCATTTACGCAGACCGTCTAAACCCCAGAGGGAACCAGCGTCTGGGATTCACGGTGGTTATGGGGGCCCCAACTTTTTCTTAGTTTCAGCAGAGTCCTCGGCCTGGGACTTCACTCCCTGCTGCCCAACCCCACTCAGCTGTGGTGGAAAAGAGATTGTGAAACTCACTACTGCGTCTTGTCCCAGGATGGCATTTTAAAAGCCAACATTTTATATACCATTGCATTTGGTAATATTACTTTTTGCCTCGGAAATTTATTTCAGATCAAGTCAACGCTTGGAGAACTTCAAATCTGCCAACAGAGACGACCCCTCTGTCCTCGGAGGAGAAGCAAATACAAGGCATTTCCTTCCGAAGACATGACTCCTCACTGCTGTTAGTCATGGGGGCACATTTTACAGAATTAAAAAAAAAAAGGTGTAAAACACTTTTCCTTACTTTAGTTGGTCCGTGTGTATGTATAATTAATATGTAGTAAATTATGTGGCTCCAGCTTAAAGCTTGTTTAAATGCATAGAATTTGAAGTCGAATGAAGAAATAAAATAACTTTCAGAGCAGTGTAATGTAATATGTTGATCAATTTTATAGGGGAGTGGTGAATATTTAATTAATCACCTCATGACAATTATTCACACCGGTCGGAATCAAGGTCTCCATTAAAGCCGAAGAATGGCTTCATTACAAATGACCCATAAAAGTGTCAAGTGCTGGCTGCGAAGACAAGTAATTTCCTTTCCCTTTAAAACCATTAGATGGAATGATGGGGGTGGGGCAGGTGATGAAGTGCGTAATCGTGTGATTACAAAGAAAAGCTTGAACAGTAAATTTGACAGCTAGGGTGGAGAGGGGAGCGGAGAAGGGCTATAACGCGGCGCCTGTCTGTGTCCCTTCCGAGAGCCTTCAATTTCATAAGAGGAGGGGAATGGCGGCCTCCTATTTTTGCGGACTCTGCTCTCGATGCAGCGGTGTGTGCCCAGGATGTTGGCGTGCCAAGCCATCAGCGACGCTGGATGTAAACAGAATTGACGTTTTTCACTGAGACTCTTGATGGCTCTCGGCAGAGGGAGGGCGCGTTTGCTGCGCAGTGACTGACATCCGGGGAGGCCGGCCTCCCCGCCCGCGTCTGGACTGCACAGCGAGACCCATATGTCACCAGAACCGGCCCGAGCACCTCTGGGCCTGGCTGGGAGGACTCGGGGCACATCGATCTCTGTGGCTTCTCTCTCGCCCCCGGAGCAGTCTGGAAAGTTGATGACTGCGGACGTTTCACCAAATCCATTTCTTAATTTTTCAGCCTTGGCCAAGAATCCTTGACATTGATCAACTTTCAGATGCCGTGATGGGTCTCTGGGTTTTGAGGAACTCTTGCAGATATTTTCCTGAGTGAAAAATATTTTTCGTTCCCAAATGACTTGGCGGTGGAAATTCGTTTAGGAGAATGTCAGGATTCCAGGGCCTTGGAGAAAATAATATTGGATGGAATGTCTCCTCCAACCTCACTCCCAGCCCACCGCCCCCGCCCCCGCCCCCACCCAGCTGAGAGAGGCACCCTGGGTGTGAAAACCAAAGTTCAGCTTTAAGAGATCTTCTTAGATGCCAGTGCTAGGGTCGTAATAAGTGTTTCAGACATTTGAATTTAATGGTGATTATGGGCTTCCCTTGCGGCTCAGTTGGTAAAGAATCCACCTGCAACGCGGGAGACCTGGGTTTGATCCCTGGGTTGGGAAGAGCCCCTGGAGAAGGGAAAGGCTACCCACTGCAGTATTCTGGCCTGGAGAATTCCATGGACTATACAGTCCATGGGGTCGCAAAGAGTTGGACACGACTGAATGACCTTGACTATGGCCTCTTTAGCTGTTAGAATTTGTCTAAATTGGCAGAACGTTCAAAGGGCTATTCCTGGCTTCAAGAGAAGCAGCATCCAAAGAGATGAAGGTTTTCAAAAGCTGAGTGAGTCTTGGCCAGCCCTGAAACACGGTGCTGAAGCCCGACTCCTCTTTATTTCTCCGCACCTCACCTCTTCTAGGCTCCTTTACCCCTGGGTAGCCTGGCTCGTGCACACACACACACGCACAAGTTCAAGTGGCCGCTTTGGAGGACTAATGGCTATTGACGCTGGCTGGGATTTCTGAGATGCTATCTCACCCCCATAAAGACTGCGGTATGCCGTTTACATTGTATCTGCTGATTGTATAATCATTATTGATTTCCTTGTGTGTAGTACCTATGTCAAACAGCCTAATATATTTAAATGGTGATTATTTCAGTTCTGTATCTACCACGAGATAAGATCAAAGGCAGTTAAGTCTGGGCTAGATAGGGGGCAAGATAGGGTAATGCACTCGAGACCCTGCCTAGGCTATTGTGCAGCTCAACAGCCATTGAGAGTATTTAATAATTAACTTTCTAAAGCAGGTTGAGATTTTTGGGTCCGCAGAAGAATGAGACTGGCAGATGGCGGGAGAACGTCCCAGACCTGCAGCTGTAAAGGCATCTCAGGCACGAGAATGCCGGCGGCCGGATGGATTGCTTTCAAAGACCCTGGGAAATCATTCTGTGTGCCTAATTTACTCCTTGTTTTGTACAAACACTCCTGAAGCAATGAGACCCACACTTAGACCGACGTGTGATTTCCCCCAGGCTGGAGTCACTGCTCACCGCAGGGGTGGGACGCGCGGTGAGCCCCGCCAGTGGTGAGCAGGCTCTGTGGCTCCGTCTCCGGGGTGGCGCGGTCATTGTGCTTTGTTAATCATCCGGTGGCACCCGGCCTGGGCCGCTGGGTCAGGAGGTCTGATTGGGCACACTTATGTGAAGGCAAAGCACGCTGATTTTGTTGCAGCTGCAGAATTTGCTTTACAGCATTTTCTTTTTCAAAATACATTTTGGATTACAGTTTCATTGGAATTCTCTACAGCATAATAAAGAAACACTTATTAATTTGAAAGGTGCTACATTTAAGATACTGTAAGAAAACTAAAGCGCCATGAAAACCAGATCTGAACGCGAGGCTTAACAGACGCAGACATCAGCAGACGCTTTGACGGTTGTGGTTCGAGCAGTCTCCCTGGCCGTGACAAGTGGGGATCGTAAGCCCTCTCACCCGTCTACTTTCTCTCCCGGCAGGGTGGGTGGGACGTGTCTGCCGGCTCTGACAGATGCCTCTGTGGCTTCATTCGAATATCTGTTCAGACTGTCTTCTTGGACCACATCATTTTTTCCCCCTTTACATCATGTTTATTAGAAGTTATCCTGCTTAGCTGGGGTCGTTAACAGAACACCAAGGGCAACCACAGAATCAGAGCAAGGCCAAGTTTTTCCAGGAAACCACAGAGTCAATTTTGATGTCAGGCTCGTCAGATGCAGTGATTTGTTTCAATGAACCTTGGCAGATGAAAGGTTCATAGTACAAAACGTCCTGAAACATCATCTTTTAAGCTTTCCAGAATGCTGTTGGATCCAGTCTCACATAAAGTCATAGACATAAAGCAAATAGGAGTTCCCAGGTGGCGCTAGTGGTAAAGAATCCGCCTGCCAGCGCAGGAGATGCAAGAGAGGAGGGTTTGATTCCTGGGTTGGGAAGATCCCCTGGAGAAGGGAGCGGCTACCCACTCCGGTATTCTTGCCTGGAGAATCCCAGAGACAGAGGAGCCTGGTGGCTACTGTCCATGGGATCACAAAAAGCTGGACTGGGCGACCAACACTTTCACACAGAGTCGGGTAGTGCCGATGAGGAACGTGATTGAGTCCCGCAGCGACTGACCCGTGTTTCAGGTGGAGAAAGCCACGGTGCAGCACGTGAGCGCCTGCCCCAGGGCACTAAGGCCTCCTGGGGTGCGTGCCCTGCTTCCTCACCAACCTGCCCACCCCGGGGACGAAGGAACACTCCGGGCTGCAAAGTCTCAAGTTTTGCTTGGGTTCTCTGAACACCTTGCTGCGCAGAAACGGTGGCCACGCGGAAACGGAGTTCCAACAGGTCACCCGCACAGTTCACCCAGACGGTAGTGGAATAAAGGGATTCGGGTCACACTCTTGTTGAAATGCAATAATCATACTGAGAACACTTGATTTGATTTGTATTTAATTTGTTGATTTTAAGTGATCTTGTGGTTACTTCTGGCATCCAATTCATTACAATACTTAGCCTTAAACTAGTTCCATATGAGATACAGTGTAGTTTTTCTTCCTTAGTTTTACTGGTTTTTTTTTAAGATAAGGTCAAGGTTGAGAGGACACAGAAAATCTTTTATTATTTTAAATTCTTTTTAAGCTTTTTATTTTATGTTGGAGTATCAATGATTATATACCAGGGCTTCCCTGGTAGCTCAGCTGGTAAATAATCCACCTGCAATGCAGGAGACCCTAGCTGGATTCCTGGGTCCAGAAGATCCCCTGGAGAAGGGAATGGCTATGCACTCCAGTGTTCTGGCCTGGATTGCATACAATTATACAACCCCACAGACTGTATAGCCCACGGGGTTGCAAAGAATTGGACACGACGGAGCAACTGTCATTTTCATTTTGATCTTCCCTGGTGACTGTCAGGAAAGAATCTGCCTGCAATGCAGGAGACCTGTGTTCAATCCCTGGGCCAGGGAAGATCCCCTGGAGAAGGAAATGGCAACCCACTCCAGTATTCGTGCCTGGAAAGTCCCATGGACAGAGGAGCCTGGTGGGTCTCATGGGAACCCACAGTCCGTGGGGTTCATACCAGTGATTAACAATCTGTGTTAGTTTCGGGTGTACAACAAAGTGACTCAGTTATACATGAATCTATTCTTTTTCAAATTTTTTTCCATTTAATATTTAATATCCATTCAGTATTTTGTTACTTAATACTGAGCAGAGTTCTCTGTGCTATACAGTATGATTTCAGTTCAGTTTAGTAGCTCAGTCCTGTCCAACTCTTTGTGACCCCATGGACTGCAACATTCCAGGCCTCCCTGTTCAACACCAACTCCCAGAGCTTGCTCAAACTCATGCCCATCGAGTCGGTGATGCCATCCAACCATCTCATCCTCTGTTGTCCCCTTCTCCTCCTGCCTTCAATATTTCCCAGCATCAGGGTCTTTTCCAATTAGTCACTTCTTCGCATCTGGTGGCCAAAGGATTGGAGTTTCAGCATCAGCCCTTCTAAGGAATATTCAGGACTGATTTCATTTAGGATGGACTGGTCGGATCTCTGTGCAGTCCAAGGGACTCTCAAGAGTCTTCTCCAAAACCAAACTTCAAAAGCATCAATTCTTTGGCACTAAGCTTTTCTTATGGTCCAACTCTCACGTCCATATATGACCACTGGAAAAACCATAGCTTTGACTAGATGAACCTTTGTCAGCAAAGTAATGTATTTGCTTTTTAATATGCTGTCTAGGTTGGTCATAGCTTTTCTTCCAAGGAGAAAGTGTCTTTTAATTTCATGGCTGTAGTCACCATCTGCAGTGATTTTGGAGCCCACCCAAAAATAAAGTCTCTCATTGTTTCCATTGTTTCTCCATCTATTTGCCATGAAGTGGTGGGACTGGATGTTATGATCCTAGTTTTTTTAATGTTGAGTTCTAAGCTAGCTTTTTCACTCTCCTCTTTTACTTTCATCAAGAGGCTCTTTAGTTCTTCTTTGATTTCTGCCATAAGGATGGTGTCATCTGCATGTTTGAGGTTATTGATATTTCTCCTGGCAATCTTGATTCCAGCTTGTGCTTCATCCAGCCTGACATTTCACATGATGTACTCTGCATAGAAGCTAAATAAGCAAGGTGACGATATACAGCCTTGACATACTCCTTTCCTGATTTGGAACCATTCTGTTGTTCCATGTCCAGTTCCAACTGTTGCTTCTTGACCTGCATACAGATTTCTCAGGAGGCAGGTAAAGTGATCTGGTATTCCCATCTCTTGAAGAATTTTCCAGTTTGTTGTGATCCACAGTCAAAGGCTTTAGTGTAGTCAATGAAGCAGAAGTAGGTGTTTTTTCTGAAATTTTCTTGCTTTTTCTAGGACCCAACAGATATTGGCATTTGATCTCTGGTTCCTCTGCTATATAGCATAAGCATTTTAAATCTTAGAGGGCTGTATTACACACTGTTTTCCATGGGCAATCTGAAATGTGGAATTTCCTGCACTTCAAGGAATGGCATTGTTGGGCAGGCATGAGGTAAAAAGCCCAGGGTTTCTTCCTCATCATCTGCCTGCTCAGCAGAGTTCGCTCCCCGCATGGGCAAGGCAGAGAGCACGGGCACCCCAGCACCCACTGGGTGGCTCTGTGTGGGCAGGGGGCAAAGCCTGGCCCCATCAACACCACTTGGCCTGCAGACCCCACACCCACAAGCAGGGAGGACACAGGGCTTTGGGCCCCTGCACACAGCTGGGGCTACTGATCACTGGTGATTCAGGACAGAGATGAGGGGCCACCCCTGACGGGGGAGTTTTAGTGTCGACGGGGTGGCTTCCTGGCACGGCCCCTGCAAACATTGTGGCCATGAAGGAACCCCCTGTGTCTCAGGCTGCCCTCTCCCCAAGCCAGCCCCAGGGTGGGGCGGCCTGCATCGGAAAGTGCCTGTGGGACATCCTGGTGGGGGCCGGGCCTGCGCAGGGAGGGGCCACACGAGATGGGGGCAGGGTTCAGCAAGTCCCATGGGGGCCTCTGGGGGATGCTCAGGAGCTCTGGGGGCCGCAGAGTTGTCCGTGGGGTGAGAGCGGAGATGGGGAGGGGGCACATGGACACCCATCCCCCCAAGGCTGGTTAAGGGTCATCCTAGGATGAGTCCTTGTCAATCTCCGGGCAGAGCAGGTTCTGGGCATCTCAGGAGCCTCTGATGGTGACTCGGGAGTGGACTGCTTGGTGAAAAGACAAACCGGGGGTGGGGTGGTCCTGAAGATGGTGATGGGTTGGAGGGGAGGTGGGAGCCCCCAGAGAGCTGCCACCAGGAGACATTCTTTTAACAGCATGGCTAATTTTATCCAAAAAGGAAACTTAAGTTGTAATTAAAAATACTCATTAAATGGGATTATTTAAAATGTTTAAAAAAGCCAATCGGAAAATGGGCAAAAGACCTAAATAGACAATTCTCCACAGACGACATGCAGATGGCCAAAAAGCACACGAAAGGATGTTCAACGTTGCTCATTATTAGGGAAACGTGAGCCAGAACCGCCCCAAGGCATCACCTCACACCGGCCATGACGGCCACCATCCCAGCGTCTACCGACGACAAATACTGGAGAGGGTGTGCAGGGAAGGGATCCCACTGCACTGTTGACGGGAATGCAAACTGGTGTGGTCACTCCAGAGAACAATACGGAGGTTCCTTAAAAAACTGGAGATAGAGCCACCACCCGACACTGCAGTCCCACCCCTGGGCATACAGCCAGAGGAAGCTCTAACACGTCGGTCAACGTTCACAGCAGCTCTAGCTGCGACAGCCAGGAATAAATGTCCACGGACAGATGGATAGATGAAGACGATGTGGTGTGTATATGCAGTGGAATCCTGCTTAGCAGTCAAAAGAGTGAAATAATACCAAATCGGCAGCAACACGCATGCACCTAGAGACTGTCATAGTAACTGAAGTAAGTCAGAGAGAAAAAGATAAATACCATATCACTTACATATGAAATCTAAAAATTCGTACAAATGACTTTCATTACAAAAGTGAAATAGGCTCACAAACATAGGCAACAGATTTGTGGTTGGATGATAAAGTGGAGATAAATTAGGAGTTTGGGGTCAGCACACACACATCACTATATATACTAATAAAATGCACAAACAGAAAGGACCTGCTGTATAGCGCAGGGAGCTGTATCCACATCTTGCAATAACCTATCGAAGAAAATAATCTGGACTAGGATATATAAATATATATACAGCTGAATCACTTTGCTGTACACTTGAAACTAACGACATTGTAAACTAACTGTATTTCATTAAAAATCATAAAAATATGTTCAGTTCTAACTGCCATTTGGGTATCGTGGTACTATTCCCCAATAGTGCAATTCCACTGAGGGGGGCTCTGCAGGAAGCATTGGTGTGTGCGTGCGTGTCTGCGCTCACCAGCTCTAGAAGCATCCAGACTGAAGGTGGGTGGTGGGGACCCCCAGAGATCTTCTGGGGATGTGGTTCAGCTCGGGACTGTGGGGTCTTGGGGAGTCCTGGAAACTATCTGTTACTCAGCACTGCCTTTTCCGCAGGGACCTGGCCATCCCCAAAAGCAGTTTGCAAGCTGCAGTGCTTTGCCAGTGGATAATACACAGTGAAGAGAGTTCCAGAAAAACATCTATTTCTGCTTTATTGACTATGCCAAAGCCTTTGACTGTGTGGATCACAATAAACTGTGCAAAATTCTTCAAGAGATGGGAATACCAGACCACCTGACCTGCCTCTTGAGAAACCTATATGCAGGTCAGGAAGCAACAGTTAGAACTGGACATGGAACAACAGACTGGTTCCAAATAGGAAAAGGAGTACGTCAAGGCTGTATATTGTCACCCTGCTTATTTAACTTATATGCAGAGTACATCATGAGAAACACTGGGCTGGAAGAAGCACAGGCTGGAATCAAGATTGCCAGGAGAAATATCAATAACCTCAGATACGCAGATGACACCACCCTTATGGCAGAAAGTGAAGAGGAACTCAAAAGCCTCTTGATGAAAGTGAAAGAGGAAAGTGAAAAGTTGCCTTAAAGCTCAACATTCAGAAAACGAAGATCATGGCATCTGGTCCCATCACTTCATGGGAAATAAATGGGGAAACAGTGGAAACAGTGTCAGACTTTATTTTTTGGGGCTCCAAAATCACTGCAGATGGTGACTGCAGCCACGAAATTAAAAGACGCTTACTCCTTGGAAGAAAAGTTATGACCAACCTAGATAACATATTGAAAAGCAGAGACATTACTTTGCCAAGAAAGGTCCATCTAGTCAAGGCTGTGGTTTTTCCAGTGGTCATGTATGGATGTGAGAGTTGGACTGTGAAGAAAGCTGAGCGCCGAAGAATTGATGCTTTTGAACTGTGGTGTTGGAGAAGACTCTTGAGAGTCCCTTGGACTGCAAGGAGATCCAACCAGTTCATTCTGAAGGAGATTAGCCCTGGGTGTTCTTTGGAAGGACTGATGTTGAAGCTGAAACTCCAATCCTTTGGCCACCTGATGTGAAGAATTGACTCATTTGAAAAGACCCTGATGCTGGGAAAGATTGAAGGTGGGAGGAGAAGGGGACGACTGAGGATGAGATGGCTGGATGGCATCACCGACTCGATGGACGTGAGACTGAGTGAACTCCGGGAGTTGGTGATGGACAGGGAGGCCTGGCGTGCTGCAATTCATGGGGTTGCAAAGAGTTGGACACGACTGAGCGACTGAACTGAACTGAATCCACAATGACCAACCTTTTCCCCACATTATGGTGACTGTGTAACGCTACCTTGGACATCAGCAGAAAATATTTAAGGGTCAAACAGCTAGTCTAAGGAATTTCCTGAGTGTTTACACTTGAGATTTGCATAATATTTTACTTCTTAGTCTTTATGTGTAAAAGAGAGAAAACAAAAGGATGGCTGAGCCAGACTTTACGATTTGAAAACTTAACATGGCCCGCAGATGGAGGTCATGGTTTATGGCCTCGGTCCCTGACAGCTGCTGGAGACCTTCCCGCTTCTCAGAGCTTTCCCTTGTCTGACACCACTGTGTTATCCCTTGGCATTAAAAGAATTGAATGTCTCTGTTTGGAAAAGCATTTTTAGCAATGAGGGCATTTACAGAATGCTTTAGTGTCTAGGATGTCCTGTTCATTCTCAGAGAGGATGGTCTTGAAAGCTCCACCAGCTCTCAAGGGCAAGGCAAGCTGTGTGGAGCGCACGGCCATGTGTAGGGAGGCAAGCTGTGTGGAGCGCATGGCCACGTGTAGGGACCACCTTTTGGTGTCTGACTCACAACAGCTCTTGAGGCCATTGAAAAATCACTTCCGTGTAAAATTGCATATCTTCGATTTGAACCATTATTCCACCTTGTTTGAGTCCATTTTAAACAACCTGTGAAGCACAAGCCTTCATCTTTACCTGTTCCCAGTGACAGCTGCTGAGGGATTTTGGCGGTGACTTTGCAGCTGAAACCCTGAGGAACCACGCCCTGTCAACTATGAGTTTCTGTAGAGTCGGGATATCATGGCCCCAAGGCTGACTCTGTTGTTTGAAGATGAGGGCATACGCATTCTGATTGTTTAAAATTTAATCCAAAATGACGTGTTCATCAAATACTTAACCCCTACTACTTGAAATTATGAAGCTGGTGCCAAGGGATTTTCTGATATTCTTTAGAGACTTCTTGAGGTTCTTTCCGGGATGCCTTAAGAAGGAGAAAGGACATTCTGGTCTATGGAAGTTCCCTGGCCTTTGCAGGAACCCTGATACTCTGACATTTCAGTGCTAATTAATGCTCTCTGGGAAGCTAGAGGCTCTGCAGAAGGGTCTCTGTTTTCACTTTCACATGCTGTGGAAGCTTCTCTGGTGGTCATGGAATTCATATTAGGAATTTCACGTGTCCTGTCAAGAATTTTCTGATGCTACAACTTTTGCTTACACCAACTAACTAGTCCCTGTTATGTACATAGATCTATGCTTCATTTTTAATTTAAGAAAAGCTTCTGCATCTCCCTTTGCCCTTAGCAGCCCTACATTTTGTTCTCCTTTTCTTAAATGAAGGGAATTTGATGGCTCCCACAATAGATAAACTCAGAGGTTGGGATGGGATTCAGGCATGGTTTGATCAAGCCCCTGTTTCTGTTCAGCTGTGATTGATTGTCTCAGAGCTCCCCCACTCCATATGTGGTTGTCACCCCAGAATCACTTCTCTTGTAGTGGTGAATAAAGACAAGTCAGGCTTTGTGCTCTCCAGAGCATAGTTGCTTCCTGAACAGGCACTTCCCCCAGGTTTGTCCACCTGAATGCTGTTGTGTGGCTCTGATGAACCAGGTACTTAGCCTGGAGACTGGGCTGTGCTCATCAGCCTCTCATCGCTACCTGCCTCACTCTGATGCTGCTGCAGTCAGCTCCCCCCAAGGTACACAGCCTACCTGGGGAGGAAGAAGGGTGAGATTGTCATTCTCCATATACTTCAGTGCCTGCGGAGTAATTGGACAGCACTGACTGTGCTGTTGCAGGCTTTAAGGACTGGAGAAGGTGATGGAGAAATCTCTGAAGAGAGAAGCAGGAGAACCTGCCTGTCTTCCCTCAACTGCACCTGTCCCTACCTGGCTCACAGCATGACAGCCCTGTACTCCAGGGGTGATGGCATAAAGCGGAAAGTTCCTGGGCCCTGCTCTCCGTCCCTCGGACCCCTCCTCTCCTTGATTCTGCACTCAGACCCTCGTCCTGAGCCTAGCCCCTGGCTTGCCATGCCAGTTTTGGGAGCACAACCTTCTCTTGCTGCCTTAAATCAAGCAGTTCACTGGGCCCTGGAATCAAGTGCGGACTCAAAGGGACCCCCACCCACCCTGACCCTGGCTCAGACAGCTGCTGGGAGGACAGGGGCAGTCCTGGATGAATCCATGAGACAGTCCCAGGTAGCGGAGGGCTTTTAACATCACTGCGTTCTCCCGGCCCAGGCCCCTGTGCTCTGTGTGACCTGGAGGAGTTCAAGGTCACAGCATCCACAGCAGGAGGCCACGCCCATCGAGGCTCCTGGAAAATCCAAGGGCAGACACTCAACAGTGGCTCGAGACAGCAGAAGGACTTGGTGCCATGGAGAAAGATGACACTGCATCCCAGACTCCTGCCCTTGGGTGCTGCCTGTTTATTTATTTGTTTGTTCTCTCGAGAGACAGTGATTTATGCAGATAGTTATTAATCAGCTCTCTTTGGTGAGAGTGCTCTGTCGTTGCTGTTCAGTCGCTAAGTTGTGTCCGACTCTCTGAGACCCCATGCACTGCAGCACGCCAGGCTTCCCTGTCCTTCGCCATCTCTGAGCTTGCTCAAACTCACATCTGTTGAGTTGGTCGTGCCATCAAACCCTCTGTCCTCTGTCATTCCCTTCTTCTTTGTGAGAGTGCATTCTCCAGTTTAATAGATCTTAGCCATCATCACTGTTCTCACAAATTTACGGCTACTGTGGAGGGAAAAACAAGCACCCAGAGATGGAGAGGCTCGCACAGTGGAGCTGCCTGCCTGCAGGAAGAGGGTTTCAGTGGAGCTTGGCCAGTGAGCAGGCATCCACAGGCAGAAAAGGTGCTGGGGCTGGAAAAGACCCCATGGGGGAAGCAGGGTGGGGCCAGGACCCCTGGGAAGGGATGTGAGTTTCTCTGCAGAGCAGGAGCTGGCAGAGGTCTGTGAGGCAGAATGGAACGTGAATTTATTTTGACATTTACAAGAAACTCTGGCCCCAGCCAAGGAAGGCATTTCAGAGGGGTGAGGCTGGGGCAGGGGGTGTCTGTGATGCAGTGAAGCCTGGGACAGTGCAGTGGAAAGATGCAAGGACATTGCGGCAGAAGTAGGGAAAGGAAGCAAAAGTGGTCTTGAAATTTCTTGCCCAAGAGAAGGAAAGGATGGTGAGCCAGGGAGCACAGGTGAAGATGGATGGATAGATGGATGGATGGATGAGTGGATGGATGGATAGATGGATGGATGGATAGATGGATGTACGGATGGATAGAGGGATGGATGGATGGATGGATGGATGGATACATGAGTGGATGGATGGATAGAGGGATGGATGGATAGATGGATGGATGGATGAGTGGATGGATGGATAGATGAATGGATGGATAGATGGATGTATGGATGGATAGAGGGATGGATGGACGGATGGATGGATGGATACATGAATGGATGCATAGATGGAATATGGATAGATAGATGAAAGAAGCAGGGCCATCTGGTTGACTTACATAGCAGCAACTGGAGAGGAGGGGTCTTCTCTGAGGGAGGAGCTGCAGGTGGGGAGAGTTGCTAAGTCACAACCGCCCTTGCCCAGGCACCTCTCAGGATGGCCCCCACTCCCACATGACACCACCTCTCCCTCCAGGAGTCCACTCCACTGTGCTCTGGGGTTACTGAAGAGGGAGCTCTCACTGCCCTTTCACCAGGCTTGGGAGCCAAGGAAGGGAGACTTGGAACCAACAGATGGTTTACATGGACCCCTGAGGGACAGGTAGGACTTGGTCAGGTGATGTGAGGGGCAGGCACTCCTGGGAGGTGCAACCGTAACCATATGTCAAAGGCAGAACCACGGATATTTTGAGCTGCAGGCTGGGTGCCGAAGGACTGTGTGGAGGAAGGCGAAGCGCTGAGGTCATGAGCACTGGGCAAAGGAAAATGCTTAGCAGAAGATGAAAAAGTCTGGAAACCTTGGTGACCCCAGAATAGGGAAGAGAAGCACCCGCAGGATGCCCAGGATTACAGATCAGGGTGGGACACGGCTGCTGAGTGTGCTCTTCTGCTCCTGTCGTTTTGTTTAATCAAAATATTCTGAATCCCGCACATTGAACAGACACAGGGAGCCATTTTTGGTGGGTGATGTTGCTATGAAAACAGGAGTGTGACGTAGACGTAATTTCTGAAAGTTTCCATGGAGAATAAGAACTGAATATAGAAGCCAGTGGGCCCCCTGGGACCGAGATGTGCGGTGACAACTTTTGCTTGGTTTTCAGCCGTGTTGTTGCTGTTCAGTAACTAAATCATGTCTGACCCCATGGACTGCAGCACACCAGTCTTCCCTGTCCTTCACTATCTCCTGGAGTTTGCACAAATTCATGTCCATTGAGACGGTAATGCTATCTAATCATCTCATCCTCTGCTTCCCCCTTCTCTTGCTTCAGTCTTTCCCAGCATCAGGGTCTTTTCCAATGAGCCAGTTCTTCACATCAGGTGGTCAAACTATTCAGCATCAGTCCTTCCAATGAATATTCAAGGTTGGTTTCCTCTAGGATGGACTGGTTGGATCTCCTTGCCGTCCAAGGGACTCTCAAGGGTCTTCTCCAGCACCACAGTTTGAAAGCATCAACTCTTTGGGCTCAGCCTTCCTTATGGCCCTGCTCTCACGTCCGTACATGACGACTGGGAAACCACAGCCTTGACTCTTCAGCCTTTACTTGACAAATGTCCCCCAGGAAGATGCTGAGGCAAAGGAGAGGATGCGAGGGCCTGCTGACCACTACCATTTTGCAAACACGCTCAACAGCCCAACCTGCAGAAGGCCCAACCCAGGAAGACAGACCACCTCTACCTCCGGTGCAGGAGAAGGTGTAACACACGCTTGAGTTACGGAAGGTCCAGCTTTATTGTTCTTGCACATAACAGTCCAAGTGAAGGCGGCTTCTCCACCATGGTGCTCCACAGAAGCTGACCTTCCTGGGATCTGCGTGGGCGTTTAAGCCTTCTTTTCCTTTGGTCTCCAAGGTACATGGACATGTTATTGCTTCTAGCCCTTAAATTCCAAATGAGTGATGAGCATAATACCATTATACTCACAGGAGGATAGTGTTAAACTCACACATCTTTATCCAATGCCTTTATGATCCTATCAACCATAGACACGGGGCAAACCCTCTGATTTCTACGAAGGAGTTCCTTGTAAATAAGGAGAACGCCCTTCGGACCATCGAGTCCTGCATTTTCCAGGTTTCTCTCTGGTTGAGAAGGTTGGACCCAGAGCTGGAGACAGTGGCTCGCCCCGTCTTTCCCAGCAGAGGGCCTCCGTCAGGGCAGTGGGGCCTGGTGTTACCAAGCAGGAGTGAAGTCCTCCGGGCTCAGTGCTCTTCACTCGCTTATCTTGGTGACTGTTTACACGCTACTATTTGTTAAATGGCAAAGTTTATTGATTTGGCAAATTCAGTCCCACATTGTAGATTTTCTCTCAGTCTGTGTTGCTACATGTGGTTCAGCATTTTTAAATGTCAACCGCAAAGTATTATTGATCGGTAATTAAAAGTGGAGAGAAAAATTAGCATAGTAGAAGTTTACGGTCATTAGTACAAGTACCGTCGGGCAATTATTTAGCATGTTTCAACATTTATTTTCTTTCCTGTTATTGACACAGTGCATGATGCTCACCCAACAGTTTCTGTTTTGCTAAAAAGGAAAGTTTCAACATCAATAAGAATTAATGACATGCAATTCTTTTTGAAAATGTGCGTGTTGGTTTTCCTGCTGCATAAACAAGCTAGTCTGAAGGGTTCTTTGTGCTCTGGTTAGAATGAGAGAGGGGGTCCGACTTCATGGGCCATCCAGGGGAAGTTGATGTCTTCCTAGGACCAAGGGCTAGGGGTCCTGGTTGAAACTGAACCAGGAAACCAGGGAGCATATCAGCAAATTATCTCAGATATTCTCAGACACAATGCAGGTTTCCATATTCTATTCCTTACAAGCATACTGCACTCATCAAGTCACAGGAACAGATTTTTATCCTGAAAATACTGTCATCCTCAGGGTTAGATGTTGCCAGTGTTCTCAGAAGTCTATACTTTATCATGTTTAGAAATCTAAAGGACAAAGCCTGCAATCCAAGTGTGTTAGTCCTTGTGACTGTGGCTGGAGGTGGCAGCAAGGTTTGGTGGCCCTAGGGCAGGGGTGGAGCAGGCATTGAGGGTGGCCTTACTTGGGTGTGATTGGGGGCCAGCAGAGTTTCATATTCAGGAGCTTAGTGATGGGCCTGGACCATCAGAGATGAGGTTCTGAGCCACACTGCCAGTTTAATCAGGACTGTGGTTCAAGGCCGTGGAGCACGCACTCATTCTGCGATCATCCCTCATCCCTGAGGATGTCTGTTCATGTGGACAGCCCGGCCCACATTCTCTTCCCTGTTAGAGGCTGAGTGCCCTCCAGGTGGGCCGGGAGACCCTCCACAGATGGGCAGACTGGCTGTCCTCCCTTGGCTGGGAGCCGACACTGCAGGGCACAGCCCAGAAGGCAGTCTCCCCCGGGGTTGTGTGTGACACTCCCCCAGGGAAGGACTGGCATGGAATGCCAACGCCTAGGCCCTGGCCAGCTTCCTGACGCTCCGGCAGTGAGGCCTGCTTGAGGATCCCCCAGGAGGGGGCCTCCGATGCTCAGAGGGGCCGTTCCCCATGGTGGGCTGGGTGTGGGGCGTAGGACGGCCGCCCTGTTCACGGCGGGACAGCAGTCCCAGATGTGGTCCCAGAAAGGAACACCGAGGTCCACCTGGCCCACGTGGGGTCTTTAGGGAAGAGGGGGTTTCTGTGAAGCCTCGTGGTGGGGGGACGCAAACCAGGACGTAGATGGGGGTCTGGATGGATCTGACTCAGGAGGAAATTCAGCGAGATCGAGGGAGGGTTGGGGGGTGCTAACCTGCCACCGTGGGGTTTGGCTTTGGTTCTAGTTGCCTGAGGTCTGACGTTATCTTCTCTGAGAATAGGATGGTCAGAAACGGGCCCACTGGGAATGGGGGTCAGGAGTACTTGGAAGCAGAGACGAGTTCCAGCACTGACTCCCCAAGCACCTCTCAGCGCCAGCCTGCCCACCCCAGCAAGGAGGCCCAGGGCTCCAGCAAGGTCAAAATGAAGGATTTACTCTAAAATGAAGTGTGAAGTGATCAATAGATCACATGAAGATGATAGCGAGGTTCCTGAAGCTTGAAAACGTCGGGGAAAACCCACAAAGGAAGGTGGCCGAGAAGCAGACAGAGGCGAGGGGGAGTCACAGAGGAGCGCTGATTGTTGAGGGAGAAAGTTTCATTTAATAATTTAGAGAGCTAGTTTTTCAAAGAAATGAAATCTATTAAAAGCTCTGTTTTCATTTGATTAATAAACGCTATATAGGAACAACAAATAACCAAATAATTAAAGCAAATCCAATCTCTTATGCAAACATCCTTTAAACAGTCCTTAATTTGCTTTTAAATATAAATATTAAATAACACCTAACCCTTGAAAGAATCCTTCCACCAACTTTGCTCTCCAGACTAGTTCTGCCTCTCCAGTTTCCACCGAAAGTGCAGACTCTTTATCCTGTGGCTGCCACGGCCTGCCTCTCTGCTTGAAGGATGCTCCTGCCTGACTTTTCTTTGCTAGTGATTGATCTGGTGCAGTTCATTCTGCATTTTGTCACTTAAGGTCATTAATATCCTGATGGCCTTAAGCTTTGCCTGTGAGGTTGGACACATAAGCACATAACATATTTTCATTTGATCTCTGCAAGTGTACTGTGTGCGTTGAATCCCGCTGGCCTCTTATGCGTGCATACGAAGCACCTCCCCAGGGCTGGGCACACTGGCTGTTCAGCCACATTTTCCTTTACTAAGCTGTGCTTGTGCTCAGTCGTGGCCAGCTCTTTGTGACCCCGTAGACTGTAGCCCGCCACGCTGCTCTGTCCATGGGACGTGACTTTGAGCAAACTCTGGGAAGCCTGGTGGGCTATAGTCCACAGGGTCACAAAGAGTCAGACACAACTGAGCGACCGAACAAGCAAGATTATCTGCAAAGAAGTAATTATGTGTCTTCCCTTTATCGTTATTACTTTTTAAGTATTATATGTATTTATTATATAAATTTGTATTTAGGCTTCAAAACCTTGCGGGGAGCACACTCAAGATTCTGTAAGATAATTTTCTGGTTCCTACCTGCCGTCTGGGAAGAGGTGACGAAGCTCTGCTTATCAAATGGCAGGTAAGGAGGAGACTCAGGGAGAGCCAAGCGGCTGGTTCACGGTCAGGAGAGGGGTTAGGACACCGTCCCGTGGGTTCCAGTTGTTTTCTGAGTGCTCCCTGTCATCCCTATACATGCCAAACATCCGTGTGCAAAATCACATCATGAGTGTTATCTGCTATGTGAACATCTTTTTTTTTTTTTTTACAGACAAGCATATCAATATCAATAAAGAGAAAAACTGCCTATAAAATACCCTATAATATGAAAAGGTATTTCTCAGACATTGTTCCAAAGCAAATGAGAAATATGTAGAGACTAGGGAAAAAAAAGTCCCTACATTTTCTCTGTTAGACAGTATTTCCTACTTCGTGTCAGATCTTTGCACTTTTTAAAAGAAATATTCACAAAAAAGAGCCCACAACCCTTTCAAGTTTGGGGAGTTGAATCCAATAGTGTCTCTAGGAACTTTGGGGAAAGACGCTCTGTACTGAATGATTCCGTAACATAAAAGGTCTTTCTTGAAATGCCAACGTACTCAAGATTTCCATGTGATCATGGCTTGAGAATGGGAAGGCTTTTCTTATGTATGACGTGTGAAGACAACTTTAAGACCTGGGCTGATTCTCACGGCCCGTTAGCCACCTTAGAAATGGGATGTTGTCTTACCTATCCTCGTCTCCAGCATCTGGCATCATCTATGTTTCCTGGAAGAGAGGAAGATGGTGCAGGAGACAGCTATGGGGAAGCAAGAATGACGGACCGCCCCCCAGCCTCTCGTCCCGACCCTTTGACGGAGGTAGAAGGGTCCCCCTGAGTGGAGTGGTCTCAGACGCCATCCCAAACCACAGACGAGCACAGCCCCACCGCTGGGGAGACAGGGCCTGGAGCTGCCGACGGCTCCTCTGGGGACCTCAGGCCAGGGCAAGGTGGTGCGGATAGTGAAGGCAGAGTCGCCGGGGATCCCACTGCGGATCTTGCGATGTTACCCTCCGCCTGCCCCCTCCCCCGCCCCAGCCCCGTCCAGTCCTTGCTCCCCTCCGCTGTCTTTTCCTCCCCCCAACCCGCAATCACGAAATGATTCCCTGTGCTGTATCGTGTTTCCGGTCCATTCCAAAGGCGATCGCTCGCATCTCCCAACCCCAACCCCCCTCCACCCCTCTCCCTTCCCGTTGACCACCACAGGCCTGTTCTCTGGGACCCTGAGTCCCTTCGCTGCACAGCAGAAATTAGTACAGAGTTGTAAATCAACTCTACTTCAATGAAAGAAAAAATACAGAAACAGCAAAATTTAGAAGTGAAAAAAAAAAAAGGAAAAAGAGATGACTCTCTGTGGCTTGCCAGCCATGGGCTTTTCTTTCGTGGGGGTTTGAGGAACGGATCTGCTCTGTCAGACGATTCTGGACAAGTGCTTCTCCTGGAGAAGCTGCCAGTGCATCGTTAGAGGGAGCCTGGCGCCCCCGTCACCCAGCAACGTCCAGCGTGCCCAGCATCACTCAGCGCAGAAGCCAGAAAGGAGGGTATCCATCTGTCCCCAGGACAGCCAGCGGGGAGGGCAGCCGGGGGCCGGGAGGAACGGGAGTCCTGAGGACTGTTCTCACCGGACGCTGGCATCGCCAGGCATGGCAGAAGGCTGGGAGGGGGCACCCTCCCCCACGTGGCTGCAGGCTGCCCAGGGGCGAGCTGTGGTCTCGTGACTGGAAGTGTGAAGGCACCCTGCCTGGAGCTCTAGGGGCTTGGACATGGGGAAGGTGGTCTCTGGGGGCTTTTGGGGTGAGCGGACAGATGGAACCCTCCAGAAATGGAGGACCTCTCTCGGCCTGCCCAGGGCCTCCCCGGGAAGGGGAGGGTCTGTCTGAGAGCAGAGCTGGGCAGGGGCCTTGGTTGTGGAGAAGCAAGGTGAACAGAGGTCATGGCACCGTCCTGGAAGGGGAGTATCAGCCCAGCCCCGGGCCCGTGGCCCCAGAGATGCTGGAGAAGCGTCTACAAACGTGCAGATGGCGGTTCACTTCCCACAGCGGGACAGACCCCAGGTTTGTTCCAAGCTGCGTCTTGCACAGCTTGTTCTCTCACGTGGCTCCTCCTCGCTCTTCTCAGCGGTTGCACGTGGCCTGAGTGTGCAAAACTCACCTAACCACTCATGTTCTGATGGGCATGGAGGCACTTTCCAGCTTCCCACTGTGAAAACTGACCGGCAGTGAGCGTGTGTGTCCACGTGTGTCTGTGTGCATGCGTGAGCGCGTGTGTCCACTTGTGTCTGTGTACACGCATGTTTGTGTGCATGTATGTTGCTGTGCGGGTGCCTGGGGGAGGGATCTGAGGCACAGGCACAGTGTGGGCATGCTGATTGAATCTGAGACCAGGTGGACTAAGACATGTCCCAGACAGAGCATCCCTTGCGTCCGCACACCTGCATCCCTGATGGCAGCTCAAGTTAGGGGCGGTCCCGCCAAGTGGTTCCTGAGCATATGTCAGAAGGCAGGGGAAAATGGGAAACTTCAGGAGTTCAGATGGGGTTGAAGGCAGACACTCAAAGACTATGTGAAAGATGAGTAAGTGGATCCCTCCTTCAGGACGTCTGGGGCCCTGCAGAAACGTCACTTGGGCTGCAGTGCGGCTGACCACGCTGGTGACCACGGGAGAGCATACCAATGAATGCAAGCTCTGGGAAGGACAGAGGAGACCTTTCAGGGAGAGGGGTGCAGGCATACCACCGGCTCTGAGTGCATGTTCACGTAGAGGGCTGAGAAGCAGAGCGAATGGCAGCGTCCACACAGCCAGACCCTGGGCTAATATTCTTATTATTTCCGGAATGCAGTACGGAGTGCAATCTCAAAAATGGTTAACTTATTCAAACAGGATGACAACTCATCCTATAACTTAGCTGGTTTTCAATTTTGACTGTAGGACTACACCTCAGGTTTTGTTTTCAGTACAACCTCCTCTGTAAAGTCTTTCTGATACCCAAAGAGAAGGGGAGAGTGTTCTCTTTGAATGCCCAGCGTATATTTTATTTTTAAGCTTTCTTATTGCCTCTGTATACGGCTGGTGGTCCCCTCCATGGAGGTGGGATGGCTTTGTGTCACTTTTAACTCCGGCAGGGACATACCAGAATGCCTTAAGTTTAGTAGTAACTAAATAATAAATGCTTATTTATTTATTTCCTACTCCAGGGGATCCTCCTGACCCAGGGATCGAACCCATGTCTCTTGCATCTCCTGCACTGACAGGTAGATGTTTTACCACTGAGCCTCCTGGGAGGCCCTAACTGCTTCTTACCCTGGATTATACTATGAACAAGGTGCTGCTGACGCAGGTGAATTTTGTTGCTCACTGTGTCTTCATTTTTATGTTCTTGGGCTTCATCTCAAGTCTAGACCAGCTGTAAGTGACTTTTGTAAATGAGCAGGTGCAGTAATGCAGAAAAGGGAAATGTGGTCTTCTGGACATTAGAAAGACTGAACACATAGAAAAGCAAAAAAGAACAGAATGGCTGGTGAAGAAACCCGGCAGTTATCTTAAAAAAATTTTTTATTGGTGTGTAGTTGCTTTATAGTGTTGCGTTAGCTTCTGCTGTATAACAAAGTGAATCAGCCACATGTATACCCCTCTTTTTAAGAAATTAAGATTTCTTTCCTTTCAAGTCACCACAGAGCATTGATTTAGAGTTTCCTGAGCTTTGCAGTTGGCTCTCATTGGTTATCTATTTTACACATAGTGTGTATATATATATTTAATGTCAATTATATATACTATATATATATTTATACTAATATATGTATACAAATTATATATATATATAAATTATATATACTATGTATATAAAATGCTATGTCAGTTCCATTCTCCCACCCGCCCCTCCCCTACTGGTGTTCACACATTTGTTCGCTGTGCTGTGTCTCTGTTTCTGCTTTGCAAGTAGGTTCATCTGTACCGTTTTTATAGATTCCACGTATGTGTGTTAATATACAGTATCAGTATAAATGCTGACTGCCTTGTGAGCTTAAAAAATGGGTATTTTTCTTTCAGCATCTTTAAATCAAAGTATCATAATCTTTTCATTATTCTGGACGTTATGAATTCTTGGGTCACTTCAAAACTGACATGTGGCTCTTTTCCATTTTCTAGTTAAATTTACACATTTATTGCTGCTATTTTTTTAAATCAAGGATTGCAGAGAGTCTCATTATTTTCTGTGTACTTGGTCTTGACTGGAGCAAACAGTTCTCACTAAAGCCAGTTTAAACTCACTCTGATTGCTGCCTTAGCTTCACACCTTTCATCCAAAATGGTTTCATTTTGGAAAGGATTCTTTTTTTTTTGGAAGCCAATAGGAAAAGGATGTGTGCTTTTCAAAAAGCTTTTGAGGCAAAGAAAGGATTGAGAGGTATCTCTTATTTTTTAAAAAATAAGATGCAAATAAAGAATCTCCAGCAGAAGCCATGCAATGCAAATTCTGGTTTAGAATGGCATAGCGTTGTGGAAAGTTGCAAACGTGGAACCAGCAGGTCCTCATGGAAGTCTCCCTTCTCTTCTGTGTGTGGGGCCGCTGCGACAAGGACCTGGGTGTCACAGGAGGCTTAAGAGGACAAACTCCCCAGTCCCTGCAACGATCCGGCCAAACCGTGGGGAACCGTTTCTACCTGCAATGAACAGATTGTACAGCGCTGATACTGACGACATTTTGCAGGGAGCAAAGAACTTAACGGCTCTCATGGCAAAACATGTTATCGACCACCATGACAAAAGTGTAAACTCACATGAGCTTTTGTGGAACCATCAGCAACATAAACAAACAGTCACAGGATTCCGAGTGTGAGGCTGTGCTAAATGCCGAACGTGTGGGGGTTTTGTTTAATTCCTCTGTGACTGAGTAGCACGGGAAAGGGTTTTGAAGCTTTCTAGTTCTTTTCACTTACATGCACTTTTTGATCAATTTCTCTATGAATTTTACTCAATGAGGGGATTTCTCTCTCCATTTACTTTTCAGTCCTCCTCGTATGTAATTTTATTCTCTTGTCAATTTTATGTCAAATGTTTCTGTAGAGTGAGTCCTGACATCTAAATCTTTTAACTTTGAGTGCCTCTTACTATTTCAATTCTCAGGGATATAAAAAAAATTACTGTTATGTACATGTGTTAAGCACTTGTGCGGATCCCTTTGAACCCTGGCCTGTTGCTCTCGTAAAAAATGGATGTGTGTGTGTTTCTGTGTATACAGGCAAATATCATCAGAAGCCCTTTCACTGTGATGGTAACCTTTCCATACACTTTCCAACTTGTCTGGGTTTTCCTGAAGGTCGATTGGGTTTTCAACTGTGTTATCTGTGAGGTGTTTGATGGAGTGGTCCAGATAACAGGGAGAGAGCAAAGGAAAGAGAATTTTTTGAAGATCAAAAGTGGCTGTTCATTTTGTTATCTGACCCTATCTGTTGTCATAGTAACAGGTCTCTTTTAACCTATGTCATGGGATGATTTGTCTCTATCTGCTCTGGGTTCTCCTTTGAGTGCAGAGCTACTCCTACAGCATCCAGACCCTCCCAGACTTTCTGAAGCTCTACTGAGGGGGCCAAAGGCACAGGCTCCATGTCGGAAAGGATTTAAATTACATTTTCCATTTAAACCGCTATCTTAATTTTGGAGGAGATAAAGCCGGCGCTGAGGCTTTCTCCCTGGTCTTACAACATATAAGTAAATGCCATTTAGAAATGAATGAACGTGTTGATTCTCTAACATCGAGGACAGGCAGCTGGAAAAGTGGCGGAGCGCATGCTGGTGTCTGAAGCAGACTTTAACGAACGGGTCAGAGTAAAGCCGGTGATTTCCTAGCGGCTCTGGAGGAGGCGGGCGGAGGCATGGGCTCCCTCCTTGCTGACGACTTGGCGGTCCACTCACACCAGGGCACTGAGGTTTGACCGGACCGCGGTCCATTCATTTTGAAACAAGGTTTCTGGAAAGCTGAGTTCCAGAGGCACGCTTTGGTCATCCCTTGGATGCTATCTTGTCTGTGACATTTCTTTTAGGCTTTGCAGGTAAAGACATCTTAGAAATGACCATTCATCACCCCCTGGGTCACAGCCCTCCTCACCACTCCCCTGCGTCATTTTCCCTGCGCCTTGCAGTCTGCGGGTGGGTCCACGCGAGGGCCACCCACGAACACGGGCACTGGCTGGGTTGGGAGAGGCTCCGGAACTGGCCTCTCTGGGGGCAGCGGTGCTGGTGGAGGGGTGGGTTTGGCCTCTCCCCGGCCAGGGGCTCCTGGTGTCTGTCTGTCCAGCAGCAGCAAAGGAGAGATAGCCCCGCCTTGCCCAGGGTGCCTCCACTCAGGCCCAGGGCTGGGGATAGATGGGCTTGGTTAGCCCAGAGGAGCCCCTTACTGTTTTTCTCTGGTTTAAAAACCCTCCAGGCACAGAACAGCCTGTGTGAATTTCAGAGAGGTAAGTCAGGAAGCAAGACACACTGCTTAGCAGGATCCTAAGAGATCTGCAGAGACCAAGGAAAGCCGTCCCTTCCTGGCTTTGGATGGAACCCCCTTCTTCTTGGAACGTTCCTGCTAAGAACAGTGGAGATGGGGGACTGTCCCGGGTCAAAACCGTTCTCCAGTAGGGGCTCTGGCAGCTACCCCTCGGAGGGTGGAGTGGAGCCAGGCCTCTGTTCCGTGATGGGACGCACAGCATGCTATCCTGTGGAAACCTCAGTCTCCCCATCTGTAAATGGGCCAACAGGACTGCATGAACAGATGATCCATCTTTTTAGAGTTTCGGTGAAGAGCTGGACACATGGCACCTAATGTCCCTGCTGTCAGTGGCTGGGGGAGATGGCTGGTCCCTGCCCTGCCTTCATCTCTCCCGGCCCTGCACCCGTGTGATGGGACAAACCCTCAACGTGAGAGGGCGAGGGCCTCCTTGGGAAGCTCAGGGGTAACCGTGGCGCACACACCGAGAAGCAGCGGCAGAAGCTTTGAAGGTAACGAGCTGCAACGTGTCAGAAATGATGTTCCTGGGCTGGGAGATGGTGGCCTCTGTGGAGACCTCTGTCCCGGATCCCGGCAGCTCCTTGTCTACCTGCACTGCCTTCCTTTCTGCCTGTTTTGTGAACCATCTGTCCAGATGAGCTGACGTCAGCCACAGTTCACCGATGAGCCTGCCTCCCTAGTGACCTCCTTCTGCGTGACCCAGGCAGGACAGGAGGTGGACACACACAAGGAGCTGCGTGTCCCAGGCACCAGCTCAGCCCTTGGCTCTCACGCTGGGCTGGGCTCCTTCTCGTACGAGCCAAGGCTTTCACGTCTGCTGTGAGAGCAGAGACGGTGGAGTGAAGTGTTGGTTGCTCAGTCGTGTCCGACTCTTGGCGACCCCATGGACTGTAGCCCACACCAGGCTCCTCTGTCCATGGAATTCTCCAGGCATGCATATTGGAGTGAGCTGCCATTCCCTTCTCCAGGGAATCTTTCTGACCAGGGAGCAAACCCAGGTCTCCCGCATTGCTGGCAGATTCTTCACCGTCTGAGCCACCAGGGATGCAGAGCACGTAGGAGGCAGCAAAGGAGAAAAGGAGAAGGAAGGTGTCCAGGTCTGAAGCCAGGCGTGGCCGAGGCCTGAAGGCGTGAGAGAGGGAACCCCTCCGCGGGCTCGTCTGGTGCTGGAGCCGAGGGGACCAACATTGTGGCGTGACCGCAGCAATAACCGTGATGCTGCGCCGGCCGCAAGCGAGCTAGAGCTGTGATTTCTGCGGGCGGCTTTTATAGTTCTGTTACAACCGTGGGACTGCTGAAATCAATGTTTTAGGCGTCTTTTATAAAAATTACTATGTGGGATTTAAAAAATGTGTCTGTTTCTTCTCCCACGGGTGTCTGAAACGAAGGGCCTGAGGGTAAAGAGCCAAGAGGAGAGCTTTGATGTCCATGGAAATATTAAGATCAACTTGTAAGATTCTAACTCAAGTATGGTTTTATTTTTTTCATTTCTAGGCTCAAATTCTTAATATAAACACAAGAGCTTCCAATGTGGAGCCGCAATGATTTAGAAAGACCAGTATATTAAATATGGCCCCAGAACCTTAAATACTAGTTGCAAATTTGGTAAATTTGATATAGTTATTCATCTAATTTTCAAAAGGAACTTTTTGTGGTTGTTGTCCAGTCACTAAGGCATGTCCCACTCTTTGTGATCCCATGACCTGTTGCATGCCAGGCTTCCCTGTCCTCACCATCTCCCATTCATGTCCATTGAGTCAGTGATGCCATCCAACCATCTCATTGTCTGTCACCCTCGCCTCCTGCCTTCAATCTTTCCCAGCTTCAGGGTCTTTTCCAATGAGTTGGCTATTTGCATCAGGTGGCCAAAGTATTGGAACTTCAGCTTCAGCATCAGTCCTTCCAATGAATATTCAGGGAACTTTTAGGACAAAATAAGCTCTGTTCTTTAGAGAACTGTTCAAATTTATTTTTAGACCCCTTGATTTAAAAAATTACAATTTTCTGGACCTTCCAAATATACCTATCAAAATATGAGTTGCTACATGCTCAGTTTCTTTAAAAAAAGGAATTTAATTTCAGTGGTTCATTTAGTGTTTTGGCTGCTAAATGCCTATTTTGGCAACTTGTTTCATTGCTGATACACAGTGAAACTGAAAACATGCACCGGTTTCTCCTTACTTTGTGAACCTGTGATTCCTGTGAGTGCGTTGGGTAACGTACACTGCTTCAGTGTATTCGAGATCGGGACAGGGAAGCAGGAAGATTCTAGAGATGACAGACATAGGGCTTTGTCATCTGAATGTTCAAGGGATGTGGTGCTTACACAGGTGATGGCTCAAGGTTCTGGGAAAAGAGTCTTTCGTGGAGCAGGCTGCTCAGGACAGGAGATGGAGCCCGCGTGTGCAGGTCAGCCCTGGAGGGACCCGGGCTTTGGGACACTTGTCCGTAGGGACCATGTGGTCCAGCAGAGCCCCCTCCTGTTATAGCGATGCAGGTGAGCAGACCGCCACGACCACGGATGCTTCCCAAGGCAGCTCAGCCAGCAGTCTTCAAGCGTGTTCCTTTTCTCATGAACACCGCAAGTTTCTTACACCTCCGTGGGCTTCTGCTCCCCCGACATCAGTCACAGCAATTAAGTTACCAAACCTGTAATTCACTCATTGCCTCCATTCTTTAAAGCTGCTTTCCCTCAAACACTAACACTGTTATCTGTTAAAACTATCAACAATGTGCCACATTGCATCATCATGGTTTCTTGTCAACCATTAGAGAAGTCTTCATTGAGTAAGATTATGCTTAATAACTTTGGAAAAATATCTCATGTGACTAATATAAATCTTTTCTGGAAAATACATTTTCCTTGATTTTTAAAAAATGAAAATAGTTTCTGAGAGTCTTGCAAATACTTCAAAAAGTAGATATTTTCCCGGTCAGTGGGAAAGCATTTCTCAATTGCCTACCATGTTTGAAACTCAGGGCAGAAATTATGTGATTAAACAACACCTTTTATAAAACCTTCAGTTCAGTTCAGTCGCTCAATTGGGCCTGACTCTTTGTGACCCCGTGGACTGCAGCATGCCAGGCTTCCCTGTCCATCACCAACTCCTGGAGCTTGCTCAAGCTCATCCATTGAGTTGGTGATGCCATCCAACCATCTCATCCTCTGTCGTCCCCTTCTCCTCCTGCCTCCCATCCCTCCCAGCATCAGGGTCTTTTCCAATGAGTCGGTTCTTCTCATCAGGTGGCCAAAGTATTGGAGTTTCAGCTTCAGCATCAGTCCTTCCAATGAATATTCAGGACTAATTTCCTTTAGGATGAACTGGTTGGATCTCCTTGCTGTCCAAGGGACTCTCATGAGTCTCCTCCAACACCACAGTTCAAAAGCATCAATTCTTTGGAGCTCAGCTTTCTTTATATTTCTTTATCAATATATTTATAATATATTAATATTTTTCAATACTTGGCTTTAAGCACATGTTCAACAATGACTAAAGAAGCCAAGAGAAAATGATTAAAGTTAATGAGTGAAAAGGCAAAAAGAAAATTCAGTTACTTTTCATCATTGAGACCAGCTCTTGTCAGAGATTCCCTTTAGAATCTTAAGAAGGTGGAAATGAAAGGCCTCCAGGGCTTCTAATTAGAAAAGGCCACCACTATGTAAATTGATTACGTGAATATAAACAGAAAAAATAACCACAATAATTGTATGGAGAGAAGTGAGCAGATGCTGTCAGAAATGAACTTCACTTCACAGATCTGCCTTCCTTCTCTGGTTGTCTTTGTTTTTAAATTCTAGAAGTCTATTTTAAGGAAGAGTTTGGTTTTGAACACTGTTATGTCTCTGGCTTCTTTTTCACGAAGACTTTTTCCCCCCAAAGAAAGCATTTTCAAGTCTTTTTCAAAAGCTCTTTCCGCAGCCTTGTCTCCGAGAAGCAGATAGAGGAGCGCCTGGCTTCTTCACATCGGCCGAGTCGGGCACTCCTGGCAGGTCAGGTCTCGGGAGAGGACTTTGTCATATGGAAATGGTTAAGGGTCCGGCTCACAGCCTGTGGAGGCCTCCTTTTATCTTTGCAGGGTTTGAACATGATCCTTTCAAAGCCAGATAACCCAGGAAAGGCCTCGTCAGAGGACCGCTGCTCCCTCTCAAACCGCCGGACGCGGTCTCTGAGGAATCAGTTATTAGAATTCGATAAGGAAGCTTTCCTGTATTTTTCTATCTGGGCTTCAGTCTTTATGTTCCTGCAAAATAACACTCTCTCATCATTTTTTTTTTGCCAGCAAAAGCAATCTTAAGATTGAGAACGGAGTTAGCCATTAATGTAAGCTTTCAGGCTTATTTGAATTTGTGCATCTTTTAAGAATGTTGAACTCTCTGAAATGGCACAAGACGCTCAGCCTTCTAAGTCCACTGATGACATCTCTCTAATCCTTAAATCTAAATACCCTCGTTTCTTGGCTAATGTTATAAAAAAGGTGCATTCTTACTAATTTTCCACCAAGGAGTACATTGGATGAAAAAGATAGCATTTAATACAGATACGACCAAGTGTAAATTGTTATTGGCCAGTCTGAGTCAGCTTAGATCTTTCCACTGGTGAGAATCACGCATTTGCCTGGGTACTTACTGGGTCACACAGCCGAGCATCCTCTGGGTCTTTGTTTCACCTCCTCATTGGTTCAACGGCTCTGTTTCCCTGACAGCTCAGTTGGTAAAGAATCCACTCCTAACCCCACTCCTAGGTACACATCCAAGAGGAAGGAAAACCTTTTTTTTTTTTTTGCAAAAATATGCCACACGAACATTCATAGCAGCATTGTTCATAATTGTACAGAGGTTGAAACAACTCAGGTGCTCATTAGCCTAAGAATGAAAAGATAAAAATGTGATCCATCCACACAATGAAACGTTATTCAGCCACGGAAAGAAAATCAACCTGAATATTTATTGGAAGGACTGATGCTGAAGCTGAAACTCCAATACCTTAGTCACCTGATGCAAAGAGCTGACTCATTAGAAAAGACCCTGATGCTGGGAAAGATTGAAAGCAGGAGGAGAAGGGGACGACAGAGGATGAGATGGTTGGATGGCATCACCGACTCAATGGACATGTGTTTGAGCAAACTCTGGGAGGTAGTGGAGGACAGGGAAGCCTGGCGTGCTGCAGTCCATGGGGTCGCAAAGAGTGGGACACGACTTAGTGACTGAATTACAACAGAAAAGAATAAAGGATGGCACATACATGCTACAGAGAGAGAGGAAGCTTTCCAGCATCACTTAAAGTGAAAGAAGCCGACCCGAAGCACGATACTGATGACTCCATGTGTATGAAGTCCCTTCTTGAGACGGGCGCCACAGTGAACATGATATCCATACTCATATGACTGCAGTGATGGCTTCGTGTAACTGCGAGTGTACCCAGAACGATTAGATTGTACATTTCGTGTGTGCTCAGTCATGTCCGACTCTTTGTGACCCCATGGACTGCAGACCACCAGGCTCCTCTGTCCATGGGATTTTCCTGGCAAGAAGACTGGAGTGGGTTGCCATCTCCTTCTCCGTTGTGCATTTTAAATGCATATGTTACCTGATATGTGAATTATACTTCAATAATGTATGTTTTCTAAAAAAAGAGAAGTCACCTGTGAACTCCTTCCCTGCCATGTGCTCTGTGTGGTCTCCCCTCCCCGTCTCACTCCCACTCCTAGAGGGCTTCCTGGGGTCTGGAAGTGCACAGCTGCCTCCAGCACTGGGCGGCCTCTGTGGTCCTGGACAAGAGGCATCTTCAGGGAATCAGAAGGCAGCCGCATAGGTTCCAGGGGCTGATGCTCGGTCCTAAGGTCAAGGCTACAAAGCTCTAGCCAGTGTCTCTTCCGCAGACGCAGGGCTGTGAAGGAAGCCCCCTCTTCCTGCCTGGAGGTCTGCTTTGGTCCCTCCCACACCTTCCACACTAGACCTGCTTCCATGATGTTGAGAAAGCCTTCTCTCCAGGAGGTGGCATGAAGGTGTCAGAATTCCACCTCCCAGGATTTGGGGAGAGGGACCCCCGAGTCCTGCAGTACCTGAGGGCTTGATAGATGGCAGGGGGCACTGCCAGCCGGGCTCAGAATCTCAGGGATGATGAGTCATCTTACGCCATGAGGCAGCCAAGCTTCTGGCTATGATTTCAAGCCTTAAGAAATGAAATGGGAGAAGAATTTGAAAAAAAGGATACATGTATATGTATAACTGATCCACTCTGCAGTACACCTGAAACTAGCCCAACACTGTAAACCAACTCGAGTCCAATGTAAAGTTAGCATTTTCAGTAAAGAGCTTGAATCCAGATGATGCAACCACTGTTTTGTTGAGTATATACCCTGGACATTCTGCAATAGTATTAGTTAGATACTTGAAAGAAAAAACACTTGTGTCCGCATCTTCTGTAGCAGTTTGCGTCCTGAGGTCGTTCACGCCCATTTCTGTGCCCATGTTTGCTTATGCGACCTTTTAGCGCCAGGCATCAAATGAAACACTCCTGCCACATCTGGGCAAAAGAAAAAAGGCAGGCACTCTGCCCTTGCCAGTCCCCCAACCCTGGGTCCCACCGCTCTTGCCAGGCACTGCTCTGGGGTTTCCAGTCTATTGAAAAAATGCTGTTGACCTGTCAGACGTTTAGGTACTTCACGACCCGCCTTCAAACTGTGTCACGTGATTGTCATCCCCCTACTTCAGGAGGCAGGTCCTGAGTGACACAGCACACAGCAGAGCAATCCCAGCACGGGGGGGATGTGTTTGTGTGCCCTGCACATTTTCTGCAGCTTGGCTTCCTGCACAAGCATGAAATCCTCATCAGGGGAGATTCATTTGGGAATTTGATCAATTTTGCTGGAAATCTGCTGTTGATTATTCTACCCCAACTTTACAATTATAAAGAATGTAGGATCTGCAGTGAAAACTATAATAACCTGTTTAAATAGACTCTTTATGGGCTCACACACACAAAAAAACAACAACTTATAGCCTCCCAAAGAGAAGAGAAGATTAAAATGGTCTACATAAGAGCTCCAAAATTTTTTGAAAAGAAAATACAACAGCAGCAAAACAATAGCTTTTGGTTTTCATTAGGCTGTGGTTTGCCCATTTAGGCTCCAAAGCCTTGTCCCGGTATCTGGTTTGTGTTCTGACACCAGGGACCCAGTGACCACTGGTCTTCATCCCACACCAGTGCCCAGTGCCCAGAAACTTGCATTCTTCTGGGCAGTCTGGGTGGCCGATGGGGGGAAGCTGGCAACTGTGATACCCAAGCAGGATGGCGCACAACGTACCCCAAAACCCCCTTCATCAGGAGACATGGAGGTCGTGCAAAGGTATCGGCGAACACTCCCCCATAAACGAGCTCTTCTCCCCAAGGGGAGTCTTTGCTCCTCTGTGGGTGGTTGTCCATCCCCCATTCTATCTTTATCAGAACACCCGTGTGGAATCCAGGCTGGAATACTGGACATGGGGCAAACAAAGGTGTTTTCAAAAATGAAGGATCATGAAACTTTCCTCCTGGTCAGTGATATTTAATTCTTGTAGGAATTTTATACCAGATCATGCTGGGTAGCCCTGGGCATCCCACCTCGTACCTTAAAACATGGATCATCTTGGAAAGAGAGCAAGAAGCAAAAGGCGGCTGACGACAGGAATGTTTGCCAGCTCCTCTTCTGATCTAGGGGTTTCGTACATCTCACCACTTTCAGTTTCTTATGATGATCTTCTGGGATGGATCATGTTATTATGCGCTTCCCTTGTGGCTCAGACAGTAAAGAAATCGACTGCGAGGTGGGAGACCTGGGTTCAATTCCTGGGTTGGGAAAATCCCCTGGAGGAGGGCAAGGCAACCCACTCCAGTATTCTTGCCTGGAGAATCCCCATGGACAGAGAAGCCTAGTGGGCTACGGTCTGTGAGGTAGCAAAGAGTCTGACACGACCGAGGGACTAGGCACAAGTTATTATTGGGCTTTCCAGGTGGCTCAGTGCTAAAGAATCCACCTGCAGTGCAGGAGAAGCAGTTTCAATCCCAGGGTTGGGAAGATCCCCTGAAGGCAGAAATGGTAACCCACTTCAGTATTCTTATCAGGGAAATCCTATAGACAAGGGAGCCTGGAAGGCTCCAGTTCAGTTCAGTTCAGTCACTCAGTCGTGTCCGATTCTTTGTGAACCCATGAATCACAGCATGCCAGGCCTCCCTGTCCATCACCAACTCCTGGATTTTACCCAAACTCACATCCATCGAGTCAGTAATGCCATCCAGCCATCTCATCCTCTGTCGTCCCCTTCTCCTCCTGCCCCCAATCCCTCCCAGCATCAGAGTCTTTTCCAATGAGTCAACTCTTCACATGAGGTGGCCAAAGTACTGGAGTTTCAGCCTCAGCATCAGTCCTTCCAATGAACACCCAGGGCTGATCTCCTTCAGAATGGACTGATTGGATCTCCTTGCAGTCCAAGGGACTCTCAGGAGTCTTTTCCAACACCACAGTTCAAAAGCATCAATTCTTTAGCACTCAGCCTTCTTCACAGTCCAACTCTCTCTCATCCATACATGACCAATGGAAAAACCATAGCCTTGACTAAACGGGCCTTTGTTGGCAAAGTAATGTCCCTGCTTTTGAATATGCTATCTAGGTTGCTCATAACTTTCCTTCCAAGGAGTAAGCATCTTTTAATTTCTCCAATGGGGTCATAAAAAAGTCAAACATGACTTAGCAACTAAACAACAGTCATGGCATGTATCCACTGACATGATGACATGAATCAGAGCATTTTCACTGCCCTAAAATCCCTCTATGACCTTATATATTCATTCCTCCCCACAGCCCCTGGCCACCACTGGTCTCTTACTGACTTTTTTTATAGAGTGTCCCACAGTAGAATTACAGTGTATAGACTTTTGATACTGACTTCTTCCACTTAGTAATACACATTTAAGTTTCCTCCATGTCTTTTGGTGGCTTAATAGCTCATTTCTTTTTGGTGCTGAATAATATCCCATTGCCTGGATGGACCACAGTTTATTTGCCTACTGAGGGATACCTTGGTTGCTCCCAAGTTTGGGCAATTCTGAAGAAAACTGCCTGAACCTCCATGCTCAAGTTTTGTGAGGTCTTGTCTTCAGCTCCTTTGGGTAAATGCCAAGGAACATGACTGCTGGTTGATGTGGTAAGAGTAGGCTTACTTTTGTAAGAAACCACAAACTGTCCCCCAGAGTGGAGGCAGTTTTTCATTGCCACCAGCAATGAATGAGTATTTGGGGTTTTCAGCATTCTGTATTTTGGCCATTGAAAGAAGTGTGTAGTGGTATCTTATTGCTTTTTCACTTCTTTTTCACCAACATTTTCTAGTCATTAGGAGAGATTTTCAAACATCTAATAAATCTAGAACATAAAGTCTTCTACGGTTCTTTGGTTTTGTATTTTACCCCCTGTGACACTGTATGTCCACATGTGTTTGGCCCTGTGTCTGTGAGTGTGCATGTGTGGGGGGGTGTGTGTGGCAGAGGTGGAGAGTGCACTGGGAAAGTAAAGGTGCCCACAGTTGTTGGGGACTCTCCAGGCATTTAACTAATGTCATCAAGCACATCTGCTGGAACTAATGTGGAGGCAGAGAGCATCAGTAAAACAGTAGTATCTCTCCAATTAAGTGGTTATATTCAGAGTGTTTTATTGGTTAAATACTCAACATTTAAGTATCAGTTCAATTTTTTCCTCCTTTTTTTCAAACTACAGAAGGCAGCCTGATAAAGAAACGCAGCTTTTACTGAGCGCCAACTTTGCACCAGCCTCTGCAGTGGGTGCTTTTCTGTCATTGTCTTTGACTCACACAACCCCTGGACTCCAGATGGCCTGGATGTATCCAGAGGTCATTGGCTGTTGGTTGCACAGCTGGTCTGCCATGGAGCCTGGAGGTCAGCTCTGCACTGCTCCCTACAGTGCTCACGCCCGCCACACCCCACCAGGGAGACTCCCCAAATAAAAGTGCTGCTTTTACTGAGTCTGACCACATGCCAAGATAAAGATCTGCTATTTCCCGACGGACTGTTCTGGAGGTTATCTTTGTTTTAGAGATAAGGAAAGGGGTTCAGAACCACATTTAGCAAACTGGCCAAGCTTACGACTCAAAGCTCTGAGAGGCAAGTCTGCAGCTTCCCTCCTCTGATCCACGTCATGTAGGCAGAGCACTTGGGAAAAGGCCTGACATCACACCTGTTAAAGGTTAGGCTTAGTAAGGAATGGCTGAAACGCATTAACAGGTAAGGCCTGACATCACACCTGTTAAAGGTTAGGCTTAGTAAGGAACGGCTGAAACGCATTAACAGGTAAGGCCTGACATCACACCTGTTAAAGGTTAGGCTTAGTAAGGAATGGCTGAAACGCATTAACAGGTATTATCTCTTTTAAAAATGACTTTATTGAAATATAACTTACACATCATAAATTTCACCCATTTAAAGTGTACAGGTTAATGATTTTTAGTAAGTTTACAGAGCATTACAACATCTAGCAGACTCTAATTTTAGAACATTTACATCATCCTGCAAAGAGAACAGGTGGCTACTTATTATTACTTGTCACTTCCACGGCCAGCCCCTGGCAACTGCTAACCTACTTTCTTTCCCTGAAGAACTGCCTTTTCTGGGCATTTCATATAAGTGGAATCGTAAGATGTATATATGACTTTTGTGATCAGCTTCCTTTACCTAGCACGATGTTTTTCAGATTTATCCATGTTGTAGACTGGGTCTGCATTCCTGCTGACGGCTGATACCATTCCGCCCCATGGATAGACCACATTTTGTTTACTCATTCACCAGCTGATTGGCTTTTGGGTTCTTTCCACAGTTGGGGCTACAGTGAATAATACCCCATGAACATTTGCACACAAGTTTTTGTGTGGACATATGTAATCTTTTATCTGAGTAGATATCTAGTATTAGCTTTTTAATGTACATACAATATTCAAATTGTGAAAGCCTAAAATTTCTTTTCATCTATTTTCAAATAAAGCATTTTGTTTTGAGAGTGTAAACCAATGAGTATGAGAATGTTTCTATTTGTGACTGGGGTAATAAACTTATGATATAAGAGCAGGTCAATTGTCTGTAAATTTACCATATTCATCATTACATATTCTCCTTCATTTTCAGTATTTTTGGAGAGCTAGATTACACCTGAGATCTGTCTAAAAGAACACAAGTAACAAATCTATGTTGAGGGAGAAAACAAAAAAAAAGTTTGTTTCTGATTAAAAAAAAAAAGAATATTGAAGTATATTTGATTTACAAAATTGTGTTAATTTCTGCTGTACTGTAAAGTCATTCAGTTATATATGGAGAGAGTCTAAGAAACATTGTTTCTAAATTAATAATTGGAAGAAATCCAACTCCAGGCTCCATTGTCTGTCCGACTAGGACTATCACACTTGCTGTCTGTGTCACAGAGGTGAAAAAGCTGAAGCAGAACTATGGGGACAACAACGCCCGAAAGGCCTCTACTGGGCGGTACTGTGGGTGGAAAACCAAATGCAGTTCTTTATAAACCTCATGTTCTAAATGCCCCAAAATCACAAGGGGAAAGAGTGTCTCAGGCACAAGGTTTCCAAAGGTAAAATTTGAGGATCTAGAAGAGAAACAAGGTTTGAGTCAGTTAGATTATTAGAAAGAATGTAGAATTTTATTAATTTGCTTCAATTAAAAATAATTCTGTTGAAGCATAGTTGATATGTAAGGCCGCCACAGACAACCATTTTGCCTTTTTGCATTTCTTTTTCTTGGGGATGGTCTTGATTCCTGCTTCCTGTACAACGTCACAAACCTCCGACCATGGTTAATCAGGCATTCTGTCTATCAGATCGAATCCCTCGAATCTATTTGTCACTTTCACTATATAGTCATCAGGGATTTGATTTAGGTCATACCTGAATGGTCTAGTGGTTTTCCCTACTTTCTTCAATTTAAGTCTGGATTTGGCAATAAGGAGTTCATGATCTGAGCCACAGTCAGCTCCCAGTCTTGTTTTTGCTCTCTGTATAGAGCTTCTCCATCTTTGACTGAAAAGAATATAATCAATCTGATTTCAGTATTGACCATCTGGTGATGTCCATGTGTAGAGTCTTCTCTTGTGTTGTTGGAAGAGGGTATGTGCTATGACCAGTGTGTTCTCTTGGCAAAACTCTGTTAACTTTTACCTTGCTTCATTCTGTACTCCAAAGCCAAATTTGCCTGTTACTCCAGGTATCTCTTGACTTCCTACTTTTGGATTGCAGTCCCCTATAATAAAAAGGACATCTTTTTGGGTGTTAGTTTTAGAAGGTCTTGTAAGTCTTCATAGAACCATTCAACCTCAGCTTCTTCAGCATTACTGGTCGGGGCATAGACTTGGATTACTGTGATATTGAATGGTTTGCCTTGGAAACAAACAAAGATCATTCTGTCATTTTTGAGATTGCACCCAAGTACTGCATTTCAGACTCTTTTTTTGACTATGATGGCTACTCCATTTCTTCTGAGGGATTCTTGCCCACAGTAGCACATATAATGGTCATCTGAGTTAAATTCACCCATTCCAGTCCATTTTAGTTCACTGATTCCTAAAATGTCGATGTTTACTCTTGCCATCTCCTGTGCGACCACTTCCAATTTGCCTTGATTCACGGACCTAACATTCCAGGTTCCTATGCAACATTGCTCTTTACAGCATCGGACCTTGCTTCTATCACCAGTCACATCCACAGCTGGGTATTGTTTTTGCTGTGGCTCCATCCCTTCATTCTTTCTGGAGTTATTTCTCCACTGATCTCCAGTAGCATATTGGGCACCTACCGACCTGGGGAGTTCCTCTTTCAGTGTCCTATCTTTTTGCCTTTTCATACTGTTCATGGGCTTCTCAAAGCAAGAATACTAAAGTGGATTGCCATGCCCTTCTCCAGTGGAGCACATTTTATCATAACTCTCCACCATGACCTGTCCGTCTTGGGTGCTCCTACATGGCAAGGCTGTGATCATGTGATCAGTTTGATTAGCTTTCTGTGATTGTGATTTTTGTTCTGTCTGCCCACTGATGGATTCTGTCTGCTCTCTGATGTCCCCAAGAAAAAGAAATGCAAAATGGTTGTCTGAGGAGGCCTTACAAATAGCTATGAAAAGAAGAGAAGTGAGATGCAAAGGAGAAAAGGAAAGATATACTCATTTGAATGCAGAGTTCCAAAGAATAGCAAGGAGAAATAAGAAAGCCTTCCTCAGTGATCAGTGCAAAGAAATATTAGAAAACAATAGAATGGGAAAGACTAGAGAGCTCTTCAAGAAAATCAGAGACACCAAGGGAACATTTCATGAAAAGATGACCACAATAAAGAACAGAAATGATATGGACCTAACAGAAGCAGAAGATATTAAGATGAGGTGGCAAGAATACACAGAACTATACAAAAAAGATCTCATGACCCAGGTAACCATGATGGTGTGGTCACTCACCTAGAACCAGACATCCTGGAATGTAAAGTCAAGAGGGCCTTATGAAACATGACTATGAACAAAGCTAGTGGGGGTGTTGGAATTCTAGTTGAGCTATTTCAAATCCTAGAAGATGATGCTGTGAAAGTGCTGCACTCAATATGCCTACAAATTTGGAAAACTCAGCAGTGGCCACAGCACTGGAAAAGGTCAGTTTTCATTCCAACCTCTAAGAAAGGCAATGCCGAAGAATGTTCAAACTACTGTACAACTGCACGCATCTCACACACTAGCCAAGTAATGCACAAAATTCTCCAAGTCAAGCTTCAACAGTATGTGAACTGTTAAATTCCAGATGTTCAAGCTGGATTTAGAAAAGGCAGAGGAACCAGAAATCAAATTGGCAGTATCCATTGGATCATAGAAAACACAAGAGAGTTCCAGAAAAAAAATCTGCTTCTGCTTTATTGACTATGCCAAATCCTTTGACTGTGTCGATCACAACAAAATGTGGAACATTCTTAAATAGATGGGACTACCAGACCACCTGATCTGCCTCCTGAGAAATCTGTATGCAGGTCAAGAAGCAACAGTTAGAATTGGACATGAAACAACAGACTGGTTCCAAATCAGGAAAGGAGTACGTCAAGGCTTTATATTGTCACTGTGCTTATTTAACTTATCATGCAAAATGTTGGGCTGAATGAAGCACAAGCTGGAATCAAGATTGCCAGGGAAATATCAATAACCTCAGATATGCAGATGACACCACCCTTATGGCAGAAAGTAAAGGGGAACTAAAGAGCCTCTTGATGAAAGTGAAAGAGGAGAGTGAAAAAGTTCATTTAATACTCAGCATTCAGAAAAGTAAGATCATGGCATCTAGTTCCATCACTTCATGGCAAATAGATGCAGAAACAATGGAAACAGTGAGAGACTATTTTGGGGGGCTCCAAAAAATTAAATTAAATTAATTTAATGAAATTAAAAGATGCTTGCTCCTTGAAAGAAAAGTTATGACCAATCTAGAGAGCATGTTAAAAGGCAGAGACATTACTTTGCTAACAAAGATCCATTTAGTCAAAGCTATGGTTTTTCCAGTAGTCATGTATGGATGTGAGAATTGAACTATAAAGAAAGGTGAACACTGAAGAATTGATGCTTTTGAACTGTGGTGTTGGAGAAGACTCTTGAGAGTCCCTTGGACAGCAAGGAGATCCAACCCGTCAATCCTAAAGGAGATCAGTTTTGAATATTCACTGGAAGGACTGATGCTAAACCTGAAACGCCTCTTCTTTGGTACCTGATGTGAAGGACTGACTTACTTGAAAAGACCCTGATGCTGGGAAAGATTGAAGGCAGGACGAGAAGGGGATGACAGAGGATGGGATGGTTGAATGGCATCCCTGACTCGATGGACATGAGTTTGAGTAAGCTCTGGAAGTTGGTGAAGGACAGGGAGGCCTGGCATGCTGCAGTCCATAGGGTCCCAAAGAGTGGGAGATGACTGAGAGACTGAACTGAACTGATACTTGATTTACAATGTTGTGTTAATTTCTGCTGTATGGCAAAGTCACTCATTGTATATATAAACAACAAATCTGTCTTCTTTGCGAGTGTATTTCTGTGTCACAGATAAATTCTTCTGCGTAATATTTCAGATGTCACAAATAAGTAATATCACATGAGGCTTGTCTTTCTCTGTCTGCCTTCTTTCACTTAGTATGATAATCTCCAAGTCTATTCATATTGCTGCAAATAGCGTTGTTCATTCTTTGTATGGCTTAGCTATATTCCATTGTATGTATGTACCACATTTTCTCTATGCATTCCTCTGTCGATAGACACTGAGGTTACTTCCACGCCTTGGCTATGGTAAAGTGAAAGTGAAGTCGCTCAGTCATGTCCGACTCTTTGCGACCCCGTGGACTGCAGCCTACCAGGCTCCTCTGTCCATGGGATTTTCCAGGCAAGAGTACTGGAGTGGATTGCCCTTTCTTTCTCCAAGGAAGAAGCTCTTGGCTATTGTAAAGAGTGCTGCAACGAACACTGGAGTGCATGTGTCCTTTTGGATCATGTTTTTTCTCTAGATATTTCCCCAGGCGTGGGTAGCTCTATTTTTAGTCTTTAAGGAACCTGCATGCACTTCTCCATCATGGTTCTATCCGTTTACATTCCCACCAACAATGTAGGAGAGTTCCCTTTCCTCCACACCAAAGGAGTAGAGATTTCTGGGCTAACTGTCAAGTTTTCTATGTATTTTCTGAAAACTAAATAATTTGAAATGAAGAGTTTAGAAAGTAACTGCATTTATTATTGGTACAAATTTTAATAATTGAGAATACACATTTCCTCAGCTTTCAGTACTAAGTACTAACATAGAAGCTCCATTTGATGAGATCTAGAAAAGAGCCTGAAAGGTTCCTGGGTGCTGCTCATCGGCCGTGACTTCTGGGTTGGTTGGGTGGGCACTGTCTTCCTCATGTGCTGCCAACATAGAAAAATGGGTCTGAGAAGGACGTTGCCTCCCCCCAGCAAGCCTGCCTCCAGGTACCCGAGGGGAAACATCCCATACTGCCGTCTGGTAAAGACCCTACACTGAGTGTCCAACCACTGTTGATATAGAATTTCATTCTGGAAGTTCTAGCTGCTACTGCTGCTAAGTCACTTCAGTTGTGTTCGACTCTGTGCGATCCCAGAGACGGCAGCCCACCAGGCTCCGCCGTCCCTGGGATTCTCCAGGCAAGAACACTGGAGTGGGTTGCCATTTCCTTCTCCAATGCATGAAAGTGAAAAGTGAAAGTGAAGTCGCTTAGTTGTGTCCGACCCTCAGCAACCCCATGGACTGCAGCCTACCAGGCTCCTCCGTCCATGGGATTTTCCAGGCAAGAGTACTGGAGTGGGGTGCCATTGCCTTCTCCAGGAAGTTCCAGGCATTAATATAAAACAAGTTAAAATAGTGAAAAGCAAGAGGCAAGAGTCACATAATTTTTAGAACATAGCCAGACCTGTGAAACTGGAGAGAGGCAGTGAACGCCGTCTCTATTGTGAGTTGTTTAGGAAACACACACACAGCAGAGTGCTGGGGAGGGGGACTCGCTGAGGCCCATGCTCACCTGCAGGAGCCCCAGAGAAAGCCCAGTGGAAAGGGCTTCATTCCCTGTAGCCACAAAATCTGAAAAATACTGAGAAACAGAAGTCATGGAAACATTTAGGGGTCGAACAAGGACACTACCTGATCTGAAAGATGCTCTCAACACCTGGAGAGGAACATGCCAGATTCCTGGACAAAGCATTCAGACACAAAGCCCCTCAGCTAATTTATAAATACTGTGTGAGTCCAGTAAACTGTAAGTTTCACCTAAAGTATCACACGGATGTTATAGCCCAGGTATTTGAAAAGAAGACCGAGAGAGTGTGAGCTTGCCAGATACAAGACACTGTCAGGCTACAGCTCACAGAGCTAAGGGGCTTCCCAGGCGGTGCAGTGGTAAAGAGCCCGCCTGCCGATGCAGGACACGCAGGAGACGTGGGCTTGATCCCTGGGTTGGGAAGATGGCCTGGACAAGGAAATGGCAACCCACTCCAGTATTCCTGCCTGAGAATCCCATGGACAGAAGAGCCTGGAGGACTGCAGTCCTTGGGATCGCAGAGTCAGACATGACTGAGCACGCACGCTAACAAGAGGAATAAGGTAGTGCAGAAATACCAGTCACTCTAAATCGTAAAGAAATGGTGAGTAGGCCACCAGTGAGGCGTTTCCAATGACCCACGCAGTGTCTTGAGTTAAACAGTTGGAACTGAGGGAACATGCGAACACGTCTTTGCTTCATGCCTTCTGCGGAAGCAAATGCCTCTGAGCTTGGATTTAAATGTAGGAAGAGAACCCAGAACAGTCACGTGAGGGCACAGCAGGGTCTGTCTGGCTAAGAAGAACATCAGAGATAGAAACCATGAAAGTCCGATAAAGTTGACTAAATACAAAAATTAAAAATCACTCACAGCATTAGTCACATTAAAAGTTCCAGCAAAAAAAAAAAAAAGGAAAAAATTGTAGACCTTCCAGCCAACAAAGGACTTTTGTACTGCTGTGACATAATGAGAAACTGTCCAGGAGGAAAGACTACCGTGAAACTTGGCTTGGAAGTGATTTTTCACTGAGACATGGGAATGAAGGAGAGGAAGAAGATGGTATTAATAGTATTTTGCAAAAGATATAGAAACAAATAAAATTTTTAAATATTTAAAATGAAACTAAAAAAGAATATAAGAATCACGTCTGCCCGTGTATAACCGAGTCTCTTTGCTGCACAGCAGAGGCTGGCACCACACTGTAGAACAACTGTCCTTCAATCCACAACTGAAATTAAGAAACAAATAAGCTTTTAAAGACATTCAGAGCCGTTAGAAATAAGGGGAAGAAAGCTTAAAATTGTAAGGTAAATTGTCGTCTGCTGAATTGGGTCTGATTCAAAAGAACGCCAGGGCTCAGTGCTGGCTTTGCAGTAGGGAGGAGCTGGGGTGGCAAACCTGAAATGGCCTGAGAATCCATGCGTTTATTATCCCTTTTCTTTTGTTGTTTCTTGTTCTAAAATGATTTTATCGGTGTGTAGTCGCTTTACAATGTCGTGTTGGTTCTGCTGTTCGGCAAAATGAATCAGCTGGACGTGTACATAGATCCCCTCCCTTTTGCCCCTCTTTCCATTCAGGTCACCGCGGAGCACTGAGCTCCCCGTGTAAACTGTAGGTTGGCTTCATATCTCTTTAACGCATGGTATCAGTGGTGTATACGTGAGCATCGCTGTTCTGAAGGAGACAATAATTGCTTTAACAAAGTGTTTCCTCACGTCTGTACATTAAAACTCATCTTTTTAAGTATATAAACTTCACACACATATATGAAAATGTATTTTGTTAAACATTTAAGTATATAAGGAATGCATGCATAGTTTTGGGGAAAGTATACATGTGTAGTTATAATAATCACATAATTAAAATAATGTCTACAATGCTGTGGTAGTAAAATTACAGGTTAGTGCAAAATAAATTTTCTGAGTCACCAAGATGTTTGCACTCAGCATCTTCACCATATGAGAAATCCTCTTTGAAGAGAGGGAACTAGAAGGTCCTAGTTGGGGAAAGAATAATTCAAAAGTTGTGTCGTAATTACGTAATTTAGAGTAGTATGTGAATAATGAAAGTGTGTATACTTTAAATAAGCCTTCAGTTCAATTCAGTCGCTCAATTGTGTCCAGCTCTTTGCGACCCCATGGACCGCAGCAAGCCAGGCCTCCCTGTCCACCCCCAACTCCCGGAGTTTACCCAAACCCACATCCATTGAGTCGGTGATACCATCCAACCACTTCATCCTCTGTCATCCCCTTCTCCTCCTGCCCCCTATCCCTCCCAGCATCAGGGTCTTTTCCAATGAGTCGGCTCTTCTCATCAAGTGGCCAAAGTATTGGAGTTTCAGCTTCAAAATCAGTCCTTCCAATGAACACCCAGGACTGATCTCCTTTAGGATGGACTGGTTAGATCTCCTTGCAGTCCAAGGGACTCTCAAGAGTCTTCTCCAACATCACAGTTCAAAAGCATCAATTCTTCGGTGCTCAGCTTTCTTTATAGTCCAACTCTCACATCCATTCATGACCACTGGAAAAACCATAGCCTTGACTAGACGGACCTTTGTTGACAAAGTCATGTCTCTGCTTTTTAATATTCTGTCTAGGTTGGTCGCACTTCTGGAAAGGGAAACGATTAATCAAATTATGATATTAAGTCCAAGAATACATCTCAGCAATTAGAGAACATAATGAAAACTGAGTGCATGTTTTCCAGTCTGCCTGTCCCATGCTTGGGGTTGTGGCTCCCTTGTGAGGACTCTGGAGGCCAAGGCTAGTCCCGCCAAATCATGCCAATTTCTGGAGGGACCCTTCTCATAGGAACCCAGCACAACGGTGTGTTCCCTGGGGCTCGGCTGCCCAGACCACAGCAGCCGCATCTGAGGTGTGGACATGAGACCATGGGCTGCTGGCAGGGCCACGATTCTCCTGGCGATCTGGGTGCACATGCAGAGCATCACGTTCTGTGAGGGCGTGAGTGTGGAGCTCAGCTCAGCCGCCCCTTTGAAAATGCAAGCAACTGACGTAAGGGTAGGATGCCAGCCTTAACTCACACGCACACAAAAGGTGTGTCTTGTTTCAGGGGTAAGTCTTTGATGGCCAGCCTTCTGTGGATCTACCCAGTGAAACGAGCTCATAGTGATTTGGAATGAGTGTCTTTCTTTTTTTCACAAAAACCTTACTATTTTCTGATTTTAGAGCATTTGAGAAAATCGGGGAGTCTTTTGATGTGTTTTCTTGCAAAGTGAATGGACGCTGTTTGGCAACTTTGATATTTCATTTGAAAGGAGCATAATAAACTGCTTCCTTTGTATTGATTAAAGAAATATAGTGCTTATTTTTTTGCTTGGTTTTCTAGTAGTTATTCAATAGGTTAAAGGGCAACGCCATCTGTTTCCTAACAGGACATTTTGTGTAAGATTTGCAAGTCCTACAGGCACCTTTAAGCATGGATAAATATGCACTCCTGGCTTCAGATGGGTAGTTTTTTACTACCAAAGGATGATTACGTTGTGCGCCTTGAGACATTGGCTATAATATATTTCCTGTCCCTTTATTGCATTTTGGAATCATAAACAATGACTGTTTGGCTCAAAGCCATTTATTCAGCCCAAAAAGACATTATTTGCACAACAAAAATCAATAAAAATGTTACTAGGTCTGGCTGGATACTTTGCTTAACTGTGATATTTGTCTATCACTGATGGCATGCCATCTCTCGCAGGAGACTGGGGCCAAAACACAGCTATTGATCCAGTCAGCGATGATGGATACTGGCATTTGGAAAGGGCTGCTGTAGAGAATCTCGATTAAAAAAATATTTCTAGGTTTTGCCTGGAGCAGAGTCAAGATAACCCGAGTGAGAAGATTTCCTCTGTTCTGCCGGCCTTCTCCCTCTTGTGGTGGAGATGCACTGGGACCCAAGTCATTACTGAGAGAATTAAGTCAATCTGTGTTTAGCCAAAGGCTTTGGCATCACATCAGGCTCAGCTGATTTAGACACGAGCGCCTGTCCTTTTCATCACCTCAAAGCGTTTCATATACACGAGGGTAGAGACGTGCCACGATGGGGCCCTGTCTGCCTCTTTTCTCTCCTTACATTATCTCTTTATGTCTAGAAAAACAGGACAGACAGCTCCCCCTTCCTCCAAATGATTAGCTATGCAGTATCACCTTGAGATGAACCACTTGGTTAAGACTAAAGGCATTAACTAAAATGGAGCCAACACCAGCGATACCGAAAATACGGCAAACAGGTTATAGACAATTTACGGCACAGAGAGCTTGAGGGAAAAAGTGATCTATTATCCGCCGGTCTCATAAATTTAAAATATGAAATTGTTTTTCATTTTTCATTTGCTATCTGCCCACCTCCAGCATAAATCTGATGCCCAGAGCGCCAGTGGGAGGGGATGTGAAGTGGAAAAACACGCTCGTTCCATTTTACTCCATTTCATTTTGTTTTGTTTACCCGTATTTATGCCACCCCTTTTCCAAAGAGATTTCCTGGGAAGTGGAGTTATTGAGCAGAGGCCCGGCATTCATGCTGGCCAAGGACGGCCGCCAGGGGCGGTGGTCCGGCTGGTGGGCTGGCTCCCCAGCCCCGGGGGCCTGTGGCATCCTCAGAGCATCTGAGCAGTAACTGGACCGCTAGCCAGGCAGCTCGCTGGACCCCAGGTTCCCACGGCAAAGGCGGGGCCTTTGGCTCTGCCACTGGCCGGAAGGACGACCGTGAGTGTAAACCACCCGGACGCCTGCGTGCGTGGCCAGCAGCCTGCGGTCATTTGTCCATCCGTGCTTTATGCTGGGCTGCCCTCTTGTTTTGAAACCAAAACACGGGTCGTAGAGGGCATGCCTGCTACTATTTTCCCTTATTAGTAGCTTGGATCTTCCAAGTGTTCTGTTTGGAGATTATTGGCATTCACAGTGAAACATTACCTGACCCGGCAGTGTTGGTTGCTTTGGGCGAGAGGTTGGGTCTCGTGGTTTCTGTCTACCTGGGACGTTCTCACAGTTACTAAGCCACTCTGCAGTAAGAGCCTGTCCGATAGATGGGGGTTTTACACCGATGATAAGTGAATGTTTAGTGTTTGACGTCACGTGTGACTGTCTCAACTTGTATTATGGCTACATTTGCAAGTAGACAAGTATCATATCACAATAATTAAAAGCGTGTTTGATAGATAGCTGGTGGGAGGCTGCTCTGTAGCAGAGAGCTCAGCTCAGCGCTCGGCGACCACCTAGAGGGCTGGGACGCGGGAGTGGGAGAGAGGCTCAGCTGGGAGGGGACGTGTGTATACACAGAGCCGACTCATTGTCGTACATCAGAAACCTGCACAGACTTGTGAAGCAATTATACTCCAATAAAAAATAATAAGATCCAAAAGCAACCGTATTTAAAAGAGGTTAGTGTTAGCCAACCACTTGTGCTGACTCTTTGCAACCCCATGAACTGTAGCCCGCCAGGCTCCTATGTACATAGAACACTCCAGGCAAGAAAACTGGAGTGGGTTGCCAGTCCCTTCTTCAAGGGATCTTCCCAACCCAGGGACTGAACTCAGGTCTCCTGCATTACAAGCAAATTCTTCACCATCTGCGCCGCCATGGATGTCCTAAACATGTATAATATTATGTATGAAACGAGTCGCCAGTCCAGGTTCGATGCACGATACTGGATGCTTGGGGCTGGTGCACTGGGACGACCCAGAGGGATGGTATGGGGAGGGAGGAGGGAGGAGGGTTCAGGATGGGGAACACATGTATACCTGTGGCGGATTCATTTCGATATTTGGCAAAACCAATACAATATTGTAAAGTTAAAAAATAAAATAAAAAAATAAAAGAGGTTAAATGACTAATAAACATTAAAATATTGTAATTGCATTTTTCTGTTTGCAAAAAATATATGTACCATATATACCACACACATGTTATGTATGCATACATATATACACATGCACACAGGTGTGAGTGTGAACATGTGTGTGTACATATATCATACGTATTACATAGACGTGTGGATGTGTGGGTCTGTGGGTGTGTAGAGCCATTTTCTTGGCCGTGTGATTGTCAGTGCATCTGCCACCTCATAGTCTTAGAATTCTGTCCTCAGTGGTGCTGGACTTGTGGGGCACCGAGGGGAACACACCTCCTGAAGTCATGCTTCAGGGCTGGGCTGCCATCACACATGCAGCAGCAAAGCCTTCTCCCCGAGCCCTTCATGGAGCTGGCTTCACCGGGGACTCCGCCCGGATCACTTTCCTAAACCTGCATGCTCACCAGGGATTGAGACCCACGGGGTAAAGCGAGATCAAGTGAGGCTTGGAGCCTGAAGCGGCGGCCCTGTAAACACAGACCACCCTCGTCCCCTTGAAAGACTCCTTCCAATTTCACAGCGGAATAAATAGTAAGAAGCTGCTTGTAAACGACAGCGAGCATTTCAGCTCTGCCCTGGACAGGTTTTTGTCTTCTCCCGTGGGTTCTCCTAAAGTTTAAATTGGCTCTAAAGATGTCTGTCTTGCAAGTTGAAGACTAGATCGGCTGTTGGGTTTTCTTCCTCACCGTCACTGCCTTGACGTTGTGACTTTGTTCTTAAAATCCACCCCAGTCCTGGATGAGCCCGTGGCTTCCAGACCCCGGAGGGCTTGGGTTGCTATCTGTGGCCCCAGGGTGAGACCCTTAGGTCTGCTTCTGGCTGGATGGTCGCGGCCTCTTCTTACAGAACCCGGCTTCTGTTTGGGAAGCTTCCAACAACTGCGGATTGTTGATGCTGCCATTTTTAATCAACTGAGAAACCAGCCTAATTGGAGGACTTTAACACTTAATTGTCGAAAGGGTGTTGGAGTGGAAGTGTATTTACTTTAATGCTAAACCTAGTTAAGTCAATGGGAGCTAAATTGTCTTTTCAATGACTCTTCCAACAGAGTGTGAATCGCAAATTCTGTTCATTTGAACAACAAAAGACCACCAGCCAGGAATTGTTTTTGGAGAAGCACAGGCCAAGGCTAAGGTCTGCTTTGCAAGTCAATCTGAGTCTACAACTGAGATGATTTCTTGATTTTCTAACAAAGCCCTCCTTCCCAGGTCCTGTGGTAGGACTTTATGTTTTGATTAGGAAAAACAGTTCTCCGGTATCAAAACCATGGGTGGGGGTGGGGGGCTGAGAAGTTCACTTAGCGTGTAATTCATTAGCAGATGCAGCCCAAAGCCCTCTGCAGAAGCTCTGGGATCCCAGGCAGGGCAGAGACGAGTAAATACTTTTCTTCTCCCGGATCGATTCCATCGATTGTCATTAAAGCAGCGAGCTCAGAACAATGAAGTGGTTTCTAATTTCCAGGCTCCAGGTGGAGGCCGCCTCCTCGTTCCAGTTAAGAGCATCATTAAATGTAAGAGCAAACAGCACACGGAGAGGCCGAGTGCTTTATTAATTCATCATCAGAATTATCTCCGTGCATTAATATTAATAGCCTCAAATTGGATTTCATTTAAGAGGTGAAATAAATATGCAGATAGTAAAAGCCCACGCAGCCCGGAGCCCGGGGACTGGCAGTCCCAGGAGCCGCGTCTCGGTGGGGCCTCCGACCCTGGACCAGAGCTGCCTGGAGGAGAACTTGGCTCAGAAACCACCTCGAGCCGGCGGCTGAGCCTGGGAAGGGGGCAGGGGGCAGGGAGAGGGGGCAGAGACAGGGGACAGGGGGCCGGGAGAGGGACAGGGGGCAGGATGGGGGTAGGGAGAGGGGACAGGGACCGGGGCAGGGGCAGGGACCGGGGGCAGGGAGAAGGATGGGGGGCAGGGGGCAGGGAGAGGAACAGGGGGCAGGGAGAGGGACATGGGGCAGCGAGCAGGGGGCAGGGACGCGGGCAGGGCAACCCCCTTGCTCACACAGCCCCGCAGAGACGTCTCACAAGAGGGAACATGTAGTTGATCCTCTTCCCATGAGCACCGCATGTGAACGAGGGTGTGAGCTCCTCCTGAGATCACGGGTGTGGAAGAGGCATGGGGAAAAGGAGGGAGTGCTTTCTGAAGCTGTGTTCGCTCTCTCTCACGGAGGTGGGAAGATGAGAGACGGGGTCCTACTGAGTCACACACAGAAGAGAATTTCCAGGACGGACATACATGTCATTCAAATTGTACTCAGAAAAGGCTTTGACAGAATCAAAGTTAACCAGAACTTTCTTTGGGGATTTCCTACCCAGGTGCGCTCGTTTCCTATGACTGCCATTACAAAGGACCATGAACCCGTGGCTTAAATGACGACTTGGTCTTCTCTCGGTGGTGGACGCCACATGCCTGAGGTCAGTGCCTCATCCGGGCTGTGCTCCCTCCAAGACTCTGGGCAGAAGCCCCCTTGGCCTCCCCCAGCTTCCAACTTTCTGGTGTAGCGTCCCTGCCTTCTTAAAGAGACTCCAGTCGCACTGGGCCAGGACCACCCTGAGGACCTCAGCTGACCCTGACTACACCTGCCAAGACCCTCTTTCTAACCAAGTCATGCTCGCAGGCACTGGGAGTTAGGACCTCAACATCTCCTTTGTGGGTGGTGAGTGAAAGTCGCTCAGTCATGTCTGACTCTTGTGACCCCAGGGATTATACAGTCCGTGGAATTCTTCAGGCAAGAATACTGGAGTGGGTAGCCTTTCCCTTCTCCAGGAGATCTTCCCAACCAGGGTCTCCCACATTTGCAGGTGGATTCTTTACCAGCTGAGCCACCAGGGAAGCCCAAGAATACCTGGGTGGGTAGCCTACCCCTTCTCCGGGAGATCTTTCTGACTCAGATTGGGGTCGCCCGCATTGCAGGCGGATTCTTTACCAGCTGAGCCACAGGGTGGGTGGGGAACACGATGCTACTGATGACACAGGGATAATTTTCAAAATGTAAATCAGTGGGTCTCTCACGGATGGAGGCTGCCCTCCACCCCTGGAGGAAGGGGCGGGCCCCGCAGAGAGGACGAGGAGGACGGCCCGTGAAGGCGGTCTTGCCGGTGGTGGCGGGCGGAAGGACCGGCCTGATGACGCAGACGAGAGGCGCATCCAGGGAACCCGCTGAGAAGCACGGACTGTGTCTGTCTGCGTCACCCAGGCCCCGGGAGTCTTCCAGGAGAAGGCCTCTGTCCCGAGCATCCTCAGACTTGCGCTCAGCCCATGCTGCGGAGGGGGTGAGGAGCGCCCGCCCCACACACGCGGGGAGGAGGCGGCCCCGGGCGGAGGGAGCGCCTGGCAGGACCCCGGGGTGTCTGGAGGGCTCTGGTCTCCGGGCACCGAGTGGGGAAGGCCCACAGAGAGAGAGAGCTCTGCGGAAGGCATGACCTCTTTCCCGAGATTCCGCACGCGGTTCATCTGGTTGTCCGTGTGATCAGCACTCTGTGAGTCCCTGGTCAGGTGTGCGTGCGGGTGCTAAGTCCCTTCTGTCGTATCCGACTCATCATGACTGATTGGACAGCAGCCCACCAGGCTCCTCTGCGTGGGCAGGTGGGTTCTTCACCGCGAGAGCCACCTGGTTAACCCCCCACCCTCTGCTCGGGTGCTGCGGGCTCTTGGAGGACCCCGGCCCGGAGTGCAGGCAGCTTTCACCTGTAGGGTGGGAGAGCACAGCTTTACAGACCCCCTGGGCTCCCAGGTACATGAAGCACCTGCCCTCGTCCAGCCCTGAGAACACCTCCCCTGCCTCAGCCTCCTCTCGTCACAGGACCTCATGCTCCCAGGGTGACCCATTACCAGCTCCGGCCACGCAGGGCAAGTTCCTTTTCAACGTCTCTCTCGCTGTGCCACGCCAGATTACTGGGATCCATTTCTGTCCTTTAACTGTCTTTTTTTTTTAAGTAAAATTTTATTTACATGCCTTAGACATGGCAATGCTACCATTGCAGGATGGATTTATTATATTAGAATGTACTCCAGTGGAATAAATTCTATTCCTGTTAGAACGTTTTAGAATGGACACAGCATCCAACATGATAGAGAATTTCCATTTCCTAAATTGTATTTCAAAGGCGCAGTTAATGATTTCGAAGACTGGAAACTTCAATGGAAAGGAAATGAACAAAATCCTGTAATTAATTTAATCATACACAAAAATGGATTTTTTGGAGGATAAACTCAGTGACATGGTAAATATATGTTTTGTATATAATTTCTTTCCTAAATATTAAAAAATCATCTTATATTAGGGAGATGCTCTTTCTAGGTGGCTCAGTAGTAAACAATCCACCTGCCAATGCAGGAGACGCGAGTTTGATTCCTGGATTGGGAAGATCCCCTGGGGAAGGAAATGGCAACCCACTCCAGTATTCTTGCCTGGGAAGTCCATGGACAGAGGAGCCTGGTGGGCTATAGTCCGTGGCGGGCTACAGTCCATGGGGTTGCAAAGAATCAGACTGAGTAAAGAACAACATTAGGGGGAGGAGTTTCTAAGGTAGACTTCTCTGATTGAAGTTCTTATCACATACTTTTTCAACCTGGATGTTAATATTGCTTTGCTCAAGAATTCCAGTCTCTAGTCGAGATATCTCTTCCAGTCTGTGTGACTCTTGGTTAAAGACCGGGGTGTGGTTATTGTGTCTTCTTGGAATAAAGCAGAGTATGCCCTACAAGTTGTCCTCACGCTCGGAGAGAGACTGAGGACCTAGACGAGCAAGAGCTGTCCAAGAGCCCACGACTGTGGGGCGGCGCCTGGCTCTGCCCAGGGCCGGCGGGGTTTCAGGAGGAACTGAGGGGCTTCGGCACAGTCGACCACTCACCGTGGGACAGGTGCAGAGGCCGGGCACACACTGGACATCTGCCTGGGCTCCGGTTCTGCCTTGCAGGAGGAGTGGCACCTGTCACTTGCGAAAGGAGTGACAGAATCGACTTGAAGCCCTGTCCTTTTGTAATCTGGGGCCAAGACCTAACCCTTGATCATTTTATCTCACTGTCATTCTTGATGTATTCTTATAACAGAACCTGTCCCAGATGCAACCCCAAATTTTCTGCTGTAATTTTAGTTCAAGTGTGTGTGTGTGCGTGTTCAGTCACTAACTCACGCCTGACTCTTTTGTGACCCCATGGACTCTAGCCCACCAGGCTCCTCTGTCCATGGGATTCTCCAGGCAAGAATACTGCAGTGGGTTGCCATTGCCTTCTAAAGAGGATCTTCCCGACCCAGGGATTGAACCCAGGTCTCCTGCATTGGCAGGCAGGTTCTTGACCAGTGAACCACCAGGGAAACCCAGTTAAAATGCACAAGAAATAAATCTGTAAATTTTAACTGTAGGAAAGTTAAAAGCACCCAAGTAAGTGTACGAAATGGAAAAAAAAAAAAACCCATAACACATCTTTTTATCCCTTGCAAGGTCATGGAGAAAAGGAGAAAATAAAATACAATAATAGTTCTAGGACAAAAGAAACAGCCACAGAGCTTCTGACAATTCTTGATGAAATGAATGTAAAACCATTGATTTAACTTCTCTCATTTTCATTTTGCTCATTTTCTAGGAATTTCTGAAACTTTGTGTATATTGCTATATTGATTTTGAAACAAACATCTCAGGAGAAACCTCATCCCTCTTCCTCAAATAAACTCTCTGTTAGGTTGATTCTTCCTGAAAATACTCTGCCTTTACACACGTATGGGCACTGAAACACACCAGTTCAGTTCAGTTCAGCCGCTCAGTCCTATCTGACTCTTTGCGACCCCATGGACTACAGAACACCAGGCTTCCCTGTCCTTCACCAACTCCCAGAGTTTACTCAAACTCATGTCCATCAAGGTAGAGATGCCATCCAACCATCTCATCCTCTGTCATCCCCTTCTCCTCCCGCCTTCAATCCTTCCCAGCCTCAGGGTTTTTTCCAATTAGTCAGTTCTTCACATCAAATGGCCAAAGTATTGGAGTTTCAGCTTCAGCATCAGTCCTTCCAGTGAACTCAGGACTGATTTCCTTTAAGAATGACTGGTTGGATCTCCTTGCAGTCCAAGGGACTCTCAAGAGTCTTCTCCAACACCACAGTTCAAAAGCATCAATTCTTCGGCGCTCAGCTTTCTTCACAGTCCAACTCTCACATGCATACATGACCACTGGAAAAACCATAGCCTTGACTAGATAGACCTTTGCAGGTAAAGTAATGTCTCTACTTTTTACTATGCTGTCTAGGTTGGTTATAACTTTTCTTCCAAGGAGCAAGCGTCTTTTAATTTCATGGCTGCAGTCACCAACTGCAGTGATTTTGGAGCCCAAGAAAATAAACTCTGTCATTGTTTCCACTGTTTCCCCATCTATTTGCCATGAAGTGATGGGACCGGATGCCATGATCTTAGTTTTCTGAATGTTGAGTTTTAAGTCAGCTTTTTCACTCTCCTCTTTCACTTTCATCAAGAGGCTTTTTAGTTCCTCTTCACTTTCTGCCATAAGGGTGGTGTCATCTGCATATCTGAGGTTATTGATATTTCTCCCAGCAATCTTGATTCCAGCTTGTGCTTCATCCAGTCCAGCATTTCTCATGATGTATTCTGCATGTAAATTAAATAAGCAGGGTGACAATATACAGCCTTGATGTACTCCTTTCCTGATTTGGAATCAGTCTGTTGTTCCATGTCCAATTCTAACTGTTGCTTCTTGACCTGCATACAGATTTCTCAGGAGGCAGGTCAGGTGGTCTGGTATTCCCATCTCTTGACGAATTTTCCACAGTTTGTTGTGATCCACACAGTCAAAGGTTTTAGCATAGTCAATAAAGCAGAAGTAGATATTTTTTCTGGAACTCTCTTGCCTTTTCAATGATCCAGTGGATGTTGGCAATTTGATCTCTGGTTCCTCTGCCCTTTCTAAATCCACCTTGAACATCTGGAAGTTCACAGTTCACATACTGTTGAAGCCTGGCTTGGAGAATTTTGAGCATTACTTTGATAGTGTGTGAGATGAGTTCAATTGTGCAGTAGTTTGAGCATTCTTTGGCATTGCCTTTCTTTGGGATTGGAATGAAAACTGACCTTTCCAGTCCTGTGGTCACTGCTGAGCTTTCCAAATTTGTAGGCATATTGAGTGCAGCACTTTCACAGCATCATCTTTCAGGATTTGGAATAGCTCAACTGGAATTCTATCACCTCCACTAGCTTTGTTAGTAGAGAAGGCAATGGCAACCCACTCCAGTACTCTTTCCTGGAAAATCCCATAGACAGAGGAGCTTGGTAGGCTGCAGTCCATGGGGTTGCTAAGAGTCAGACACGGCTGAGTGACTTCACTTTCACTTTTCACTTTCATGCACTGGAGAAGGCAATGGCAACCCACTCCAGTGTTCTTGCCTGGAGAATCCCAGGGATGGTGGAGCCTGAAGGGGTGCCGTCTATGGGGTCTCACAGAGTTGGACAAGACTGAGGAGACTCCGCAGCAGCAGCAGCAGCAGCTTTGTTAGTAGCGATGCTTCCTAAGGCCCACTTGACTTCACACTCCATTATATCTGGTTCTAGGTGAGTGATCACACCATCGTGATTATCTGGGTTGTGAAGATCCTTTTTGTATAGTTCTTCTGTGTATTCTTGGCACCTCTTCTTAATATCTGTTTCTGTCCATACTATTTCAGATACCAATATCTGTCCATACCATTTCTGTCCTTTACTGAGCCCATCTTTGCATGAAATGTTCCCTTGGTATCCCTAATTTTCTTAAAGAGATCTCTAGTCTTTCCCATTCTACTGCTTTCCTCTATTTCTTTGCATTGATCGCTGAGGAAGGCTTTCTTATCTCTCCTTTGAAACTATGTACTCAAATGGGCGTATCTTTCCTTTTCTCCTTTGTGTTTCGCTTCTCTTCTTTTCTCAGCTATTTGTAAAGACTCCTCAGACAACCATTTTGCCTTTTTGCATTTCTTTTTCTTGGAGACGGTCTTGTTCACTGCCTCCTGTACAATGTCATGAACCTCCATCCATAGTTCTTCAGGAAGTTGTCTATCAGATCTAATTCCTTGAATCTATTTGTCACTTCCACTGTATAATTGTAAGGGATTTAATTTAGGTCATACCTGAATGCTGCTGCTAAGTCACTTCAGTCATGTCCGACTCTGTGTGACCCCATGGATGGCAGTCCACCAAACTCCCCCGTCCCTGGGATTCTCCAGGCAAGAACACTGGAGTGGGTTGCCATTTCCTTTTCCAATGCATGAAAGTGAAAAATGAAAGTGGTCTAGTGGTGTTCCCTACTTTCTTCAATTTAAGTCTGTATTTGGCAATAAGAAGTTCATGATCTGGGCCACAGTCAGCTCCCAGTCCAGCTTTTTATCAAAAATGAAAACAGATTACATTTATCATTCTCTGTTTCTCTGTTTTAATTATGCATCTCAGAAATATCTTATGTCAGGACCTAAAGGATCACATTGTATTAAACACATTGAGAGTCCTTTGGACAGCAAGGAGATCAAACCAGTTAGTCTTAAAGGACATCAACCCTAAACATTAATTGGAAGGACAGATGCTGAAGCTGAAGCTCCAATACTTTGGCCACCTGATATGAAGAGCTGACTCACTGGAAAAGACCCTGATACTGGGGAAAATTGAAGGCAGGAGGAGAAGGGGATGACAGAGGATGAGATGGTTGGATGGCATCACCGACTCAATGGACATGAGTTTGAGCAAGTTCCAGGAGATAGTGAAGGACAGGAAAGCCTAATGTGCTGCAGTCCATGGGGTTGCAGAAAGTTGGACATAAATTAGCAACTAAACAACAATTTCCCTCAGATATATTTAGGCTTATTTTTGTTGGCTTAATTTATATAAATAGTTCTCTTAAAATTTTAATGCATTAATTTAAGTAAACGTATTTTGGTGGTGGTTTAATCATTATGTTGTGTCTCTTGCAACCCCATGGACTATAGCCCACTGGGCTCCTCTGTCCATGGAATTTTCCAGGCAGGAATCCTGGAGTAGGTTGTCATTTCCTTCTCCAGGGGATCTTCCCAACCCAGAGATCGAACCTGTGTCTCTTATGCCTTCTGCATTGCAGGCAGATTCTGCACCGAGTGAACCAGGGGAAGCCCAAGTTATGCTAATCCTACTTTTTCTATGAACATCTAAACTCAACACATTTCTTTCTGACAAAGATTTTTTATCTTCTCACTCCCCGGAGATATCAAAGAGCCAAACACCTAGCTCTCCTTCAGAAGGGCACCTGAGTGGGACCAACAGCAGCCTCAGCTGGTCAAAAGGCGAGTGAGAAGGACGGTCCCACTGACTCAGTTTCCCTCCCTTCGGTCTCCTGCCAAACCTGCCACAAGCAGTGCCACGTGGACAGGCCACCCACGTGGACAGGCCACCCACGTGGACAGGCCACCCACGTGGACAGGCCACCCATGTGGACAGGCCACCCACGTGGACAGGCCACACACGTGGACAGGCCACCCACGTGGACAGGCCACAGTGGCTGAGCGACACCTGCCCTTGTGTTCCCCTCTGTCTTCAGGGAAGTGCAGGGAATGATGGGGCTCCACCTGGGCAGGAGGCGCAGCCGCAGCCTCTCTGACATCATCATCAGCCTGGGTGGACCAAGCCACCTCCACAAGGCTGCTCCCTGCGGGACCTCGATGAGGCACATCCATGGTGGGCTTCCTGGCTCCTCCATCCTGGACCACAGCCCACCAGGCTCGCCCGTCCCTGGGATTCTCCAGGTGAGAGCACTGGAGGGGCTGCCATCGCCTTCTCCTGTGCGTGTGTGTAGACTTTGCTAAAGTATGTACTGCATACATGTTGTTAAAATCCATAAATTAAAATTAAACCATTCATTTTATCAAAGAAACTTAGAATTAGTTTTTTAAAGCCTTTTTTAAGAGCAGTTTTAGCCTCCTAGTAGAATTGAGACGACTTCTCCTGTGGTGCTAGTGGTGAAGAGCACGCTTGCCAATACAGGAGATGCAAGAGACACATGTTCAGTCTCTGGATCGGGAAGATCCCCTGGAGGAGGGCATGGCAACCCGCTCCAGTATTCTTCTTGCCTGGAGAATCCCATGGACAGGGGAGCCTGATGGGCTCCAGTCCATAGGATTGAAAAGAGTCAGACATGACTGAAGAGACTTAGCATGCAGAACTGAGATGAAGGTTCAGAAATTCCCTATGGACCCCCTGCCCTGGGCTCAGTCTCTTAGCACTAAGAGACAGTGTCTTAATAGCTCATTCCAGTGCTATAAAATATTCCATTGTCCAAATGTAGTTTATCTGTTTACCTACTGAAGGACCTCTCGGTTGCTTCCAATTTGGGGCAGTTATGAATAAAGCCTCTATAGACGTCCATGTGCAGGTTTCTATTTGGATATGAGTTTTCAGTTCATTTGGGTAAATACCAAGGAGGAAAGTAGCTGGATCAAATGATAAGAGTGGGTTTAGTTTTGTGGTAAAATTCAGACTGTCTTCTAAGCTGGCTATTATATTATGATTTGATAATGATATGCCATTAATGATGCAGAGCTGTAATTTAAAATTTTATGTTTTCCAGTGAGGTTTTCCAAGGCCCAACACTTTCTAGCTTGATAGCTTCCCAACCGTTGGCAACTTTCATCCGGGAGACAGGGAAGGGGGACAGCACCTGGGACATCCATGGCCAGTAGTACCGCATAGATCAAAGCTTAGAAAGAAAGTATTTCCTCCTGCAGAGGCCAATGCAAAATAAAAATAAATACACACATGCAACGAAGGAAGAATAAATGGAAATTTCCCATGCTGTGGAATTGTTTGCTGTTGTTCAGTTGCTAAGTTGTGTCCTACTCTTGGGTACCCCATGGGCTGCAGTACACTAGGCTTCCCTGTCCTTCACTATCTCCCGAAGTTTGCTTAAACTCATATTCATTGAGTCAGTGATGTTATCCAACCATCTCATCCTCTGGCACCCCTTTCTCCTTTTGCCCTCAGTCTTTCCCAGCATCAGAGTCTTTTCCAGTGAGTTGGTTCTTCGCATCAGGTGTCCAAAATATTGGAGCTTCAGCTTTAGCATCAGTCCTTCCAATGAATATTCAGTGTTGATTCCCTATAGAATTTACTGTTTTGATCTCTTTCTTGTCTGTAGATGCTAACTTTTGGATGCTTAGGTAGTTAACAGTAGGTAGTTTAGTCCCTTGGGGCTTCATGATCAACACCACAAACCAGGTGGCTTAAAACAAAGAAGTTTGTTCTCTTAGTTCTGGAGGCCAGAAGTCTGTATCAAGGTGTGGACAGGGCTGCACTCCCCTGAAGCTCCAGGGAAGGTCCTTCTTTGTCTCGTCCAGTTTTTGGAGGCTGCAGGTGCCCCCTGCCTGCAGCTGCATCACCCCGTGTCTGCATTACTACAGTGTTTGCATCATCCCTGCGTCTGCATCACCCCCGCGTCTGCATCACCCCCGCTCTGCGTCACCCCCGTGTCTGCGTCATCCCGTGTCTGCATCACCCCCGTGTCTGCATCACCCCCGTGTCTGCATGACTCCCGTGTCTGCATCACCCCCGTGTCTGCATCACCCCCGTGTCTGCATGACTCCCGTGTCTGCATCACCCCCGTGTCTGCATCACCCCTGTGTCTGCATCATCCCAGTGTCTGCATCACCCCCGTGTCTGCCTCCATCCCATGTGGCCACCCCCACCCAGGCATCTCTGTGTCCCCTCATCCTCAATCAGGGTACCAGGCACTGGGTTTAGGGCCCACCCTCAAAACGGAGGGCCTCATCTTTACTTAATTTCATCTGCAAAGACCCTATCTCCAAAAGTGTCACTTTCTGAGGTTCCAGGTGGATGTGACTTGGGGGGAGTACTGTTAGAGTCACTACAGGGGATACAAAAATACAGTGAGGCATGGTGCCCCACAGCCAGTCTCTCCCATCAGGAAGCTTCCACTAGCCTCTTATTCTCATCCATCAGAGCAGACAGAATGAAAACCAAAATCACAGAAAGCTTAGCAAATTGATCAAATGATCACAGCCTTGTCTAACTCAATGAAACTAAGCCATGCCCGTGGGACAACCCAAGACAGGCGGGTCATGGTTGAGAGATCTGACAGAATGTGGTCCACTGGAGAAGGGAATGGCAAACCACTTCAGTATTCTTGCCTTGAGAAGCTCATGAACAGTATGAAAAGGCAAAATGATAGGACACTGAAAGATGAACTCCCCAGGTCAGTAGGTACCCAATATGCTGCTGGAGATCAGTGGAGAAATAACTCGAAGAATGAAGAGACAGAGCCAAAGCAAAACAACACTCAGTTGTGGGTGTCACTGGTGATGGAAGTAAAGTCCAATGCTGTAAAGAGCAATATTACATAGGAACCTGGAATGTTAGGTCCGTGTATCAAGGCAAATTGCTGCTGCTAAGTTGCTTCAGTCATGTCCGACTCTGTGCTACCCCAGAGATGGCAGCCCACCAGGCTCCCCCATCTCCGGGACTCTCCAGGCAAGAACACTGGAGTGGGTTGCCGTTTCCTTCTCCAATGCATTAAAATGAAAAGTGAAAGTGAAGTCACTCAGTTGTGTCCGACTCTTCGCGACCCCATGCACTGCAGCCTACCAGGCTCCTCCATCCATGGGATTTTCTAGGCAAGAGTACTGGAGTGGGGTGCCATCGCCTTCTCCATCAAGGCAAATTGGAAGTGGTCAAAAAGGAGACTGCAAGAGTGAACAATGACATTTTAGAAATTTGTGAACTAATATGGACTGGAATAGGCCAATTTAACTCAGATGAACATTGTATCTACAACTGTGGGCAAGAATCCCTCAGAAGAAATGGAGTAGCCATCATGGTCAACAAAAGAGTCTGAAATGCAGTACTTGGGTGCAATCTCAAAAATGACAGAATGATCTCCGTTCATTTCCAAGGCAAACCATTCAGTATCACAATAATCTAAGTCTATGCTCCAACCACTAATGCTGAAGAAGCTGAAGTTGAATGGTTCTATGAAGACCTACATAACCTTCTAGAACTAGCATCAAGAAAAGATGTCCTTTCAACATAGGGGACTGGAATCCAAAAGGAGGAAGTCAAGAGATACCTGGAGTAAGAGGCAAGTTTGGCCTTGGAGTACAAAATGAAGCAGGACAAAATCTAACAGAGTTTTGCCAAGAGAATGCACTGGTCATAGCAAACACCCTCTTCCAACAACACAAGAGAAGTCTCAACACATGGACATCACCAGATGGTCAATACTGAAATCGGATTGATTATATTCTTTGTAGCCAAAAATGGAGAAGCTCTATACAGTCAGCAAATACAAGACCGGGAGCTGACTCTGGCTCAAATCATGAGCTCCTTACTGCCAAATTCAGACTTAAACTGAAGAAAGCAGGGAAAGCCACTAGGCCATTCAGATGTGACCTGAATCAAATCCCTTATGATTAGACAGTAAAATGACAAATAGATTCAAGGAATTAGATCTGATAGAGTGCCTGAAGAAATATGGACGGAGGTTAGTAACATTGTGTAGGAAGCAGGGATCAAAACTGTCCTCAAGAAAAAGAAATGCAAAAAGGCAAAATGTTGTCTGAGGAGGCCTTATAGCTGAGAAAAGAAGAGAAATGAAAGGCAAAGGGGAAAAGGAAAGATATACCCATCTGAGTGCAGAGTTCCAAAAAATAGCAAGGAGTGGAGAGATAAGAAAGTCTTCCTAAGTGATCAATGCAAAGAAACAGAGGAAAACAATAGAATGGGAAAACTAGAGATCTCTTCAAGAAAATTACAGACACCAAGGGAACATTTCTGCAAAGATGGGCACAGTAAAGGACAAAAACAGTATGGACCTAACAGAAGCAGAAGACATTAAGAAGAGGTGGCAAGAATATGCAGAAGAGCTGTACAAAAGATATCTTAATGACCCAGATAATCATGATGGCATGATCACTCACCTAGAGTCAGACATCCTGGTGTGTGAAGTCAAGTGGGTCTTAGGAAAATCACTACAAAGAAAGCCAGTGGAGGTGATGGAATTCCAGCTGAGCTATTTCAAATCCTAAAAGATGATGCTGTGAAAGCGCTGCATGCAATACACCAGAAAAATTGGAAAACTCAGCAATGGTCACAGGACTGGAAAAGGTCAGTTTTCATTCCAATCCCAAAGAAAGGCAATGCCAAAGAATGCTCAAACTACCTCTCAATTACACACATCTCACATGCTAGCAAGGTAATGCTTGAAATTCTCCAAGCTAGGCTTAAACATTACTTGAACAGAGAACTTCCAGATGTTCAAGCTGGATTTAGAAAAGGCAGAGGAACCAGAGATCAAATTGCCAACATTCGTCAGATCATAGAAAGAGCAAGAGAATTCCAGAAAAACATCTACTTCTGCTTCATTGACTATGCTAAAACCTTTGACTGTTCGGATCACAACACACTGGAAAATTCTTCAAGAGATGATACTATCAGACCATCTTATCTGCTTCCTGAGAAATCTGTATGCAGGTCAAAAAGAAACAGTTAGAACCAGGCATGGAACAGTGGACTGGTCCCAAATTAGGAAAGAAGTATATCAAGGCTGTATATTGTCATCCTGCTTATTTGACTTATATGCAGAGAACATCATGCAAAATGCTGGACTGGATGAAGCATATGCTGGAATAAAAATTGCTGTGAGAAACATCAATAACCTCAGATGTGCAGATGACACCACTCTTATGGGAGAAAATGAAGAGGTAGTAAAGAGTCTCTTAATGAAGGTGAAAGAGAAGAATGAAAAAGCTGGTTTAAAATTCAACATTCAGAAAACGAAGATAATGGCATCTGATTCCATCACTTCATGGCAAATAGATGGGGAAACAATGGAAATAGTGACAGACTTTATTTTCTTGGGCTCCAAAATCACTGCAGATGGTGACCGCAACCATGAAATTTAAAGACCCTTGCTCCTTGGAAGAAAAGTTATGCCAAACCCAGACAGAGTATTAAAAAGCAGAACCATTACTTTACCGACAAAGTCTGTCTAGTTAAAGTTATGTTTTTTTCCAGTGGTCATGTATGGATGTGTGAGTTGGACAATAAAGAAAGCTTAGCGCCGAAGAGTTGATGCTTTTGAACTGTGCTGTTGGAGAAGATTCTTGAGAGTCTATTGGACAGCAAAGAGATCAAGCCTGTCAATCCTAAAGGAAATGAGCCCTGAATATTCATTGGAAGGACTGATGCTGAAGCTGAAGCTCCAATATTTTGGCCACCTGATAGGAAGAGCTGACTCATTAGAAAAGATCCTGATTCTGGGAAGGATTGCAGGCAGGAGGAGAAGGGGACGACAGAGGACAGGATCAGTGGATGGCATCACTGACTCAATGGACACGAGTTTGAGCAAGCTCCAAGGGTTGGCAATGGACAGGGAGGCCTGGTGTGCTGCAGTCCATGGGATCTCAAAGATTCAGAGATGACTGTGTGACTGAACAACAGGGCAAGGAACTGGAGAAACAGCAATGGTGAAAAGAGGGAGAAGAAAATATGAGAACAAGTTCCGTTGATGTTAGACGGTAAAAGATTTCATCTGAACCCCGTTCACCCTGAAAAGTGTAACAAACACTGAACTTACTGCATCAATATTAAACAAAATACTATTCCTAAATATTCCAAAAATATAAATTAACAAAAAATTTATTAGAATTCACCAAAAATAATGATTTCGTTTTGGAGCAGCAAATATATAATCACTTGATTAACGTTTAATATTTAAACCATTTGCCTTACTTTCTCACCCTTCGCACTTCGCAGGTGGCGCTAGTGGTAAAGAATCCACCTGCCGACGCAGGAGACATAAGAGACCCGGATTCAGTCCCTGGGTTGGGAAAATCCCCTGAAGGAGGGCATGGCAACCCACTCCAGTATTCTTGCCTGGAGAATCCCATGGACAAAAAATTCCTTTCTGTTAGGGCTTCCCTGGTGGCTTAGATGGTAAAGGCTGCCTGCAATGCTAGGAGACCTGGATTCAGGCCCTGAGGAGGGAAGACCCCCTGGAGAAGGGACTGGCTACCCACTCTAGTATTCTTGCATGGAGAATCCCACGGACAGAGGAGCCTGGTGGGCTAGAGTTCGTGGGTCACAAAGAGTCAGAAACCAAACCCAACTGAGTGACTATCACTTTCACTTATAATTGATTTACAATGTTGCATAAGACTCAAGGGTATAAACTGGTGATTCCAGTTTAAAAGGTTATAGTCCAATTGTAATTAATATAAAGTACTGGCTATATTCCCTGTGCTTACAATAGATCCCTGTAGCTTATTTATTCTATACATAATAGTTTATATCTCTTAGTCCTATTCCCTTAAATTTCTCTCCCCTCTTTTGCATCCCCACTAGCAAACCCTAGTTTGATCTCTATATCTGTGAGTCCAGTTTCTTTGGTGTTATATTCCCTAGTTTGATAAAGACCTTAATATAAGACCAGAAACCATAAAATGCCTAGAAGAAAATGTGGAATAGTCTTTGACATATATCAGCAATATTTTTCTAGATTTTTCTCCTAAGGTAAAAGAAACAAAAATAAACAAAGGAGATCTAATTAAACTTAAAAGTTTTTGCACAGCAAAGGAAACCATCAGCAAAACGAAAGGACAGTCTACTGAACGGGGGAAATACGTGCAAATGTTGTGAACAATAAGGAGTTAACATCCAAAATACAGAATCAGCTCATACAACTCAACTTCAAAAATTTTTTTCAAATGGGCAGCAAACATGCATAGACATTTTTCCAAAGAAGACATGCAGGTGGCTAACAGGCACATGAAAAGATGCTCAACGTCATTAATCATCAGAGAAATGCAAATCAAAACCGCAATGAAGTAACACCTCACACCTGTCAGAATGGCTGTCATCAAAAAGAACACAGATGACAAATGTTGGTGGGTGTGGAGGAAAGAGAGCCTTACACACTGTGGGTGTGAGTGTGAACTGGCACAGTCACTGTGGAAGACAGTATGGAGATTCCTCAAAGAACTAAAAATAAAACCACCATAAGATCCAACAATTGCACTCCTGACTGTGTATCCAAAGGAAATGAAAATATTAACTGGAAGATACATGCGTCTCACATTCACAGCAGTACTATTTGCAATAGCCAAGATATGCAACCAACCTAAGTGTCCATTAACAGACAAATAGATAAAGATCTGAAGTGTATATAGGATGGAATACTACTCAGCCTTGGGCTTCCCTGGTGGCTCAGAGGGTAAAGCATCTGCCTACAATTTGGGAGACCTGGGTTCGATCCCTGGGTAGGGAAGATCCCCTGGAGAAGGAAATGGCAACCCACTCCAGTACTCTTACCCAGAAAACCCCATGAATGGAGAAGCCTGGTAGGCTACAGTCCACAGGGTCGCAAAGAGTTGGACGCAGCTCAGCTATTTCACTTTCTTTCTTTTTTTTTTAAAAAAGGAGAGCATTTTGCCATCTGCATCAACATAGATGGACTTTGAGAGTATTATACTTAGGGAAATAATTCAAAGACAAATACCATATGATATCACTTTCACATGGAAAAAATTCTTTATACTTTTAAATTGCTATAGATCAAGAAATGGCAACCCACTCCCGTATTTTTGCCTGGAGAATCCTATGGACAGAAGAGCCTGGCAGGCTACGTCCACAGGGTCACAAGAGTTGGACACGACTAGCGACTAAACCACCACCAACAACAAGCTTTTAATAAAGATACACTTGTGTCTTCTTAGAGTCTTCCATATGAGTCATCAATACTCTTTCAAATTATTCTGTCCTGTTACATGTTTTCATAATCTGGAGATCTGATTCTTCTTCCGGTGATTCCCAAAAGGTGTGACTTCTGCTCAGAGTGAGGTCAAGGTCTATCTCAGGTGAGCAAACTTTGCAACTGTTGACCTGATGGCCCATGTGACTGTAAAGCCAGGCTGGGTGCCAGGCTCCGGGCTCTGCTATTTCTGGGCACCTGACGCTTGAGGCTAGGTGACTCATCTCTCTAGACACCAGTCTCCACGTCTGCAAAATCAGGATGACAAAGGCACCTAAGGAGAAATGGCATCACCATTTCTAAACCAGAAAGGCTGTGAAGCTGTCAGCGTCCACGGTAGATCCAGAGCCATGTTTAAGGACCTTCTCCAAAACACTCGAGGTGGCCAGACTTGGTCCTACTGGTCCCCATGTACATCTGCCTCCAGGTGGGGAGGAGGTCTCAGGCTCCCTCGGGCTGAGGGCAGGAGGGCTTGCCCACGCCTCCCCTTTTCCTGGGAGCTGTGGCTGTGAGGGGAACAGGGTGCTCGTGGAGGCTCCACCTGTGGTCCAGCTCATGCAGCTGCCATCAGCTGTCCCCACGGAGCGGCTCCACCTCCACCAAGAGCCCACAGAGCCGCTGGCGAGACCATGCGAGTGTCTGAGAGGCTGAAGTCTGACTCTGGAAGGAAACCCAGCTTTGCCCCCGACGCCTGTTCTCCTGAACCGCTTCAGGGTGACGTTGAGCCCGAGGTCTCCTCGGAGAGCTTCACCCGTCAGGGGCCACCTGCCCGCTCAGTGCCGCCCGTGCTCTGAGTGTGAGGGTTTAAAGAAACGCGGCAACAGGCTACGGCTGTCCTCTTTATAAACTGCAAATAAAACCAAGTCTACTCAATCTTTGTCTGACTTTTTGAAAGAAGAAAAACAGTATTTGCTACCACCTAATTTGGGGCTTCCTGGTGGCTTGGATGGTAAAGTGTCTGCCTGCAATGCAGGAGACCCAGGTTCAATCCCTGGGTTGGGAAAATCCCATGGAGAAGGGAATGGCTACCCACTCCAGTATTCTTGCCTGGAGAATCCCATGGTCGGAGGAGCCTGATGGGTTAGGCTCCATGGGGTCGAAAGGAGTCGGACATGACTAAGCAACTTCATTTTCACTTACTTTCCACTTAATTTAAAATACCAATGCTATTTCAAATGCGGTAGAAAGAACACACATTACTTGCCCAAACGTAAAGAATTCAAGCAACTACCACTTAGACTCTCTGGCTTGTTTACTAAAAGCTCACCGACCATAGTATTTCGGGTCATGTGCCTTTCAGATCCTTTTCCTAGCAGGACTGAGCTCAGCAAATGTGTGAACCACATAACACACAGTGCTGGAATGATCTCTCTGAAAGAAAAGTGAACTAAACAACGAAAACCTTCCAGGCACACAACGTTTACTAATTTCGGGCAAGTCCCTTAGCACATGGGCTGTGCCTTCGCGGGTTTGCCCAGAGACGCTGTGCACTGTGAGCTTCCATGCTTGAGAATGAGAAACACATGTATGTAACACTCATGTTGCTGAGTAAAAGATCAACTTAAAATATTAGATTTCTGCGTGAGAGGGCAAAGCTCACCCCCAGATGCTCTGGTTAATAGATCTAAATTGAGACTTGAGGGCAAAAAAAAAAAAAATCTTTCCAAGTATCTACTTACAACAGGAGAGATGAGTCCAAATATGCAGTCTTCAGAAACACACTGTTTTCAGACAGTCAATTTTCTTATCCCTCGGCTTCCCTGAGATCTGCTCAGTTAAAGCCTGGGCTGAAGATGAAAAAAGAGAAAAAAGCCAAACCTCCCTCAGACCAGCACTCGTCCGACCCTCCTCTAAAACTGAACCACTTATTTCCCAGGCGGGTGGGGCGTGGGCGCTGCCCTCAGAAGTGCTGTGGCTCCCCCGGCTCTGGTCTCCATGGGGTGGGGGTGGGGGTCTGGAGCAGACTGTCATTTGAGGTCATTTACTCTCCCAGTAGAGTTAATTAAAGCTCTTAATTCTGTGCTTATTCAAGCTAACTAATGCAATTAAAAAGACATTTCATTTTTCACTTGTTTCAGTTCAGTTCAGTTGCTCAGTTGTGTCTGACTCTTTGTGGCCCCATGGACTGCAGCATGCCAGGCTTCCCTGTTCATCACCATCTCCCGGAGCTTGCTCAAATTCATGTCCATAGAGTCAGTGATACCATTCAACTATCTCATCCTCTGTCATCCCCTTCTCCTCCTGCCTTCAATCTTTCCTAGCATCAGGGTCTTTTCCAATGAGTCAGTTCTTCACATCACATGGCCAAAGGATTGGAACTTCAGCTTCAGCGTCAGTCCTTCCAACGAATATTCAGGACTGATTTCCTTTAAGATTGACTGGTTTGATATCCTTGCTGTCCAAAGGACTCTCAAGAGTCTTCTCCAACGCCACACAGTTCAAAAGCATCAATTCTTCAACACTCAGCTTTCTTCGTGGTCCAACCCTCACATCCATACATGACTACTGGAAAAACTATAGCTTTGACTAGAGGGCAAAATAATGTCTCTGCTTTTTAATATGCTAATTTTGTCATAATTTTCCTTCCAAGAAGCAAGTGTCTTTTAATTTCATGGCTGCAGTCACCATCTGCAGTGATTTTGGAGCCCAAGAAAAGAAAGTCTGTCAGTGTTTCCATTGTTTCCCCATCTATTTGCCATGAAGTGATGGGACCGGATGCCATGATGTTAGTTTTCTGAAGGCTGAGTTTTAAACCAGCTTTCTCACTCTCCTCTTTCACCTTCATTAAGAGGCTCTTTAGTTCCCCTTCATTTTCTGCCATAAGAATGGTGTCATCTGCACATCTGAGGTTATTGATATTTCTCCTGACAAACTTGATTCCAGCTTGTGGTTCATCCAGCCTGACACTTCACATGATGCACTCTGCATAGAAGCTAAATAAGCAGGGTGACAATATACAGCCTTGATGGACGCCTTTCCCAATCTGGGATCAGTCTGTTGTTCCATGTCTGATTCTAACTGTTGCTTCTTGATTTGAATACAGATTTCTCAGGAGGCAGGTGAGGTGGTCTGGATTATTATAACCGATGACAGGTATTTATTATAGCTCACCTGTTTATTATAACATTTATAGTAACAGACTTTTTTTCTACAATTACAAAATGGTTTCCATTTTTTCATCTCCTGGTTTGTGACTTTCTGCTCCCAACTTTTTTTTAAACAACAATCAGCATCTTCAGAGGTAGCTGTCGCCCCATCGGATGTGGACCGAGTACAAAGCCAGCAGGCAATGTGTCAGGAGGCTAGTGAGCAGACTTGGGGGCTGAGGCCTGGGTCCTGACGATAACCCTGGGGATGACTTTGAGTCTTGCTGTCTTCCCACGCCTGTTTCCTACAAGCAAACAAACAAAACCCACAATACAAAACCGGATCAGATCGTGGTGGGTGGCCCACTGCTGGGACAGGCGAGGCAGCGCTTTGTGAAGACGTCTGTGGTCTTTACAACAAACAGTTGTCCTGGCCGAGTCCCTGTTGTGGACAGCCTGGAGTTCCACACCACCCGTCGTCTGACGGAGAGTAGAACTACCCGGAAACAATGCTGGGGATCACTTTCAGAAGCAAGTTCATTCAAGGTTCAAAGAAAAGGTGAATTTGTCATTTTGAGCTGTGACAGTAAGTGGAAAGACAACGGGAAGCGCGTAGCTGTGAGGTTACTGCAATGTCTTCGAGGCACAGCGATAAATTGCCAGGACGTTTTTATGGAGTTTCTTAACCTCTGGCCTTTGGAGGGGGGAAATCAATAAGATATTAAGAAAATCATGAATTAATGTTTCAAAGAATGTAGACATGAGTACGAGCCCCACGGTTCAGATAAACGTCCAGACCGGGAACCTGACGTCTCCTGTAGGAAAGGGAAATGTCAGAGACCCCCTGCACAGGACCACGCGCACCACACTCTGCTCACTCCAGCGTCCCGTGTGACGGGAAGGACGAAGAACTGAACGTTCTCTGGATCATCACGATGAAGTCTAACAAAATACACACAATCCTTCTTATGCGAAATGAAATCACTTTTGTGTCAATTGCATACACAGGGGTTTTCTAATTGACACATATGTATGGTGATGGAGATGAGATTTCTTAAAAGAATGATGGGAAATACACATATTCTGAACTTCAAGTGATATGAACATGCTCCTTTACCTGAGGAACAGGGACTGTCTCTGTCTCACTCTCTCCGTCCCTCTGTCTGTCTGTCTCTCCCTGGAGCAGAGGGCGTGTCGATTGAGCAGGTCACATGCACTTCTAGTTACCAAATGCAGGGGGTCTTGGGAGGGTTCATCCGCCCTTCCTGTCTTGTCCAGGTTACCGGAGAGACCCCACGTGAGTGTCCTGCTCAGTCACTACGGACACGTCCCCCTTGACACCTGCCGCCGCGGATGTCCTGAGAGCCACGACCTGACAGGCAGGCGCCGGATGGAGGGTCTGTGGCTTTTCTGTGTGTCCTTGTGCCTGGCAGGGCCCCACCTGCCTGAGGAGCAGAGTCCCTGTGGACTTGGATGTCTCTGTGCTTAGAAAGGACAATTTCAGGGTGCCAGGGTCTGCACAGAGCTCTGGGGACGGGGTCCCCCTGTTTCATTAAACACACAGCACCTTATGCTGTGGCCGACAGAGGTCCTGGCTTCCCCAGCTCCATCGGGAGAGCTGAGACGGCCACGTGGCTGACAGAGGTCCTGGCTTCCCCAGCTCCATCAGGAGAGCTAAGATGGCCACATACTCCCGGTCCTTGTCAAACAGGGGGTTCCAGGGCTTGGAGCGCCAGATGGCAAGGACAGGAGAAAACCAGGCATGCATCTGCTAGTTGACCTTGAACACTGAGGGTCACACTGTCACGACGTGGCTTGGATCACAGGGACTCTGGCTCAGACCCTTAGGAAGGCTTCTCACTGGGCTCAGAGTGAAACAGGGAGCCCACGTGGAGTGCTGCCACCCGCCCCAGCCTCTGGCCCCATCTTTCTCCCAACTGTCACTCCTGTGCCCTGCCCACTTGCCGTCCAGTCCATAAATAATTGCCCCCCGGCTCCCCTGGGACCTCCGCCCTCTTCACTGGGCCTGGGCCGTGACCTCCGGCAGCCTCTCCGAGCCCTGTCCCTGAAGGAGCCTTTCCAAGCCCATCAGTGCCTGGAACAGCACTCAGGTGGGGTTGCCTTTGGAGGATGCAAGTGGGGCTGGGGGTGCCCTGCTGCTCGCCGTGACCTCAGTAGCCTGTGAAGCCTCCCTTCCCCCTCCCTGCCCCCCATGCCCCAGAGCACTGCAGGGCAGTTTACCCGAGAACAGGAGGAAACACAGCCCATCCCTACAGGGCAGCGGGCACTGGAGGTCAAGGGCCAGCCCAGGAGCCAATTTCTGGAGGCCACGTCCCCACTTAGCTGCCCACAGGCGCCCGAGGCTCCCTGTGCCTGGGTTCCTCCAGTGCCTGCGGGCAGCCGGGTCTGTCCATGGGCTCTGACTGAGGCACTGTCGGGACTGGAGTCACCTGGGGGTGAAAGTCCAGGGCTAAGACCCCTGGACTCCGCCTGGCCCTGAACAGAACCCATGGAGCCAGACCTGGGTGCCGAGTGTCCGAGCATCAGGGCCTGAGGGCCTGGAAGCTGTCCGTCCCTCTGATGCACTCATGAGATGCTCTGACGCTCAGAGCCCAGGCCTGGCTCCATGGGTCCAGTCCAGGGCTGGGCAGATTCCAGGGGCATCAGTCCTAACCTCCTCGCTGCCTTTCCCCCTGTGTCAGCAGGGTGCCTGCATCCCCTGGGCCAGCTTGGCTCCATGGTCGGGCAGGGAGAGCCCCAGCAGGCCGGCGGGTCAGGGCTGAGCTGCGGGTCCCCTGAGAAGGTCTCCCAGGCGCCAGTGCTCACCTAGACGACGCACAAAGTGGAACATCGCGCAGAACCGAAGGTTTTGAACAGAATGTCTGTGATCACCTATTCCCAGGTGACGTCGCCCAGCCGGCCCATGGTTGTCACTCTGACAAGGAACATGGAGGCTCAAGGAAGTGACTCGAATGCTCCCCTCTGCCCCAATGTGTTCACAAACAGGAGCGGCTCTGCTCTGAGCCTCGGTTAAGAGTGGTCATGTCCTGACATGACCGGCCTGCCAGCCAGGGGGTGGGGTGTGCCGTGGTTAACAGTCACAAAGAAACCACACTTTAGTTCAAGAGACACAGGAGCAGAAGTTTCTCTGCACTGGAGGGCGGGGGTAGAGGTGGTGTCAGGACTGGGTGGGGGGCCCTCAGGGGGGTCGGGATGAGGTTGGGGAGCCTTGGGGGGTCAGGAAATGGCTTGTGAACTCCCCACCATTCCCATGGCCGTGCCTCCCCACCCTTGGTCCCCACGGAACCTCTGTCCCCTTCTCAGAAAGCAAGACTTGCACGTCCAGACTGGACGTTCAAGGCTGGCATTGGGAAAGCGTCATCTGAATTCCCCCAGAAGGAACTGGTCTTGCTGGAAAAATCCAGCATGTCTTCAGAGAGGGAAGAGAGACGTGGGGGTCCTCACTTCCGTTTGCAGCAGAGTAGGAGACAGGCTGATGGCTCAGCTTTGCTGGCCTGGCGCACAGGATGGCACGTGGGCACCCCCAGGACGAACAGCCCAGGCTGAGCAGGCCCCAGTGGCCTTCCTCACAGGACCAGCAGGCATGAGAGGTGGAGGGTGGAGGGGGTGTCGAGGAGGTGAGGGTGTTTTCAGGATTGGCTGATCAGTGTCGGCTCGACCCGTCACCAGGCGGTGGGGAGGCGGAAAGTCAGCCGGTCATGGATCGTCTTCCCTCAACCCTTTGCCCCCGTTTCCAGGGACCCCTGAGTATGTGTTGAGGAGGAGTCTCCACACTTGCTTGCTGGGCGCTCCTGCGGAGCCCTGAGCAGGTGATGAAGGAATGGGGTGGGGGTGCAAATGCCCGGGAGGGTCAAGGGCTGCCCAGCCCCACGGGACTGCTTGTGAGGCACCAGCCCTTGTCCCACCTGGGCCAGGACTTGCAGGCTTCTGGGGCACACACGGCACCAAACCCAGAGAGGAAAGCCTGGGTCTCCTTCCAGGACCCTGGACCTCCAGGTTCCAGGACAGCCGAGGGCCACATCTGGAGAGAAACATGGAGAGACTGAAGGTGTGCAGAGAAGACGAGGCGGTGAGAACTGTGGCCTCACCAGGAGGCGAGGGTCTCACAGGACGCAGGCAGCGAAGGGCGGATCTGAAGCTGCCCTGGGGAGGCACTGAGGATGGGGCTAGGGGCTGGGCTGGAGACAGAGGATGAGGCAGGAGCCTCGCTGCCCTGGAAGATGCTTGGGCCGATCACTGTCTCAGCCATAGACAGTCTCTGAGTCCCCAGGTCTCTGGAGGTAACAGTACTGCTTCACAGGCTGTCATGAAGGTTCATCCAGGCTGTACAGTGGGTGGCTGGGGGGCGTTCTCCCAACCTCGGGGAGGCCCTGGGGGTTGTACAGCCAGTGACCATGACTGCCTGACTGCTGATGCTGAGAGGCAGAAAATCTAAAGCTGTCGTGATTGACAGATGGTATGATGACCAACCCAGAAAAAAACAAACAGATTTAATTACTCAAGCTATTAGAGCCAATAAGAGCTCAGAAACTTGCCAGATACAAAAATCAGCAGCGTGTTTGAACCAGTAATGGCCATACAAAAATACAAATTATTTACAGTGGCCACAGAAACTATAAAACACACAATACCTCTATAAAGAGGCAAACGTTTTGACAAAGGCCATGGAGTATGATCTGAATGAGTGGGTGAGATTTTTCCATGCTTCTAGCTGGGACAGCTTGACATTTAAAGATGTCAATTCCCTCAAATTTCATAATCTATGAAATTCATGAAATCCTCAATAACATTCTAGTTTGATATACAGTAAACTTAAAATTTCATGGAAGAATAAAATTTCATGAAGACATATATTGTTGGTGTTCAGCTGCTCAGTCAGGTCTCACTTATGGGCTGCAGCATGCCGGGCTTCCCTGCCCTTCACCATCTCCTGGAGCTTGCTCAAACTCATGTGCACTGAGTGGGTGATGCCACCCAACCATCTCATCCTCTGTCACTCCTTTCTCCTCCATCCTACATCAACCGTATAAAACAAAAGACAGACAGCAGACCAGTCCTCCGAGCTTCTAAGAAATACATAACCACAGTTGTAAACGTAGCACCGTGTTACTGACACAGACCCGGGCAGACAGAGCAGTGAAATGGAGTGCAGAGCGAAGAGGACACGCGTGTGTCCATCAGACTAAAACCATGATAAAGGCGGGCCTGCGGTCACTAGAGAATGCACTTGTTGTTTAGCGATGGAGCTGGAAAAGAGACTTGCTATAGGAGAAAAATGGATCTGGTTCCTTTCTTTACACCGGACACAGCTGTGGACTCGAGCGAAAGACCTAAACATGGAATGTAAGGCTCTAGGTTCAGAGAAAATACGGGAGCTGAGTAAGGACTGGGGAGAGGAGGGGAACTCCGGAAGTGCACACAAGCCCAAACCATCAGGAGCACAGGGGCATGCCGACTCTGGGAGGAAGCTGTCAGACCAGAGGCAGCTTGGGGTGTGCAGGCCCGGGGGTCTAGAGAAGAGACGGCCAGTGGCATCATCTGGTCATAGTTCCAGGGAATCCTTAAGCCAAACACCCAGAAAGTGGGTCAACCCAAGTGACAAATTAAGTGGGAAAACGCTTTGGGAAGAGCCCATTATAAGGTCATAAATTTATTAGATAGAACAATTGTGCATTGTCGGACTGTGCCAGCATTAAATTCCCATTCACGTGGCTGAGACTGGATCTTTCCTATAATTTCCCGGAATCATAAGTGACAGAGATTCAATTATTCTGGAACACATCAACGATAATGGGCTAAAACGGCAGGCTCTTATTTATTCATGGGGGTATATATTTTTAATTGTTTTTTAGAAAGGCATTAGGAAGGGACAATTGAGTCACAATTAAGTTTTGCTCTAAAGATGTAATTAAACATACGCTTCAGTGTCTGATTTCAGGTTTCCTTTGCGTATAAAGCACAGTGGCTGTGCCGGTGAGCTCCACATCCCTTCCCCCACCCCCATCCCCCCAGCCCCTCCGCATGCCCCCCACCCCCGCCCCCCAGCCCAGAGCAGCAGCGCTGCAAGGTTAGGCAGGACTCCCTGACCTCCCCTGACCTTCTCCACAGTTTATGGAAGTGATTCCAAACCACGCATCATAAAATAAATGAGTTTTCCTCCAAGGAGACTCAAATAAGTAAACCGGAGGCCCCATGATAAAGCCAGGATGCACAGCGTGGTGCTGAGACTCAGCTGCCCACCAGCCTGACCGCAGTGGTGCCAGATGGCTGGACTGTGTGGAACAGAATCGCTCTTGGTGCCCGGATCCAGCCGAACTGGGTTCAAGTCCTGAGTTCCTGCTTTCTGACTGCGTGACCTCAGTGACCTTGAGAGAAGTGCATCGTCCTCACCAGGTCTCCATCTCTGTCCTTGCAGGGCGGTCCTCAGGCAGAGGTTAAGTGAGGCTAGTGGACGAGGCAGGCGGCAATGATGACCACTCGACGATGATGATCACTGCTCTTGGGGGGGATATAAAAGTAATGACGAGTCATTTCTGATCACTCTGTCGGACAAGATGAATAAATATGACATTGAGCTGCTGAACGATAGTTGGACAGGATTTCTTAAGGAAGAGTGACAGCTTTTATGAGGTCCGTGGAACTGATGTACCTGTGGCAGAGCATGTACATTATAGCCTAGAAACCTCCATGCAGCATCGGGAGAAGCTCTGATTCCGGGGCGGAGGGAGCTCGCTGCTCCAAACTCCGCTCTGGAGGTGTCCCCGCAGGCCTCTGCAGGGACGCAGCCAGACCTGCCTTCCTTTCCGCGCTTCCAGCACCACTGAGGGCTAAAGGACTCTCCAACAAATAAATCCATCTGCAGCTTGGGGGACGCACCCCGAGTGGCCTGGGTGGGGTGCAGCAGCCCGTGAGTGAGAGGGGATCTTGGCGGATCTGCACAGTGGCAGCGCTCAGCCATTCGTCTTGGGTCTGGGGGCGTCATGGCGGGGTGCCACCGGCACAGCCAGCGCCCGCCAGGCCGGCAGCAAGCTGAGGCGCTGCCGCACCTTCTCCCTACACTTGTTTCTGAGCCGAATTCCTGCTCACGTGCCTGTCCTCGGGCCTCTTGTGCTCTTGAGAGCAATGCCATGTTTGGTCTCTCCAGCCTCTAACTCTGAAACCCGGGGTTCTGTATCCTGAGCCCCCATCTTCAGGTAGTCTGGTCTTAGCCATGCCCCTTCAGTGTCTGACATGGGGTTTTCCCCGGAACATAGACTTTTGATCATTGCATGGGCTTCCCTGGTGGCTCAGATGGTAAAGAATCTGTCCACCGTGTGGGACACCTGGGTTAGATCCCTGGGTTGGGAACATCCCCTGGAGAAGGGAATGGCAACCCACTCCAGTATTATTGCCCGGAGAACTCCATAGACAGAGGAGCCTGGTATGGGCTACAGTCCACGGGGTTGCAAGGAGTTGGACACGACTGAGCCATTTTTACTTTTGTGCCTGCTCAGCCGTGTCTGACTCTTTGCGACTCCATGGACTGTAGCCCATACCAGGCTCCTCTGTCCATGGAATTTTATAGGCAAGAAACACTGGAGTGGTTTGATCATTGGCTGCCAGTTAACATTGGAGATGAGCTGCTAATGTTGATATAGACATTTAATACATTTAGAAATAAGGTTTCAACTCCTACTGTGAGTGCTAAGTGTAGCTATTATTAGGGACACATGGAAGTGTGTTTTATACTCTTTTTATTATTTAAAAAAAATTTTTTTATACTCTTAGCCCCATGTTTTAAACCCTTCCCTATATACTAGTTGCCTGTATGAACACAGATGCAGCTTCCTTGTCCCCCACAGCAGGTGTGGTCACAAGACTGGTTTTGGCCAGTGAAATGTCGGTGGCAATGACACACCTCGTTCCTGGGTGGAGACTTTCAGAGCAAAAGCCTGCTGCTCTGGGATGCACCTTTGGGCAAACAAATGCAACAAGAGAACCTTAATCCTCAGCCAACTGCTCTCTCCTTAGGAATCTTTCTTGCTCATCCGCTCAGAAGACAAACGCTTACCTCAATGCACTCACCATTCAGGTGAGGGTTTCGTGCTGTCAGTTTGAAAATAACCAGCAATATTTAGTTGAGCACTTCCTATATGCTTCATGCACCAACTGATTTAAGACAAACTCCAGGAGAGTGGTTTTCTTATTATGATTATATACATAGGAGTAATCAACCTGAACCTGGCCCCTTGAAGCATGATCTGAACCCTGAGAACCGGACTAAGGAATTCTACACATGACTTCACCAATGGTATTAGTAGCACCCTATGAAAAATGCATGCAAATATAGAAAACTGAACCTGAAGCTCCAATATTTTGACCACCTGATGTGAAGAACCTACTCATTGGAAAGATCCTGATGCTGGAAAAGATTGAGAGCAGGAGGCGACAGAGAATCAAATGATTGGATGGCATCATTGACTCAATGGACATGAGTCTGAGCAAACTCCAGGAGATGGTGAAGGACAGGGAAGCGTGGCATGCTGCAGTTCACAGGGTCACAAAGAGTCAGACATGACTTAGTGACTGGACAGCAACAAACAGTAGGAATGGGGTCAAAGGGATCCAGTTCCACCCTGGAGGACCCTCTGGGGCGAGGTTGCTGAGCATTTTGTGCCACAGAAGAAGAGAGGAGAGCCTTTGGGTCATATGATGAAGGGTGGCCTGGAGCCAGACTGCTGCTTCTGGACTCTGGTAACATTGCTCTTGCACTGGCTCCCATCCAGCTGTGCAGGTGAAACATGTGACTCTTCATCTCCACATGGTCTCTTCTGCTCTACCCACAGGAGGACATCTGGAAATGAAGCTCAGACACAAGAACACCTGTCCACACTCTTACCAACACCTGGCTGCAGGACATCGGGAAGTTGACACACAGAGGCCATAGAGTGTGTGGAGTAATTCCTGTTCTTTTTAGTAAAAGAAATTAAGAGAAAATATTTCCTGGTGGTGAAATTGTGTGTTTTGAATTTTATTGTTGTAGCAAAAAGATGACTGAAAGCATTATAGTCATCTAAGCTGTTGATGGAATTCTTAATTTTGTGTGTTTCAATTCAGAACAATAGACTTTTTTGTAATTAATACTTCTGAAGCTTTTATGCATGGTATCCTTGTGTTCGTTAAATATATGCTCATCAATATAATTATTTTCAACTAGCAGCTGGTTTTACGGCTTTTGTTTGCACTTTAACCTGCAGCAGTGAAAAGTACTCTGTAAAGCACTTCTGCATTTTTGTCTGTAAAACTTACTATACATGGAAAATATAAAAACTCAATATCGTTAAATATATAAATGGCAATGAGTGGATTTGTATTTTGTTTCTATTGTAGGAAAATCTGGTTTCCTTGACTGATCAAATGTGAGTCACTAAGAAGACCAAGAAATTGAGAATACCTGTTTGAGAAGGTGGTGATCCCATTTCACTGTCCCCTCCCCATAGGTTCAGAAACTGAAAAGGCTGAGCAGAAGCCATATCATCCACGTCTCCTTCTCTCCCTGCAGTCCTCCCGTTGCTGCTTGTCACCTTGCCGCAGGGGGATGACTGTACTAGACTATGAGCTGCCGTCATCTGGTGCTCCCACTGGAGTGATTTAATCACAAGGCAGTTACTGGGAAGGCCAGCAAAGCTGCCAGGGGAGCTCAGTGGCAGTGAGCCCACGGATGCCTGCATGGGCTGAGAGGTGGCCTTCTCCAGAGGGGGACTCAGTCATGGTGTGCGCAGGAGCCCAGCCTTCAGATGCCTTGTCCTGTAGCTGGTCTGAGCCACACAGCAAGCTGGCTGTCTGCGTATTGAGCAGTTGCAGGGGTTCGGGGGTAAGTCAGGAGACATTCATGCTCATTTAGTGGGGCTGTGAAGAATGAAAGCTGAAGAAGTGATTCGGTGCTCTAGGGTCGGGGGGAGTTTGAACCAGTTTCAGAAAAGCATCTTGCAAGAAACAAAAGCCAAAGAGGTCCAATGGTCTAGTTCTTTAAGTAACTACACTGCTGTGCATATTGCAACCAATAGCAGCAAGAACCTGGGTTACAGAGGTCTGCTCGGCCCACACAGACTCTCCTGTCCTCACTCACTGGCACACAGGCACACCGCTGAATTGTCTGAGCCTCCAAGCAGGAGCTGAGGATGATCCACCAATCCCCTGCCTGTCCATTCCTCCCCCACTTGTGGTGTGCATGTGTGTGCCCGTGTGCAAATGAACTTGCATGAATGTGTAAATGAATGTGGGTATATGTGTGTTGGAATCTGTGTAAGCATGCATGTAAGTATTGTAATCACATTTGCAGTTTTGGATCCCCCCCGGGAAGTGGTAAGGAGAATAGAAAGCTTGTGTCCACAAGTTTTGCCAGAGTCATTTCTGTAGAGGGTTAAGAATTGGTGTTGAAGGTGATGTGTTGAAGACTGGGCTCCTGATTAAATACCACCCACCTCCATCAAAACCCAGGAGAAGCAAAAACAAAGGGAAATATATTTTTAAAAAGAGATAAATGCCATTTCAGTTAAAGAAATGCCGTCTTCAGTTGCTGTGGATTTTCTCAACAGCGAACTACAAACTAGGAAGACAGTAGGCCAAATCCCATGAAAATGCACCAGATCCTTAAAGTGACACATCTGTGAGAATCAGTGCTGAATATGTTTTATTTTTGTTTAAGTACCATGAGACCCAGGACTGTGGTTGGACCGCAGGAAAGCAAACCCAGTTCAATATCAAGTAATGTCAGAGAAGAGCAAGCTGAGGGGAGATGGTACTTGCAAGCGTTTTCCTCATCTACTGCTTGCTGCTCTGGGGGCTTAGGAGTCCGGCCAGATGAAGAGGAAGCAAGGATCAATAGTGATGTGGAGAATGTCTGGAAACCAGAGGGTACACACGTTACTCAGATAAAATAGTGACCAGATTGTTAACGATTTGTTTGAGACTTCAGGTCCAATGAAAAGCTAACTATCTTTCTGAGTAATTTCCATTTGTTCCTCCTTAGGCTCTTTTTAATAGACATCTGACACCACGAAAATGAGTAATAATCACAAAGGAGCTAAAACAAGGCCTGGCCCAAAGATTAAGAAAATTAAATAAGGAACATAATATAAAAAAAAAAAAAAAAAAAAAAAAAAGAGGGGGCAATATACACACAAAAAAAAAAAAAAAATCCAAAGAGTTTAGAGTATTTGTTCACTATGCTCTCAAATTGCAGGCATTATCAGTTATTGAAAAATTAGGGGAAAATGGACATAAATATTCAAAAGAGAGACTATACAATCATTGAAGAAAGAAAGAAGTAAATTTACAGAGTTTGGGGAATAAATTTAAGAGAAAAATAGACATTTACAGAAATTAAAATCATGCTCTAAACAAACCAAGGAAAAATAGAATAAATGCAACTAAAACTAAAAGATACAGTAAATAGGCTTTAAGAAAGTGTGCTATTAATTTTTCCCATTCAACCTATGAACTTTTTTCAATGTTTGCTGAATATCTCATTTTATGTCAGATAGTTTACCCAGATTAGTTTGCAAATAAGGCAAGGTGGAATGATTTGGTTTCTTCCAGTAAACACCCACAGAGGGCTAGACACACAGTAGAAATGATTACTGAACTCAGACAGGCTAGTGGAATGTGTCCAAGCTGAGAGATAGAGAAATACACAACACAAGCTGTGGTCAGACCAGCTCACAGTAAGCAAAGTTGGAGACCTAAAGAAAAACAGAAAGAATAGGTAGAAGAACCAGTGGGAAAAATGATGAGTGGGCATTTTCTAAAACTGATAACAGACAAATTGGTTATTACCCACTGATTCTCAATGCTCGGTGAACTCAAACCAACAAAAACAAAACATGATTGAACAAGACAAACACACATTGAGACACATTATAGTCAAACTTCTAAAAAAAAGATAAAAAGAAAAAAAAAGCTTAAGAAACAAGAAACATTGCACCAAAGGAGATGCAGATGACTTCTGAATAAAACTTATGGGAGCCAGAAGACAATAGGTATGCAAAGAGTTGGCAGGAAATCTGCCAAGCCAGGATTTATTTCTGGCAAATGGGCACTGTAACAACAATTACAGGCTGTTTTTCAGAATAAACAGTAATAATAGCCCATGGCAGCACACGATTGCAGAAAATACCAAAGAGCACCTGGGAACAGCAAATGTGTCAGTAGATGCACAGAAAAATGTTGCCAGGGCAAAGCCAAACAAATAGCTGTACTTTGTAGGGAGTTGGATAAGAGGACAACTTGATGCACTGAGAGAAAAGTCACATGGCAGCTCCTCTGGGGCAGAGGAGGGACACACGGTGCTGAACGTGCTTCAGCTGCTGTTGAACTTGGCAGTGGTTGCAGAGAACACAGAGGGACGCATCTTCACGAGCTGCTGAGGACAAGCTAAGGTTCAGCGCCCCTTCACACAAACAATTCTGGAAAAGACCCTGATGCTGGGAAAGACTGAGGGCAGGAGGAGGAGGGGAAGACAGAGGATGAGATGGCTGGGTGGCATCACTGACTCCATGGACATGGGTTTGGGTAGACTCCAGGAGTTGGTGATGGACGGGAGGTGTGGTGTGCTGTGGTCCATGGAGTCACAAAGAGTCGGATACAACTGAGTAACTGAACTGAACTGAACACAAATGTTTATGCATGTTAATCTTCAAATTAAAAATGATTGAGAGGCAACAAAAATGAAAATTAAAAAATACACCATTTTAAGGAATTTGGTTATTAAAAAAAGAAAGAATCAGCTGAGAAAATTCAAATGCATTTGATTTTGTTGCTTTTAAGATGAAACATAACTGACTTTGCTTTTAGGCTGAGGTGATGGAGCAAAGTAGAAAGAAAACACGCAAATATACCCACATACATAGATTCTGACCCGTGGGAACCAAGGGGAGGAGATAAATAGTTCCAAGATGACCAAAAAAGCCAAGAGGTACATCGAGTACCTAGGGTAAGATATAGGGTTATGATGGGCTAGTGGAGGAAAAAAAATATAAGAAGATGCATATTTAGATAAGGAGCGGAACGTTGACAGAATTCACTGTAGGCAGCTGGTTTTCTCAAGTCTAGGGCATAGCAGGCATCTGACAGGGATGAGGGTGGTACCAAGGAAGAGCAGACCTCTTGAAGAGCATTTCAGCAAGTCAGGCCGAAGAGGGACTGAAGGTCGTGGGATTGTCTTTCAGAGGTTTTCATTATTGGGGGGGTGAGGGTAAGATTAAAAAGGGTCAGCAGATACTGGAACTGGGATGAAGCATGTGATGCCACAGGTTGGATGGGAGAGGAGACTAAGTCAGCAGGAGGGAGGAGACCCAGAGGACCTGGTCTCAGTATAAACACAAGAGCGAGAGACTTGCAGCAGGAACTCATGCGTAGGGGTTGGTCTGGGGGAGGGTTGCAGGAACACAGCCATGGAAGGGGGTCCCTGAGGCTGGGAACCCATGGGGTAGGACCACGACCTGGTGCCGACGTGGTCCCCCTGGGTGGCAGCAAGCTGCAAGGTGGAGAGGAGGCTTTGATCACCTGTGAAAATCCTTCAGTCGCCTGTGGAGTTCTGGTAATTGGAATGGAAATATGACGCCACTGAAGATTCATCTTGTGTTACTTTGCTCACTTCAAGTAGAGGAGCGTGAGAACAGGTTTTGTGGCAGATTGATGTAGAAAGGCTCCAGTGATCTGCGCCTCTCTGTATCCACCACTTGGATCATCCCTCCCACAATAATTCTGACTTGGGGCTCGACTGGACCAGTGGGGCAAGAGCAGACATCATCCAAGCAGAAGCTTGTAAGAAGCTTGCGTGTTGGGGCTTATACCCTCTTGTTGAGCCCTGTGGTGACTCTGAAGTATCCTGGTCTTGTCTGCTGGAGGATAAGATGTCCTGTGGAGCCAGGCTGAGTCTCCCAGCTTGGACCCTCTGGAACAACCAGATATGTGAAAGCTGGCATCTTGGAACTCCCATAGAGCTTGGCCAGACCAGGAGGAGCTGCCCAGGTGACCCAGAGGGAAACAATGAATATCCATTGTTTAAGCCAGTAAGTTTTTTGAGTCTTCTGTTACAGGACAATGAGTAACTTACACAATTTACAAACAAATAAGAATGCTTTTATTCTTAGAACACTGGAAAACTATCTCCACAATATTGTTTTTAATGGGTAAGTTTTAGAAGAGATTATCTACTGGACTTGAGATTGCACTGGATCAGAACATGTCACCCTGCTAATATGCCCCTTTGGCGCAAGGATTATTTTGAATTGAAGGCAACTGAGAATCAACAGGCGTGGGTAGATTCCTCTTCCCTCCGTTTCTGCTTAGGAGCAGGATAAGCACTGCCCTGTGTGCACATGTCCTTCTGGAGAATCCCGTGGACAGAGGAGCCTGGCAGGCTACAGACCATAGGGTCGCAGAGAGTTGGACACGACTGAAGCAACTTGGCATGCATGGCATGCCCATGTCCTTCTAAACCAGACCAGGAAGAAAAGAGCAGCTCGTGCTACTGAAGACAGGGTTAGCACCCAGGTGAGATGGCAGAAAACCCTGATGCTGAGAGGGACTGGGGGCAGGAGAAGGGGACGACAGAGGGTGAGATGGCAGAAATGAACCTCTCTAGACACCCGGATCTTCTGTTAGTTTCTTTCTCACTTTCCCAGGTTATCATCTCTGAAGACAAACTCTTTGTTTGTTGTTAAAATGGTATATAAGCCTCTGAGTCAAAACACTTCTTGGAGCTGAACTTCTTTTCTGTGAACTCCCTTTCACATAAAATATTAACAAATATTATTATAAATAATTATATGGTAAAATATATCTATAAAACAATAATAAATAAATAAAGTAGAGATAATGCATTTCTTTCTCTTAATTCATCTTTTGTCAGTTAAATTCACAGACCCCAAGGGACAGTACCTAAGAGGATACAAGAAAACACTTGTCCATCCTGAGAGTTTAATTAATGGGTATCTTTTTCTTTCTTCCTATACATTTCAGGATTATGTGACTTCTTCATATAAGTTTGAGTTACTTCTACTATTAAAATTAAAATAGGTTAAAATATTAAGACACAATGCTAATCCATCAAATATATAATATATAAAATACCAAGAGTATTCCATGATTACTCTCTTTCTGATACCAAGTTTTCCATTTTTATTTACATGTATTCTGATTCTAGAAAATGGCAACAGAAAAATGAGTTAATAAATGAGGTAGATTTCTCCAAAGACATCAGATTGGCTTCATAAAATAGAAGTCGAGAGACCAATTTGGCAAACAGGATGGGCTTTTTGACAAAGCAGCTTTATTCTCATTAGAACATGCAATGATTGCAGACTGGCTTTGAAGATTTTTCTCTTTTTAAATTTGCTTCAGTAACGTACAGAAAATAGGATAAAATGCCTTCTTTGCTTCCTGGCATTGATGTCTCTGCCGTGTTTCCAATTTGAAGTATTTTTTTTTTTGCAATGAAAATCAAAAAATCATTAAATGATGTTAGAGACAGCAGGAAGTATGTAAGAATCATAGGACATCGTGCTGCAGTTTATATTATTTCATGATCTAAATCAGTGGGTAATGATTTCTTATATATCAAAGCTTATAATTATTTTTCAGGGATATGAACCATGGAGGGAAAATGGGAGCTTGAGGATGGTGTCAGTCAAAGAGCCAGGGTTTCTGCAGAAAAGTGGAGGAATTTGCCCAAAGAGCAATTATGTAAATAAAATGTGCTGGAGGCTAGAATAATTTCACTGTCACCCACTGACAGCAATGGCCCCAGGCTCAGGCCCGTGAGTGCTCACCTGGGGAGGCAGATCCAGTGGCCTCTCCTCCCCCAAATCCCAGTTTTAATTTATTTTGCTCCTGCCTGCAGAATGTTGGAAGGTGGGTCTGCTCTGTCGCTGCACTTGTCTGCTGGAGACGGTTCTCCAGGAAAGCGTGGCTCCCTCCTTACCTCCAAACCCCTCAGTAGCTCAGTCCTTCCGTCTGAGCCCTCACAGTTCCTCCCATCTGAAAACAAAACCGAAACATCCGCAGACGCTAAAACACTCCCTCGACCTTCTGTTCCTCCATCAACTATCAAACACTTTGAACGACAGTCTCCATAGGAAGAAGCTCCGGAACGCCTAGTGCATCACGTTTAAAAGATTACACAGCAGTCCACGTGGTATTGACATGGTTGCTCTTTGTCAAGCAGAGCCATTATTTTAAAAGAACATTTACTACAGATGGTTTCTTAAGAGAAAGAGCATATTGGCACTCCAAACACTGTAGCAAGAAGCCGATCTCAGGCAACGCTCAGCTTGCTGAAAAATTCATGGCTTTCTTTTTCATCCTTATTTTTCTCCCAATTTTCCTGAGCCAGCAAGCATGCCGCCCTGGTTGCTCTGCTCCCCTGCCTGGGCTGGGGGCTGCTTCCTGCTGGCCGTTGAGTCCACACTGGTGGTCCTGCCGGTGGTCTGGGGGGCTTCCCGTGTGGTGCCAGTGGCAAAGAACACACTCGCCAATGCAGAAGACACGAGAGACAGGGCTTCAATCCCTGGGTCAGGAAGCTCCTCTGGAGGAGGAAATGACAATCCACTCTCGTATTCTTGCCTGGAGAATCCCATGAACAGAGGAGCCTGGCGGGCTAGAGTTCATAGGGTTGCAAAGAATCGGACATAACTGAAGTGACTCAGCGCGCGTAGGTCTGGGCCCAGTCTTCCCCTCTCTCCCCGCTCCACCGCCCTCTTTCCAGGCCCTCCTGAGCTCGGGGCTCTGCTGTGACCCTCTTCATCAGCATGCAGCCTCTCTGCACGCCTGTCTGTGAGGTCTCCACGCCATGCTCCGCCTTCCATGTTGCGGTGTCCCTCACTCTGCGTGTCCCTCCACCTCCGCCTCCAGGTCGGTGGAGGCTTGCTGCCTCTTCCGTGATCACGTGCCTGGTCTTCGCCTGCTCTTAACTCTTCAGTCTTTCCAAGGACGGGTAAGGAGGGCAAGTTGATTTCAACTCTGCACAAGTTTTCCGCACCATGGCAACCGGGACTGCTGCTATTTCTCCACTGATGTTCCTAACTGTGCTATCTTCTCAGGGCTTTTAGAGCCCCTGGCCAGCTTTTCAAACTTCCTTTTCACAGAGAGCCACCTGGAACTTACCCCCCATCTCCTAAATCAGAGTTTCAGATCACTTTCTGGGGGTCCCGCCCACAACGAGCCCGGGAACTGGCTGCCATGTCCTGTCCCGATGATTCTGTCCAGGGCTGGGCTTCCCTCCATCCTCACGAAGCCTGGCTGTCTGTTTCAGCTCAGAGCCATCTCCTGTTTCTCTCTCCAACTTCTCCGCAGGGGACAAAGGGTGAGATTGTCTCTGTGGTTATGAATTAAGGTAAGGAGGTACCAGAGTTGGGGGAGGGCAGGGCGGCCTTATAGCAGAGCCCTGGGGTGCAGACTGAGAGTGCGGCCAGCTGTGGGGCCACCTACTGCAGTCTCGGAGGGAGGCACCGGGGTGCCGATCGGGTCTGTGAGCAGAGATCAGGGGCTTCTCCAGAGTGGGGTCTGCTGCTGCTGCTGCTAAGTCGCTTCAGTCGTGTCCGACTCTGTGCGACCCCATAGACGGCAGCCCACCAGGCTCCCCCGTCCCTGGGATTCTCCAGGCAAGAATACTAGAGTGGGTTGCCATTTCCTATCTAGGGAGGTGCAACAGTGGGAAGCCTCCTCAACCCCAGCATCAGAACAAGGCACCTCTGGAGCTTTGGGGGACCTCAGGGCATCCACACCAGGTCCGCTCCCCAGCTTCTCATCACAGGAACACTAGCCCTGAGTGGGGTGGGCAAGCCACCCAGGGCATCAGTGACTCACAAGTCTCCACTGAGTGAAGTCCCTGTTTTCTCTTGACACCGTTCTTTCCACACCTGTTTGCTTAGTTGGATTTGGGGTTCATAGATGCAGGCTAGCCTTCTCAGTGGACCCCAAACATGAAAGGGACATCACGTTCCTCTGTGGAAATCATGTTACTTATTCTCTTTTTTTGGAGAATCTTGGAGCCTTTGTACAATATGACTCCTCTCTCTCCAGACTCCTGGAAAGCCAATAAAAAACATGTTCTAGAAGAATCATTCTACTCTGCCCTGAAATCAAGCCGTTTCTGGGGTCAGGATGGAGGCTGCTTTGACGACCTAGTAGAGTGTTGGGCACATCGTGCAGTGAAGCTGTGGACGCAGCTGGGCAGCGCTGGGACGAGATTTCTGGCTGGAAAGCATTCAGCCCAGGCTGTCCTCACAAACCCTGTGCAGCCTCTTCAGCCGCACATCAGGCTCTCGCTACACATCTCAGGGGAGAGAAACTCACTGCAGCCACCTCTCCTGGGGCATCGGCTCAGGACCAGAAGACAGAAGAGGGCAGAGGGTGGGCCACACGCAGGGGTCCGTGCAGATAAGGCCCCTCTAAGGGTGGGGGCTCCTCCCAGCAGCCTGTAGGGAGGAGCTGGATTCTGGCTCCAGAAGAATGACGGGCTCTTGGTGTTCCCTCGCAGGTGTTCCGCACTGTGCCGTGTTCTATGGTCTCCACATCCCTGGGCCTGGACAGATGGCTCAGGTGACCCTACTGGTTAGAAGCTATTGAAATGCGAGTATCTCAGCAAACCATCCACAGCAAACATGTGCAGAGCATGCAGGACAGAGTGGGACGTGCGGATGCCTTCCTGGCTCTCGGCTTCCTCGGATTCAGATTTTGGTGCTGAATCCATACATGTAAGACACTGTAAGTTCACCCATTGTGTGCACAAGACGGGCCTCAGGCCAGGGAGGACTGATGGGAGGGAACCGTGGGGGCTTGCTGTGACCCTCGCGGCGCCTTTCAAAACCGGATGGTTTGGGTCCATAAGCGATTAGAGCGCGGCGACAGCTGCATCTGGAAGATGCTGGGATACAGGGAGCTTCCATGCATGTGCACTAGTGTGCTCACATGGTGCACACATGCACACGCATGCACACAAACACTGCATGCACACAGTCACTGCACACACACCGTGCACACACATGCCTACATGCATGCACATGCTCAGCGCACACACCGCACACGCATGCATACATGTATGCACACTCACTGCACACACGGACACACACACATGTGTGTGATGCACATGCACATGGGTAGCCATTCCCTTCTCCTGAGGGTCTTCCCGACCAGGGGGTCACACCCGGGTCTCCCACGTTGCGTGCAGATTCTTTACTGTCTGAGCCACCAGGGAAGCCCACGCATATGCCCACATACATACAATGTGCACATGCGCAAACACACATGTACACACACGTGTGCCCGGTGCACCCATACACACATGTACGTGCACACATGTATGCACACTTGCACATACACTATATCTCCTTCCTGAGAACGGAGACTGAGTCCATACCCCACGTCCCTGACTCCCTGGGGCTCTCTGGAAGGGTAACTCCCCACCCAGCCTTTGCTTCAGGTTTGAGATTTTCCATGAGCTCAGATAATAGGTCAGCTGTCACCATCACCTTGGCCTCTTACTAAGAGAGAGTGCGTTTCTGGGCCCCACCAGTGAGAATGGGGAAGGGGCCGCCACCTTGCCTGTGACCCCTCGGGGCAGAGCCCACCCAGCCCACCTCTGTTCTTACCACTGAGTCGGGGTCCCCGGGGCCAACCCCACCTGAGGCTGAAGGATTCTCGTGCTGCCCACCTGACCAGCCATGTGCTGAGCTAAGACTGTTGAGGGTCATTCCTTCTAACAGGCCATGTGCTTTATTTAAAATTTGTGATATCACAAGTTATGCAAACTCCCCCTGTCAAGGCGTAATCAGGAACCTATGAGAAGGTGCTCCTTGTGCAGTGAGAGGGTCCCCAGCCATGCCTGGCTCCAGGCATCCTGGCTTCTGGCTCCCGTATCTCCCGGGGGACTGTCCTCTGCCTTCAGGGTCATTTCTGAGTGGAGTTTATGGGTAGAGCAGCCCAGGCCTTCCCTCCAGAGGCTGGAGCCTCAGAAGGGGTCTCCGCCCCACTGGTGGCAAGGCCCCCGCAGTCTGCACACGTCCTGTGTACAATCCTTCCTTGCAGAATACACATCCAGCTCGGTTTCTGCCCCGTATTGGTGAAGAGGGACAGAGCTGGCACTGTGTCAGGACTCAGATCTCAAACCTGGCCCTCTCTCCTCAGCCTGGTGGCCTTGTCTGGTGTGGGGTTCCTGCTGCCTGGAGCTCCCTTTAGCCCCAGAAGCCGGAGCCCACAATGAGGACAGGGTGACTTAGGACACGGGCTGCGGAGCGAGTGGGGAGGCTCCTCAGTTAGAACCAAAGCAGCTTCAGTGCAACCTTGAGTCTACTCCAGGAAAGACTCAGCACCAGCTCCTTGGCCAGCAAAGTAAGGACGTGCCTTGTGCTGCACGCCTTGCTGGGGGAGCAGGAACCCACAGGCAGGAGCTTCCTGAGATGAGGGTTTCAGGTCCAAATTTACCTGCTGCGGGGGGATTGGGTGTAGGCTCATCGCTATTTCTTCACGTGAAATTCACGTGTTAGGGGGCAGGGGCTGGGTAGTCTTGTTTGCAATTGTTTGTAGTTAAGTATTAGTTCACCCAGGATGTCATAACAAGATGCCACAGCCGGGACACCATAAGCAACAGTTTACGGTCTTAGCTTGGAGGGTGGACGTCCCAGAACCCGGTGTGGGCAGGGTGGTCCTCCCGCAGCCTCTGTCCCAGGCGTGCAGCATCCGCCTCCTCCCGTGTCCTCACGCAGTCGTGCCTCCATGCGTGTGTCCTGATCTCGTCTCCCAAGAGGATACCGGTCCTATGGGATGAGTGGCTCCCCTAAGAGCCCCATTTTAACGTACTCAGCTCTTTAAAGACCTTATCTTCAAATGCAGTCACTCTTTAAGGGCACCCGAGGCTGGGCTTCAGCATAGGAACTGGGGGACGCAATGAAGTCCATGGGAGCCTGACACGCACTTGAGTTCCCTTTCTCCTGGGGTGAAAGGCCAGGGTCCTGTGTGCCTGGTGGCAAAGGGGGCTCAGTGAACGTCTGCATGAGTTTACAAACGTGATTCTGTAGTGGCCAATGCAGTCATAATACCCACCAGTATCTGCTGTGATTGCTTTGCTTTGTTGAGGGCTTTTCCCCCAATTTTTTAATGCTGTGGTCACAATCATTTGGGCTGCCCCGGTGGCTCAGCAGGTAAAAGAATCTGCCTATCAATGCAGGAGACACAGGAGACTGGGCTTCAGTCCCTGGGTTGGGAAGATCCCCTGGAGGAGGAAATGGCAACTCACTGCAGTGCTCTTGCCTGGAGAACCCATGGACAGAGGAGCCTGGCGGGCTACAGTCTAGGGAGTCACAGAGTCAGACGTGACTGAAGGCTAAGCACACAATTGTTTAATTTTCTCAAACTGCCCTCATCCGGACTCTTAAAATGTTTTCACGTTGCACTCTAAGAACAGAAGTTCGGGAAGACGTCCCTGGTGGTTGCCGATGGCAGAGGCCCCTCGCGTGTTTCTGGTCCTTCAAGTCCTTGCTCTCCCAGGCCCCTTACCTCGGAGCAAGTGTCTTCCCGGCTCTAACCGCGTGGCGCGTCTGCGTCCGGGCCTGCTCTTTGCGGGCTGTGTGGGCTTCTCTCCGTCTCCCCAGCTTCGTCTGAGCGCAGTAGCACTAACTCATAAAATTAATTCCCTTTTCGTGGGATTGTCAGAAATGAGGATTGTTCTGACCCCTGGTTGAACTCATCAGCTGAAATGAAGTTGTTCACTGAACTGGAGAAGACAAAGCTCGGTTCCGAGAGATTAATCGGCTCCATCAGCCCTGGGAGGAGGCCCGGCCACGGCCCGCCGGCCGACCCTGGACGGCTCCGGTCCCGCACAAATGAAAGCCATCACTCCCGGCCGGGAAGATACTAAATTATAGGCTTTTAAATTTAATTTCCAGTTTACTTGTGTTTTCGATTAGCGTGCCATGTCTCATAAAGACGGCGCTACCTTTGAGAAGCAATAGCATCCTCCGGTAGCCCGAATGGCCCTGGTCGTCCAAACGCAAAACCCCCTGAGATCTGCCAGCCAGTGAGTTGGGGCTGGATGCTTTCTCATGACACCTGCAGCAACAATAGCAGACTACTTCTTCATCCCCAAATCAATAACAGCCTGGGAAATCAAAACGTCATCCTGGGCCTGAGGCCACGGGATTTCTTGACAGGTTCCTAAAGCCATCCTGGGGTCACTAGAGGCCTGCGGAAGGCCATCCACTTTCTGTTCATGACTCTGGGGGGTGGTGGGGTCAGAGAGCTCCAGGCGGATGGCCCAGCGTTAGCTGGGAATCGCTGCCCACCTTTCTTCCAGGGACTGCAGCGGGGCACGCACGGAATGGACTGTCTCCTGTTCCCCAGAATAGATGTGGGGATTGCCACCGCTCGGAGGACTCTCAGGGCTGGTTGCAGTCCTCTCTGCCTCGTCGTGCCTTGGGTTATTCCAGGAGAAGGTTCACACTTAACCAGCCCTCGCTGTTGCCGAAGACAAGCTTCAGAGAAAGCCATGTCCCCGTTCAGACCTGACTGGCCCAGAAGGAGTCCCACAGTCCCCTCTCTTTCCTCAGATGCTCCCGGCCAGACCCCGCACCAGCCTCATCCTTGGTCCCTGAAAGAGGTCTTCCTCCCCCACGGCCTCTGACACCCTCCCACCCACCCTACTCCCAGGCACCCCCACCGTGGCATTGCCCAACAGGGTCCCAGTGGTTGCGTGACAGGGTCCCATTGGCTCTCAGACCCACAAGCCATGTCTGGTCAGCGGCCCCTCTCACTGTAGTTTAAGATATGCAGATGACACCACCCTTTTGGCAGAAAGTGAAGAGGAACTAAAGAGCCTCCTGATGATGGTGAAAGAGGAGGGTGAAAAAGCTAGCTGAAAACTCAACATTCAAAAAACTAAGATCATGGCATCCAGTCCCATCACTGCATGGCAGATAGATGGGGAAGCAATGGAAACAGTAACAGACTTTACTTTCTTGGGCTCCAAAATCACTGCAGATGGTAACTGCAGCCATGAAATGACAAGACGCTTGCTCCTTGGAAGAAAAGCTATGACCAACCTAGACAGCATATTAAAAAGCAGAGACATTGCTTTGCTGACAAAGGTCCGTCTGGTCAAAGGTATAGTTTTTTGCAGTAGTCATGTATGGATATGAGAGTTGCACTATAAAGAAAGCTGAGTGCTGAAGAATTGATGCTTTTGAACTGTGGTGTTGGAGAAGACTCTTGAGAGTCTCTTGGACGGCAAAGGAGATCCAACCAGTCCATCCTAAAGGAGATCAGTCCTGGGTGTTCACTGGAAGGACTGATGCTGAAGCTGAAACTCCAGTCCTTTAGTCGCTTGATTCGAAGAGCTTATTCATTGGAAAAGACCCCGATGCTGGGAAAGATTGAAGGCAAAAGGATACGAGTGCGGCTGAGGATGAGACGGTAAGAGCATCATTGACTCGATGGACATGAATCTGAGCAAACTCCAGGAGACAGTGAAGGACAGGGGAGCCTGGCGTGCTGTAGTCCTTGGGGTTGCAAGGAGTTGGACACAACTAAACGACTAAACAGCAACACTGCTTTTTAAAAACCTGGGACTTCCCTGGTGGTCTAGTGGTTAGGACTCCATGCTTCCAACAAGGGGGCACGGGTCTGATCCTTGGTCAGGGAACGAAGATCCCACATACCGTGTGGTATGGCCAAAAAGAATAACAATAACGAAAATTTAAACTGTCTGCCTTACTCCACTTTGCACTTATCAGAGACCTAGACTGGTAGCGGTTTCACTCACTGAAAGAAATCCAAAGGGGATTTTTGAATTTATAGAGAACACGGTGAAAAGCAAAACTCAGGTTCAGCGTGGGTCTCGCAGCAAAGCCCTCATAGAGGGGCACCAGCCCTGGGGGTGGCCCCGTTGAGCTCCTTCCTGGGAACCAGCCTCAGCGCCTCAGCCTCCAGCTGCCAGAGCTCTCAGCTCCGTCTATGAGCACCTGAGCTTCATCTGGATTTATCGTGTGGCTTCCTCAGGAAGACGTGTCCTAAGGCAACTGCTTCTTCCCTTTAGCTCATTTCAACTATGAAACGTTTCACAGAGACCTTCCGCTTTCAGGTTCAAGGAAACCTGCAAAATGATGCAGACGTTTATCTTCCAGAAGGACACATCCCTGTGGGCGAGAGGTCCTGAGGACCCCAGGTGGCAGGCTGCCAAGGAAGAAGGCAGCCCAAGGGTGGGAGGAACAGGGGTCTGTGTCCATGGTCAGTGTCTGCAGTGTTTCTCCGAGAAGAGGCCCCGCCTCCCACCCCGGCCTCCCCCAGCGGGACCGGCAATGCTGAGAAACCTGGTTTGTTTGTTCTCTTCTTGCTTGGCTCCCTCCATTCCTTCCCTTCTTCATACCACCTTCTAGAAACAACATTGCAAGGAAGGTCTATTTGGAAGTAGACCAGCCAATGACAACTTCCTTAGTTGATGGATCAAGGGACCCACTTCAGGTGGGGGGGTCCCCTGGGACACCCCACACAGAAACCTCCAGAACCATCCACCTGCTCTTATCCAAATCACCTCCTGATGGGTGTGGGGCATCGCTGGATGAGGTCCTGAAGGAAACACCAGGGACAGCAGGCTCTGCCTACTGGCAGGGAGGGTCCCCTGGGGTGGGGGTGGTGGACATGGCCATGCCACCTTCCTGCTTCCTCAGACCAGAACTCAGGGAAGCTGAGGGTCAAGGCTGGTTGACCTCATTCCCACCCACCATAGCAAGTGATGGCAATTTTCCTTCAGCTTTTGTCTCAGGTCAGCTCTTTGCAACCCCATGGACTATAGCCTGCCAGGCTCCTCTGTCCGTGGGATTCTCCAGGCAAGAATACTGCAGTGGGTCACTATTTCCTTCTCCAGAAGATCTTCCCAACCCAGGGATTGAACCTGCATCTCCTGTGTCTCCTGCATTGCAGGTAGATTCTTTACCCACTGAGCCATCAGGGAAGTCCTCATTAAAAACAAAATAGGAATCCTTTTCTCTGTTGATAAGATTTATTATACTATATTCACTGAGCTTGATAAAGGCCCACTAGGTGTAAAACCCTAAATTCTCCAAGCTAGGCTTCAACAGTATGTGAACCAAGAATTTCCAGATGTTTAAGCTGGATTTAGAAAAGGGAGAGGAACCAGAGATCAAATTGCTAACATCCGTTGGATCAGAGAAAAAGCTAGAAAATTCCAGAAAAACATCTACTTCTGCCTTATTGATTATGCCAAAGTCTTTGACTGTTTGGATCACAACAAACTGTGGAAATTTCTTAAAGAGATGGGAATACCAGATCACCTTACTTGCCTTCTGAGAAATCTGTATGCAGGTCAAGAAACAAATCAGAACAGGATATGGAACAACAGACTGCTTCAAAATGTGGAAAGGAGTACATCAAGGCTGTATATTGTCACCCTGCTTATTTAACTTATATGCAGAGTACATCATACAGAATGCTGGGCTGGATGAAGCACAAGCTGGAATCAAGACTTCCAGGAGAAATATCAATAACCTCAGATATGCAGATGACACCACCCTTATGGCAGAAAGCAAAGAACTAAAGAGCCTCTTGATGAAAGTTAAAGGAAAGTTAAAAACATGGCTTAAAACTCAACATTCAGAAAACAAAGATCACGGCATCCAGTCCCATCACTTCATGGCAAATAGATGCAGAAACAGTGGAAACAGCGAGAGACTTTATTTTGGGGCTCCAAAATCACTGCAGATGGTGACTGCAGCCATGAAATTAAAAGACGCTTGCTCCTTGGAAGAAAAGCTATGACCAACCTAGACAGCATATTAAAAAGCAGAGACATTGCTTTGCTAACAAAACTCCATATAGCCAAGGCTATGGTTTTTGCAGTAGCCATGTATGGATGTGAGAGTTTGACTATAAAGAAGACAGAACACGGAAAATTGATATTTTTGAACTGTGGTGCTGGAAAAGACTCTTTGGAGTCCCTTGGACTTCAAGGAGATCAAACCAGTCAATCCTAAAGGAAATCAACCCTGAATATTCATTGGAAGGACTAACGCTGAAGCTGAAGCTCCAATACTTTGTCCATCTGATGCGAAGAACTGACTCTTTAGGAAAGACCCTGATGCTGGGAAAGACTGAAGGCAGGAGAAGGGGATGACGGAGGACGAGATGGTTGGATGGCATCACTGACTCAATGGACATGAATTTGAGCAAACTCTGGGAGATGGTGAAGGACAGGAAGGCCTGGAGTGCTGCAGTCCATGGGGTCACAAAGAATCATGACAGTGGCCATGTTGGACACTTCAGTCGTGTCCGACGCTGTGTGACCCCATAGATGGAAGCCCACCAGGCTCCCTTGTCCCTGGGATTCTCCAGGCAAGAACACTGGAGTGGGTTGCCATTTCCTTCTCCAATGCATGAAAGTGAAAATTGAAAGGGAAGTCGATCAGTCGTGTCCGACTCTTAGCGACCCCATGGACTGCAGCCCACCAGGCTCCTCCATCCATGGGATTTTCCAGGCAAGAGTACTGGAGTGGGGTGCCATTGCCTTCTCCAGGAAGTTCTAGGCATTAATATAAAACAAGTTAAAATAGTGAAAAGCACGTGTGTGTGTGTGTGTATATGTGTGTATATATATATATATATATATATACACACATACATACAATATATACTCAGTTGCTAAGTTGTGTCTGAATCTTTGTGACCCAGAGGACTGTAGCCCACCAGGCTCAGACTCTATCTGTGGCATTTCCCAGACAAGAATACTGGAGTGTGTATATACATAAACATATATCTGTATGTATATATATATTCTTATATGTGTATGTGTGTGTGTGTTAGTAGCTCAGTTGTGTAGGACTCTTTCTGACCCCATGGACTGTAGCTCGCCAGGCTCTTCTGTCCATGGAATTCTCCAGGCAAGAACACTGGAGTGGGTTGCCATTCCCTTCTCCAATATTATATATATTGATGATGGACAGGGAGTCCTGGCATGCTGCTGTCTATGGGGTCGCAAAGAGTCGGACATGACTGACCGACTGAACTGAACTGATGCTTTTATTTCAGAAATCCTTTCTCGTTCCTCTTGCTCCTTTCGTGGACTTACCTGTCCAGGTGTAGTGACTGTTGCTGGCAGGGGTTCCCTTCTGGAAATGGATTCTCCATGGCAGTTAATACCCCTGTGGCCACCTCTGGCTTCAAAAGCAAGTTGCTGGGGCTAAATCTTCGTCCCACCCTCTGTTTCAAACTGAGCTCCTGAGTCAGGCCCTACACAGAGCCTCAAGCTGCTGCGGCTGCAGACCCCATCAAAGCTGAAATTCCACGTCTGAAAAGGAATATTCCCTCTCAGATGTTGAATAAAATGCTCGCTGTATATTTGGGTGCTTAGATTAAAAGATTTATTATGCCAAGGAGAGAAATGAAGTTTTGGTTAAACAGATCCAAAGGCTATGAAGACGGCGAAGCTTTCAAGAAATAAATTGCAATTTTACTGTGAAGGCAAATGTTCTTTTCAGTCTTGATTTACACTGAACACAAAATGCGAGTCAAATGGAAATAGAATAGAGGAGCGTCTCAGAGAGGAACCCACAGACAAGGACACACAGTCGCAGACGTGATTAAAGCCTCCTCTGTCAAAAAGGTTGCACTGGCTCTTCTGAAAAAGAGTGAAGCGTCACATCTTCTGACTCATTGTCATAACTCATAATGTGGGTAATTGTTTTCAAGTTTTAACTGTCAGCTTTGTAAGTCTCATCTGCATTGCAAATGAGAAATATTAATTAAGTAGTGAACATGTTTCAAAGTGACGCTCCTCCGTGTCTTAGGGGTTACAGGTTCAAAGCTGCATTTGGAAACCCGTTCTGAACCTGAAAACAGACACTTTGGGATTAATGCATATTTACAACAAATTTTATTTTCTCTTTAATTCAGAAAAATATATTTTAGAATAAACTTAAACTCAGGACAGATTTGTATTCTCATGTATTGTTAGTTGGAGGCTAGTAAAAATCTTCAAGTAAGTGAATAGAGAAGCTAAATTTTAAATATTTAATTTTGGTTTTGTATCTCCTCTATTTGAGAACAGCCTAGCTTATTAGCTAAAAAGCAGAGGATTTTACTGATGGAAGCCTTGAACTTAAGCTGCAATTTAACATAAAATGTGATATTTCAGGTTGATTAAAATCAGAATACCAAAACGTTCAGAACGTGGAGCAGTTCTCAACAATCAGGTGCATTCAAGAGTTTCATTTTCAGACAGTTCTGGGGACCTAGGTTATATTGAAGTGAAATAAATTCATGTATATGAAAACTTAGAGATGTGAATAAGCAACAGCCTGTGGGCTTCCCAGGGAATCCACGAGCCCCTTCTGAGAAATAGAAGTAAGCGACTGGAGGGCAGCCGCATTTCCTTCTGACTGCATCCTCGTGATGGGCATCCCTCAGGGGGCTGGGGGCCGGCTGTAACTGCTCGGGCAGCGGGGCAGGTGGGGCTCCGTGAGCAGCCGCGTGGGGAGCAGCCACCGCCTCTCAGTGAGGGGCTGCTTTGCTGGGATCGGAGATCTCAGGCACTTGAGTGGATCTTCTTGGACGTGGGAGGGAGATGCAGGAAACATCCCAGGGGAAATATGCACCATTGAGGCAGTGGCCACTCTGCCCTGTTCTCAGGGCTGGGACTCCGGCTCTCTATTAGACATCAAGCCTGGGTCAAGGAGTTTGCAGTCCCAGGCAAGCAGCCATCAGGACCCAAGTCTCCAGCGTGCCCTTCCTCTGGCTAATGGTCAACAAAGATGGTGAGGCTGCATGTGGAGCCTCTGAGGAGCAGTGTTCGACCCCAGACACCAGAGCTTCCTGCCCCTGTGGGCAGGCGTGGAGGGCATTGGCCAGGAGAGCGGGCACATGGGTGGCCCCAGGGATGGCAGGTCTGTGGCCCCCGTGTCTTGCTAGCACCCTCCCCTTTATCTGATAACAGACCTAGGGGCTCACAGGAAGTTGCAGAGAACTATCCCGAGATATCAAACCTACACTGCAGCATCAGCTTCTATACATTGCTGCTTTATGAGTAAATTATATGAAGTTTAATGCAAATCATTAGTCAACATATAAATAATTCACACCCAAGACATAGGGCCATGAACACCAGAGAAATATACAAGTGAAGGCAAGTTTTCCCAATTAGCTGTCAATGTATTCTATTGGTCATTTTTCTGGGAAAAAAAAGGCAACTTGAGCCCTTAGTTGCCGCATCTAGAATCTTACTGTTTATTACTAGACTCTACAACAGTTTTCTTCCCACTTATTTTTAAAATTTCTTAGAACCTGGAGTAAAAAGGGGCCTTGAGTGGGTTCATGCAACTCTGGGCCCCTGCAATGGTCCATTTAAGTATCTAGCAGTTTCATACATCATATCTGACACAGACAAGATGGTATATAAAATAGCGTTTTCATATAATATACATGTATGCACATATACGAAAGTCAGAACTACATATGGTGATTGAAGCCATGAAATCAGAAGATGTTTGTTTCTTGGCAGGAAAGTTATAAACCTAGACAGTGTATAGAAAAGCAGAGACATTACTCTGCTGACAAAGATCTGTATCGTCAAGGCTATGGTCTTTCCAGTAGTCACACACAGTTGTGAGAAGTGGACCCTAAAGAAGGCAAAGCGCTGAAGAATTGATGCCTTTGGACTGTGGTGCTGGAGAAGACTCCTAAGAGTCCCTTGGACATCAAGGAGATCAGAGCAGGCAATCTTCAGGGAAATCAACCCTTAATACTCGTTGGAAGGACAGATGCTGAAGCTCAAACTCTAGTATTGTGGTCATCTGATGTGAACAGCTGACTCATTGGAGAAGTCCCTGATGCTGGGATAGACTGAGGGCAAAAGGAGAAGAGGGTGTCAGAGGATGAGATGGCTGGATGGCATCACTGATGCAATGGACATGAACTTGGGCAAACTTCAGGAGATGATGAGGGACAGAGAAGCCTGTGGTGCTGCAACCCATAGGGTTGCAGAGTCGGACATGAATGGGCAACTGAACAGTAACAACAATGAAAGTTGAACCACATGGAAGGCTGAGGCCAAAGACGTGATGCTTTAGAAGTGTGGTGCTGGAGAGGACTCTGGAGAGCCCCCGGGGCTGCTCGGAGATCCAACCAGTCCATCCTAAAGTAATCAACCCTGAATATTCATTGGAAGGACTGATGCTGAAGCTGAAGCTCCATCCTTTGGCCACCTGATGCAAAGAGCTGACTCCTTGGAAAAGACCCTGATGCTGGGAAAGATCGAAGGCAGGAGAAGAAGGGGACGACAGAGGATGAGATGGTTAGATAGCGTCACCAATTCAATGGACATGCATTTCAGCAAGCTCTGGGAAACAGTGAAGGAAAGAGGAGTTTGGCATACTGCAATCCATGGGGTCTCAAAGAGACTTGGCGACTGAATAACAACAACTCAAATGTGTACTATACCCATAGCTGTATGTAGAGACTCATTTCTGTGCAAGTATACTTTTAGATTTACATCTATGCATAATTTATTATTTTAGTAGATAATTCCTCCCCAAAACTAAAAAGTAAAACAGAAAAAACAGGTTTGCGGTGAAGAGTCTCTCTGTCCACTCTGGTTCACCCACCCAATGGGTATTAATGTCCTCTGTCCTCTTCCGAGATGTCTCACACAAATATAAACAAATATTTCTTTGCATTTCCACAAATGGGAGCTTATTAAGCACGGTGTTTGGCGCTTTGCTTCTTTGACTTATCAGTCTGTCTTGGAGCTCTTTCCTTACTGACACATACAAGTCTTTTGTGTTCATTTGTACAGTCAGTCAGTCAGTTCAGCTGCTTGGTCATGTCCGACTCTTTGGACATTGACTAAATATGATTTAATATTAATATTCCTCTATAGAATGTTAATTAAATATGATATTTTAAATCCAGTCATTGTGGATGGACGCCTGGGCAATGATAAGCCAATATTTCTAGTGTTAGGAAAATCGTTGCCAGTTAGAAAAAACTTTTTTGTTACTAGAGACAAATAGCACATACTCACCACATACTCACATACAGAGATAGCACATACTCACCACACACACCCGATAACAACTCTCTACACAGCAGACACACTGAACTCACTGCACACACACAAAAATGAACTGAAACACCAGGAGTATGTAAGGCTCCTGCTTGCTGGCCTCTGACAGTGTCGGTTTTATTCTCCTCTATTCATTTCTGCTTATTCTATCACATTTTTAAAAAGGTGCTCCTGATCCACCACCCACCGACTTGGTCCTGACGTGCCCCGTGGGGTGGGGGGGTGCTGCTGGGGGGCAGATGCTGTGCCTGCTGGGAGACACCACCTGTCACCCAACACCTATCAGCTGGCACCTGGCACCCTGTTGCCTTAGGCTCCCTTGCTGGGCTGGTTAAATCCAGAAGCTGAGCAAGCTCTCACATATTGGTGTATGTTAGAGTCACAGATATACTTAAAAAAAAAAAAAAAAGCTTCCTCTGCTGAATGTCGACACGCAGAATTCAGCACGAGTCACTGCAGAGGCTGGGCTTCCTGACCTGGCCACACCCCCGTGGCCCCTGGCGTGCACCCTCTGGAAGTCAGGGTGCCCCTCAAATGCAGTCTGGGTGTTTGCTGAGGACCCCTCCTCTGTCCGATGGAAATACCCTGGGATGACAGAAAATTCAGGGCAGGGAAACCAATAGCTCCTTGGCCTGGAATTCAGGCCACTCCCAAGGCAGAGAGAGGCCTGCAGGACCACCCTGGGGGTCTCCAGGCTACCCCTCCCTCAGTCAGCAAGGGAGAGGAAAGTCTGTGGGCCTCCTGCGCTTGCAGAAGAAGGTTCTAACACTTTTCAAGAACCCTCGCTTTTGCCAGTTTCTTTCTTTCTTTTTTTTTTTTTTTAAAGAGCTGAGCTTTCATCTCCTTTCATGGAGGAGGAAGAAAAAGCCTTTCCAAGGTGTTTTGAATTTCAGAGCCCCTGATCCGAGGCTGCTTGTCAGTGTCTCTTTGGGAAGTCGCCTTCTAATCGCTCTATTTGATATTGGATATGTGGTCGTCAAATGTTTACATTAAGAAGTATACAGTAAGCCTTCACTTTAGAGGCAAATTAATAGTCGGCACCGTGAGAACCCGACTTGATCTGAATATTGATGATCTCGTTCTCCGAGTCTCTCCGGGGCCGGGGGTGAGCGGTGTTGATCATTGCTTCTCCCTGATAAGCAAAGTCTTTCCAGAGCGTGAAGAATTCCGCGGTGTGTGAAGAGGATAACCATAATCTGCATCAGCACACTAACTTCTCCTCTGCCATTTGCATTGACAAGCAGCCCGAGTTATGCTAAGCTCTCTATTAGAGCCCGCGCCCTGGGAAAGGTCCCTCATTTGAATAAGGCCTCTTCTGCATGTGAAAAAAGCACATTGAAAAGGAACGCTCCTTTAATTAGGGTGGCATTTGGAAGCAGGGGCCTTAAATGTTCGCTTTTTGTGATGCTAAATGCTCGAGTATTTTCCACTGCATTGTCATTTTCGTTCAACGTTCTTTATTCCTCCTTATTTCTTAAAGACGGAATGGATGGCCTGCCTGCCAGAGAGCCAGCGAGGCAGTCGATTAATGTGGCTATATCTAGGTTATGGAAAATTTAAATCAAACTGTTTGATGAAATGTAGAAATATGTTTAAATATAGGATTAGACTTCTAATATAGGGAGCAGTCAGGAGATCAAAAGACTCCAAAAGTCATGCTGAAAAGGAGTGGAGAGCCAGCGGGGGAATTTTAGAGCTAAATGATTAAAGGGTGTTTTCAGTGCTTCACATTCAATCTGACTTTAAAATAAAGGTAAACATGGCCGGCAGTGCGGCCGGGCTGGCGGCCGCCCCCTCGCCCTGGACCCGCGCCGCGCCGCCTGAGCTTGGGGGTCCCTGGCTTAAAATTCGGGCTCTGGACGGAGCTATGAAACGTCCCAGCGGGCCTTCTGGGGGCCTGCCCGCTGCTGCGGGGCAGCAAATGCGCTGTGAATTTCTGGTATCCATCTTTTATCTTCCTGTGTAAACAGCAGCAGCGATCAGACTAAACCTGCAGAGCTCAGGAGGGTTAGCCTTGGGTTTTTTTGGAACGTGAGTCAGCAATTGGATAACACGGGAGCCGGTATGCACGCCGGGGACGCTGGGAGGACCTGCCCTGTGGCAACTCCAGGGTCTACACCCGTCTGGACTCCAGACCCGCCCTTTAGATCCGGGCTTTAATAAGCTCCTTTGAACCTCCCCAACGTGGCTGTGCGTGTGTCCAGGCCTGAAAGCTGCCGTTCGTGCAGCAATGGAGGTGCTAACAGAGAAGGTGAGTCCAGATAAGTCACCAGCCCGTGGGGATTCAGAAATCTTACTTTTATTCCTGTACTCACCTGTCAGTTCATATTTTATTTGTTTGCTCGCAGATGGCTCTCTCTGTTTCTTATATTATCTTAACATTTCATGCAAATGAAAATTTTAAGACTTGGATTTTAATATCAAGGAGAGCATTTATCGCTATTTAAAATCTTATAGCTGTTTTCCATAAATATAACTTTATGACTCACTGTTTATGTAAACGGACATGAGTTTGAGTAGGCTCTGGGAGTTGGAGATGGACAGGGAAGCCTGGCATGCTGTAGTCCATGAGGTCGCAGAGTCGGACACAACTGAGCGACTGAACTGAAGTTATGTAAATCAACATTCTACAAATCACTACACTTTTCCTATTGCAAACATTCTCATACCTTCTCATACCTTCTAGCCTCCTTCTCATACCTTCCAACTCTTGTTGGCAAAAGGGTTCTGTTCTGACATCTGGCTCACCAAGCCCCGCCCCTAAATGTAATCATTTTAAACAGTGATGAGTCCACACCTCTATTTCCATTTGCAGATTTTCAAGTGCATCTTGAAAATGCAAACTTTTAAACTGTCAGTTGACTTAGAAAGAACAGCTGCAACAGAAAGTCATTTCTGTGCCCGGGAAGGCTCTGTGGTGAGGGGACTGGACTAGGGATCAGAAGGCTGAGGAGCGGGAGGAGGAGGCCTCGGACTCAGCATGCACTGCCCAGGCAGCCAGCTAGGTCTGCTTCCTCTCCAACACCCTGCTCTCGGAGCCTCCACTGCTCCTGCCGTGCAACGGGGGACGCAATGGTGGTGACCTCACGGCGTCACGTGTGGGCCGCAGAGAGCAAGCATGTGGGAAGAGAAGCAGGCTAGAGCGAGTCCTTATTCCACCCTGGCAGACCCTTATGACCACATTTCTCCTGGTGTCCCTAACAGAGTTGGGCAAAAACCACGGGTCTCCCATGAAGTTTTCTGAAGGCTTCAGGGAGGGCATTTTACGTATATATATGTGTATATATATATACACACATGTATATATGGAATAGTTTTGAGGAATCTAGATTCACCAAAATCATTTTAAAAATTTAGTCTTTTTTTTTCTGATGAAGAAGGGATTTTATTCTAGTCTCTGTACAAAACTCACGAGTGTAGCATTAAATGTGGACTTGTCTAACAATTTAGGATCATGTTACCCATTTGACTTACAATTTCTGATAACACAGCATATTCTGTGTTATCAGAATATTATTATTCTGATATATAATAATATATAATATTATTCAGCATATTCTGATCTTTAAACCACTGAGTGTACTACACTGATATATTGAACCTGTCTTTTCAATTTAGTCATTTTTTTGATACTTCATGAGTCCAGTAAATCTTCATTAGGACTTGAGGACTCTGGCCGAGGACCCCTGAAGACGCTGCGTGAGTCGTGGGGAGAAGAAGCAGGGATCTCCTGCCTCTGGGGCTTCCAGGCTCTGCTAGTCCACCTTCCCCCAGAAAGGGGTAGCAAGCAGAGGATGCCCTCCACCTCTGGTGCCCAAGGCTGTGGACAGAGAGCCAGCCTGAAGGTCCAGCACATGCTGTAAGGTGATTTGAAACCATTGCTGATTGTTGCAGGAGATTTGATTTTGACATGAGCTAATTCTCGGGGTGACAGTTTGTGGATACACCCCAGAGGTACCCGGTGGAAGCAGAGGGTAGGGTGAGGTGGTTACAGAGCCTGGTTTTTCTCCTGTTTCCCCAGGAATTCCCATTGAATTCTAAACCCTTGCGTTTTCTTTAAACTAGCTTTCATGCGCTTTCCTTTGAGAAGTTACTGGCTCAACCCCAGGATGTTGGTGTGTCTTGTCTCATCTCAGGAGATGAACATACTTATCTAATACCTACAGAGCCTAGGACAACCTCACCCTGCCACTAGGTCGTGGAGATCAGCAGGTGCCCTGCCAGGAAAAGCCCTAGGGCAAAGCTGTGGGCTTCAGAAAGAGGTGGCCTTATAATGACATTTTTGAATTTTCTGTTTATAAAAATTGATAATAGACTCTTATTTTCCACATGTGGTTAGATTCTAGTTACATAGTCCTAAATAGTTTGCTTACTGAGTTATATGGGGGAGGTCAAAGGCCAAGCCAGTTTCTTTTTTTCCTCCCTAAAATTATTGGGTCCAAAGAAAAGTGCAGCAATTAAAGTATTAATAACTATGGGAAAACTTAGCTAAAAAAAAATACAGAAACTCTATGAGTGCAATGCTAAAATTTTCTGGATACCTTTTTTATTTTAAATATTAAATTGTATTTCATGATACTGGACAGGAGAAATTAAATTACACTGCATTTAATGTAATGTCAACCTAAATTTCATCAGTTTTTTTCAACTTCACAAAATTATTCTTAAGTTCACCTGCAAGTACATACTTGAGAATTACTAGGAGTGTTTTTGAAGAGAAACCTAATGAAGAAGAATTTGCAATAACAGACAAAAAATATGAAGTTAAAATAATCAAAGCAGTGTATATCTGCACTGAGACGGGCAAAAATGTCAATAGAACAGAATGAAGAATTCAAAGCTAGTAGAGCGGGTTTAGGGTGTGATAGGTTTGAAGTTATACATTGGTATGGAAGGAAAGGATTGTTAAAAGATTGCATTTAAAAGACTGCCTAAAAATGTGAAAAAGATGAATATTGGTTGCTACTACATTATTGATTTTAAAATAAACGTTTAAAATAAAAATTTTAATTAAAAAAAGAGAAAACAGTACTATTCTGCAAGGCAATATAAATATATATTTTATCTTTGGTTGAATATTTATTATTAAACATTATACCAAAAACAGAAACAGTTAACAAGTTTAATTGATTTTATTATCTAAAAATTGTCAAAAATTCATAGAAAATAATGTTATAATCAGTGTTAACGGATAGACAGTAAATTGGCAAAGCAGTTGGTGTGACAAACAATAGCACCTTAATGTCTAAAGTGTTAATAGAAGAAGAGTTCTCAGCTGCTAAGTCGTGTCCGACTCTTTTCGAGCCCATGGACCGCAGCACACCAGGCTCCTCTGTCCGTGGACTTTTCAGGCAAGAGTACTGGAGTGGGTTGCCACCTGGGAAGCCCGTCCCTTCTATACACGCACATTGTTTCATCGTGCCTTTATTATGTTTAAAGCCTTTATGTTATGTTATGCAGCATCACACACATAACATTATATTTATGTATTATATGACACACATATATTATGCTATAATATATAACATGATATATTGTGTTATAATGTTTATAACATATTTGCTTTATTATAATTATATTTATTATGTACCATGTATAATAGAATGATGTTGAATTTCTTTTTAGTGCAGCTTCTTTTTTTAACATTTTATTTTGTATTGGGGTATACTCAAGTAACATGTGGTGATAATTTCAAGTGAACAGCATAGGAATTCAGCAGTACGCATACATGTATCTATTCTCCATCAAGGAGAAGGCCATGGCAGCCCTCTCCAGTGCTCTCGCCTGGAGAATCCCATGGACAGAGGAGCCTGGTGGGCTGCAGTCCATGGGGTCGCTGAGAGTCGGACTTGGCTGAGCGACTTCACTTTCACTTTTCACTTTCGCGCATTGGAGAAGGCAATGGCAACCTACTCCAGTGTTCTTGCCTGGAGAATCCCAGGGACGGGGGAGCCTGGTGGGCTGCTGTCTATGGGGTCGCACAGAGTCGGACACTACTGAAGCGACTTAGCAGCAGCAGCAGCACAGTGTGGGAGACCCAGGTTAGATCCCTGGGTTGGGAAGATCACCTGGAGAAGGCGATGACACTCCACTCCAGTACTCTTGCCTGGAAAATCCCTTGTATGGAGGAGCCTGGTAGGCTATAGTTCATGTGGTCACAAAGAGTCAGACACGACTGAGCGACTTCACTTTCACTTTTCACTTTCATGCATTGGAGAAGGCAATGGCAACCCACTCCAGTGTTCTTGCCTGGAGAATCCCAGGGACGGGGGAGCCTGGTGGGCTGCTGTCTATGGGGTCCCACAGAGTCGGACGCGACTGAAGCGACTTAGCAGCAGCAGCAGCAGCAGCATTCTCCTTCAAGTTCCTATCTCCTCCCATTTTCTGACATCTGTTGAGGTGATTTTTTTTTCATGAATTGCATTATTTTTTTTTTTAATGTTAAGCAAACCTTTTAGTTCTGGGATACACCAGTCGGCATAATTTACTGTGGTTTTTGATAATTCCTGTATTTGGTTTCTTAGTGATCTGCTGTGATTTCTACATCTCTGTTTGAGAATGCGATGCGTCTGTGGTTTTCCCCTTTTGTGCCATCGCTGCCCGTTATGCTGTTGCGTAAAGTGAGCTGAAAAGGCTTCCTTTGTCCTCTTTATGTTATTGTCATCGTCTTTATTTTTATTCTACTCTGTGTCTGTGTAACACCGAAATTATTTTTTATTGACTGTTTCATAATTTACTGTTCAAATCATGCAAAATTTTTCTGTCAGATGGTATTTATTTAGTAATCTCAATTCTTTTATGGTCATATGACTAATCAGGTAGCTTATTTTTGTACATCTTCTCAACTTTTTAATGAATGGCATGTATTTATTTATATGTACTCTTATCGTCTCTTCCAATGTATGTATTTTTGATTTTCAAACAAATTCTTTAACATAGTCTCAGTAAAATGAACTTAATTAGTACCTGCTTCATTTGATTATCATTAAAAATGAATAATTTAGTGTGTGTACAGATCTTAGAACACTGCTTGTGCATAGTAAGTGTTATGTGTAGTGTTAGAAGACTTGAAGGTGAGCAAGGACTTCCTAAAGTAGGAAAGAGAAGAGAGAAGCCACTCGGTCGTGTCCGACTCTTTGCGACCCCGTGGACTGTAGCTGACCAGGTTCCTCTGTCCATGGGATTTTCCAGACAAGAATACTGGAGTGGGTTGCCATTTCCTTCTCCAGGGCATCTTCCTGATCCAGGATCGAACCTGGGTCTCCCACACTGCAGGCAGCCTCTTTACCATCTGAGCCGCTGGGAAGTGTTATATAAATGATTGATGTTACTATTATTCAGCTTTCATTGTTTTCTAAATTCCATAGGAACTTCTGGTCTGACCTGTGAATTATTTAGAAATATTTCTGTTAAGTTACAAATATGTAGGGTGTAATATGTATATATTTCTCTACAAATTTATATTTTCACAAATGTTAATTTCACGGTGATTAGAGAATGTTTCCTTTGTAATATAAGCATTGGAAGTTTGTTAAGAATTGCACGAAGGGTCAATGTACGGTTGAATCACCTTCATGTTGGAGCCTGAGTCACTTGTCTGACGTTATACGTGTGCTGGAAAATGATCACGTTCTCTCATTCTTGGAGGTGGATTTCAGGATTATTATTTGTGCTGTTCGAATAATCTGATTTTGATTGATTTTTAAAATCTGCCTATTCTATGAATTGTAAAATCTGTGTTAACAGTATTATGGTTATACATTTCTCTTTGTAATCAAATTAATTTTTGCCTTACATATTTTAAGTCTGCATTACTGAGTTCATACAAGTTTAGATTTAAGTCATTTTTCTGAAGTGTCTCTTCTATCAATATGTAGCAATTCCCTTCATGTCTGTGCATCTTCTATCTTAATAACTGGACTTTGTCTGCTCAACTGCTCAGTTGTGTCTGACTCTTGGTGGCCCCAGGATCCTCTTTCCAGGTTTTAATTAATATTTTGGTTAATATTTTTTCTGATCTATCTTATCTCTTTTCCTACTTTTGTGTTTCTATGTTTTTAATTGTCTTTTAAAAAGGTTTATATTTTGAATTTTTCCTTTATTCAGTTCGATAATCTTAGAATTTTAATTAGGACACTTAGTCTGGTTTTTATTAATTGTATTTGATGACATTTATTAAACTCATGAATAATGATTGTCTACTATTTTTGAATATTTTCTTCCTTTTGTAAATTGCCTTTCTCTTCTCTTCTGCCTTATTTTGATTGATTGATCGCTTTTCCTTCATTCTATTAGGAAGTTGTTTTTTTCATGATGGACTTAGTCATGCTTGGAATGATCATCCCCAAACCAGAGCACGTTTAAGAACGGAAGAGGGTCACTCTTCCGAGTTTACTGTGCTGGGAACCCTGGGAAACAGGGCTCCACTAGACAAGCTGCAATAACAAGCAGCCTCAAAGGCTCATTTCATCAGCAAGACAGTGTGTTTCTTGATCAACCACCTGCCCCAGTGTGAGTCAGCTTACTGCAGGTTCTCAGGGACCCAGACTGACTGAGCTGTATCTAACCACGTGTTCTCAGGAGCTCACAGCAGTGAGAAGAGAGCATGGAGAGCCACACAGTGGCTCTGAAGGTGCATTCCCGTCATGTAAAACACACAGGCAGCAGCCGGATTCAGAGACTGGGGCGATTTGGACAGCTTGACCGAAGGGATACCTCTAAAAAGGAGTCCTGAAAATAGAATTTAGTGTCAAATGTTCAAAACGAGCTTCTTAAATTATTCCAGATTAGGTACTATGAGATTAAGCTTTTCTCCTGATTAGTGACGTACTGGTAGATATCTGGGAACGTTTGCAAGTGCATCTACAGAGTTAATAGAAGGGATAAATCCCAGTTCACTTCAAATTGCAATGCTTTGGAGGTAATACTAAATATTTGTAGTATGGCATGAATCGGGGTGGTGTAGGCAGCCAGTTTACATAATTCAACGTCAGAAAATTAACTACATACACTCAGTATGTGGTTCACTACACAGCGAATGTCCTAATTCACTACTTCTCTTTAGTTGGTCAAGGTGTCATAGCCTTGCAATGGAGTTTTAGCTTTTTAAAAATGAAGCTAATTCTACTATGTCACAGATAATCACATGACACTATTTCTTGGTCTTCCAAACCGGAACTTTAACAGAAAAGTTTATTTAAATATGGAGAGTGCATGCAAGAATAGCAGCTGCGATGTACTTTCTCAGATAATCAAAGTCAGAGATGCATTTAGTAGTCAGAATTTGGAAAAGACACGATGGGCTACATGACTTGCCAGGGGCAGGGTGTTGGCAGTGGAGGCAAGAACGGACCTTCGCACCAGGCTCCTTCAACCTTGTCTTTATTAGTATACCAGATCCCACAGTCACATGTGCATACAGCAACCTTGTCTTTATTAGTATACCAGATCCCACAGTCACATGTGTATACAGCATTCTGACTGCAGAGAAACCTGGCCATCCATGCTCACTGAGCATTAAGGTCTTTTTCTCCTTTGCACATCTGAGGTCCTAACACCTGTACACCAAGCCCATTGACACTAGGAATGTTTTGCTTTGAAATCATGGAAAAGGCAAGGATGTTCACTTTCATTGCTTCTCCTCCACACTGAGCTGGAGATTCACTACCATTTTCGAAAAGAAATTAAGAACATACACACTGAAAAGGAAGAAATACAACTCTCTGTATTCACAGATGCCAGCATCCAGTATATAGAAAATCTGTGCACACACACAGTCAAACCCATCTTAAAAGATCTCAAGACACATGTTCACTGTTCTTAAGATCAATTTTATATCAGTATATTAGCAACATAAAAACTGAAAATTAAATTTAGGTAACAATTCCTATCACCATAGCGTGAAAAGAAGTATATTGTTTGGCAATAACATAAGAAATGAAAGCAGATACACTGACACCTACAAAACATTGTGAGAAAATTCAAAGAGGGCAAAAGGGTGGGTAAGCCAGAAAGAGAAGAGCGAGTGTCATATACGAATGCATATATATGGAACCTAGAAAAATGGTACCGATGAACCTGTTTGCAGGGCAGAAATAGAAACACAGACACAGAGTACAGACCTGTGGACACAGCAGGGGAGGGAGAGGGTGGGACGAGCTGAGAGCAGGAGAGATGTGTGCACACCTCTGTGTGCAGAGCAGACGCACCCTGAGCAATGCTGCCGCAGGGCACAGGGGCCCCGCCTGGAGCTCCCTGATGACCTGGGGGGCGGGGGCGGGGCGGGGCGGGGGCAGTCCCAGAGGAAGGAGATGCGTGCCTGCGTGCAGTTGGTTCACATTGCTGTATAGCAGAAACCAACAGCAACGCTGCAACACAGTTATATTCCAATAACAAATAAAGCAAAAATAAATAAACAGATAGAGATATTCCCTGTTTACCTATGGGAAAACCCAATATTAAGATGTCAGTTCTCCTCAAATCTACATAGAGATTGAACACAATCCCTATCAAAATAGCAGGATGTTTCTCTATATAAACATTGATTGATAATCTTGTTGCAGGTTTTATATGGAAGCTCAAGGAGTTGCCCAAAAGTTTGAAAATAAAGATAAAACTTGGAGGAATAGACCACCTGATTGGAAAACTGACTGGAAAGTTGTGGTAATCAAGACAATTAGAAATCAACAGAATGGAATAGAGGAGTCAGAAATAAACTTTGTAAATGGTTAGTAGAGTTTCAAAAAACAAACCAGAGCAATTCAGTACAATTACTGGGACAACTGGAAATTAACAGCAAAAATAAATAAACTAGAAATCTAACACAAGGCAAAACTTAGGACTTAGAACTTTAACTCACACCAGGCATAAAAGTGAACTCAAAATGGATCTGGGCCTGAATGCCTGCTTCAAATTATAAAACTTCAGAAGATGACAGAGGAAGTAATTCTTATGACCTTTCATTGGGGGAAGAGATCTTACTATGACAGCAAAAGTAAAGCACGTGAAAGAAAGCAGGTAAGTTAGACTTTAGTAAGGATAAAAAAAGTATTGATTTCAAGTGATACCGTTAACAGTAGTAGTTGAAAAGACAAGCCCCAGGCAAGAAACACTGTAATATCCGATAAAGAACTTTTATTCAGAATATATTTTAAAAAACTCTTGAAGCTCTGTAAGAAAATATCTCAGTAAAAATAGGGCAAAGGATGTAAAAAGTAATTTTATCAAAAGAGATTAACAAGTAGTAAGCACATGAGATGTTTACTGTCATAAGTCGTTTAAAAAGCTCAAGTTAAAACCACGATTAAACAAAACACGACACAGCACCGCTCTTCCACTGAAAGGGACATAGTCAGAGGGACTGACGTCACTGAACACTGTAAGAGGTGGAGAAACGGGAAATTTCACGCATCTCTGATGGAAATGCAGAATGTCCAGTTACTTTTTTTTTTTAAAGTTTGGCAGTTTCTTCAAAAGTTAAGGCGAGTTTAACTTACAAACTAGCAATGCGGGCTTCTTGATCTAGACACATGTCATTAATTTCTGAGTATCTTACATGGACAGTTAAGGCTCTGAATTTTTAATTACAGCTTTAGCTGTATTCTTCAAGATTATGTTTACTTATTTACTTAAAAATATTTCATGGCATTTCCCTGGTGGCTCAGTGATAAAGAACCCACCTGCAATGTGGGAGACATGCATTTGATCCCTGGGTTGGGAAGATCCCCTGGAGAAGGAAATGAAAACCCAATCTAGTATTCTTGCCTGGAGAAACCCATGGACAGAGGAGCCGGGCAGGCTATTCAGGCTACAGCCCAAGGAGTCGCAAGGAATCGGACACGACTGAGTGACTAACACTCTCATTTTCACTTCATATAGGACAGGTATATCATGTTAGTTGAAAGTATGGCTTTGTTTTTGTCTTTATTTGGAGATTAAGTATGATCTAAGGAGGTGTATGGGCTTCTCCGGTGTCTCAGTAATAAAGAACCTGTCTGTCAATGCAGGAGATATGAGACCTGGGTTTGATCCCTCGGTTGGGAAAATCCCCTGGAGGAGGGCATGGCAACCCACTCCAGTATTCTTGCCTGGAGAATCCCATGGACAGAGGCGCCTGGTGGGCTATAGTCCATGGGATCACAAAGAGTCAGACATGACTTAATGACTAAAGAAGAATAAAAAAATATTTCTAGTTTCTCTTTTAATTTTCTTGACTTGAGGGATATTCAGAAATGTGTGGCTCATTTTTCAAACATTTGGAGACTTTCTATTTATCTTTTAAGCTAATCTGTAGCTTATTTCTACCATGGTAAGAATTTGTGCTTTAAATTATCTTGGTTCTATAAAATGGTAGATACTTTGTGTGCATTTGGAAAGCGTGTGTATCCTGTGCTCTTGAGTTTACTGTGCTTATTCTACCAGTTCTGTGAATCATCGAATCACCTAGAAGTGTCAAAGTGCTAGCTGCTCAGTCGTGTCTGACTCTTTATCAGATCACCTAGAAGTGTCAAAGTGCTAGCTGCTCAGTCGTGTCTGACTCTTTAAGACCCCATAGACTGTAGCCTGCCCTGCTCCTCTGTCCATGGGATTCTCCAGCAAGAATGCTGGAGAGGTAGCCATTCCCTTCTCTAGGGGATCTTCCTGGTCCAGGGATGGAACCCAGGTCTCCTGCATTGCAGGAAGATTCTTTACCATCTGAACCACTAGGGAAGCCCATTCAATTATTCGAGCCATCTAAACCCTTGCTGATTTTTTATCTTGCTAGTTTTATTAGTATATACCTAATAATATAGCCCCACATTTCAGGAATAACAAAACTAAAGAAAAAGTTTTATAATCACTGTTGGAGACTTTAATGCTGTTGGTTTTACTAAAAAGATTTACTTTTCAAGAAGGGTTACTGAGCCCTGCTTAAATTTGCAAGTTCAGGGATGCAAAAATAAAAGCGTGAACAAAGAAATGAAAGCAGAAGCCGCATCAGATCAGCATGGACCAGAAAAGCCTCCGAGCGTCAGGAGGGCTCCCGGCTGCACGTGTGGGTCCTCACAAGCCCAGGGCCCCTGACCACCGCCCAGGGCAGGGTGGCCAGTGCAAGGAGTCCCGGCTGTGACCTGCGGCAGGAGGGTCCTCTCATCGGGTAGTCCCCGCCTGGCCAGGGTGGCCCAGAGGTGCCGCCACCGTGCACACCCTTCAGTGGGAGCTGTCCATGTGCCCTGGCCCCCCATGCGGTTGGCATTCCCTGGCTTCCTCTGTACTGGACACGGAACACAGCCTGTCCTTTGTATCGCCCACGTCCTTGGGGCTAAAGCTCCCCGAAGGAAGCAGCCTTGAGGGCACGTGGCGATGCTGCTGTGGTGATGGCGGATTTGTCCCGGACCAGCCAGGACAGGAGCTCAGCGGCCACACCCAGAGTGGGTGGGACCAGGGTCTTGTGTTCGGAAGTGACTATCTTCACCATCACAGAAGCTTTCCTTGAATAGTTAAATTAATAAAACCCAATGTCACATCCTACGGATAACTGTGGAGTTACCTCTAGGAGTGTCGGTGACTAAAAAAGAGAGAGTGTAGGCCCAAGGGTTTTCTTTGAAGGAGAGCAATAACTGGTGCAAAGACCCTTGAACTTTCAGCTCAGCACAGAAAAGAGGCTCAGACTCTGAAACCCTGAAATGGTTTCCAGAAGACGAGGAGGGAGAGGAGGCAGGGAGCTTTGTGTTGATACAAAGAGCGCAGTTCCGTACACTGGGGACAGTCGTTCTAAGCCTGGTTTGGAACTGACAGGTGTGCAGAACAAGAACCATTTAAAGATTTGACATTTTTTAATGACTTCGTGAGAAGAGCCGACTCATTGGAACCGATCCTGATGCTGGGAAAGATTGAGGGCGGGAGAAGGGGGTAACAGGATGAGATGGTTGGATGTCATCACCGACTCAACAGACAGAGTTTGAGCAACCTCTAGGAGATGGTGATGGACAGGGAGGCCTGGCGTGCTGCAGTCCATGGGGTCACAAAGAGCTGGACACAACTTGGCAGCTGAACAACAACAATGATTTTATCCCTTGCAATATCTGCTATCTCTATGCATTTATAATGTTTTGAACTTAAAGACAATAGATGCCATTGCCACAGTGACAGACGTCTCAGAGTAGAACTTGGCAGGAGGTTCTGGTCGGGTCATTGTCCAGGGCCATTGTCCAAGGCCACTGCTGGGCTTGAACCTAGTTGGGTCTCAGAAGAGCCCTGGGCCTGGGCCACCAGCCCTGGTCTCCAGGGTGAGAGCGTGGACCAGCTACAATGAATCAGAGGTCTCCGTGGCTTCCTTCCACCCTCCTCGAGAAGCGCTGATGAAGACTGTACACCTGGAGATGTACTCAATGAAGTCACCCTTCCTCTTTGGATGCATGTATCAAGTTCAACAGACCTACAGGACACACTGATTTAAACTTATGATCAACTTACACTGCTCAAATAATTTGTTACTTAAAAAGAAGCTGTCTTCTCATCCTGGTGCTGCCAAGCACTTTGATGTAAAACATTAGGGCTTCTCTTTCCATTTCTTCAAGTAGTATCTCTGAGGAGGAGCAGAGTCTATGTCAGGAAGTGAATGTCCCTCCTGGCCACATGGGTGATCCTTCAGGGTAGCTCTTGGGACACCTTCCTCCACCCAAATTACTCACGAATCAATCGCCCCCCTCAGACTGTTAGCTGCGGCTGATGGCTGAGACAAACCTTTTAGTATCTGGGATGACAAGCTGGGTGTTATTAGAACTTTGACGGGGAAGGCTTAATGTGCAAGCCTGATAAATCATGGCCAAGAGCAGGACATACTGACAATTCTTACTGAAATTTACCCTTTGATCAATTTAGCCCTAATTTCTGACACCAGATAAAATACTGATGAGAACATGTTAGTCACTCAGCCGTGCCTGAGTCTTTGCGACCCCATGAGCCCTCCAGGCTCCTCTGTCCGTGGGCTTCTCCAGGCAAGAATACTGGAGTGGGTTGCCATGCCCTTCTCCAGGGGGTCTTCCCGACCCAGGAACCTAACCCAGGTCTCCTGCATTGTAGGTGGATTCTTTACCATGTGAGCCACCGGGGAAGCCCAGAGAAAAAGCTAAGCTAGGCTTTCCAACTCCATCTCTTTCCTAGGCCTTGTTTACACCCAGAACATGTCTGCAGTATTGCCTGTATGTCTGCTTATCCCTGAGAGTCAGTTGGACAACTGCGAAAATGCATGAAATTTGGGAAGCTGTTGTAATACGGAGAACTTCGCTGGGAAGTCGGAAGTGTACCGACTCAGACATGCCCACGTGTATCTCTGGGTTTGAAATAAATTTCAGCTCTAGCTGCATCTCCTCCAGGCTTTGCTGAGACGATAAATGTTTTCTAATCTTTACCACTTCATAAACATGCTGTGTATATTGACATACACTTTAAATGTTCTAGTATTTTACATCTATTAAATTATCAGTTGCTTTCAGTATTTCTGCACAATGGGGCCATTTCCTCTGACAATTTTTCCAGGATGGTGTTTCCTCCTTGATTACCTACCTGTATGGTTATTCGTTTGACTGTAGCACATCACATTGCAAGCTGTGTTTTGCTGTTTGTTGATAATTGAAAACGACCACCAAAAAGCAGCCTGTATTTCACAGGGGTAGCGTGTGATGTTTTACCCAAGTGCCTGAGAATGCTAGACAAACCAGACTCTGGAGCCCTGCCTTTGAACTATGATTTAAAACAGAATTTATAATGTCACAGAATTACATAAAACTGTGTGAAATTGTGCAGATAATCATTTAAATCTCCCTACATGAAAAGATAATTGCTCCAGAAATTAACTGTACCTGGGGTTCATTCATTTGGTCATGGCTAGTTTCTTGTGTAGCGATGATTTGATATTAGAGTTAATTAAGATCAGGTCAGAGTTGCTGAAGGTCAGACATTAATGTGTGGGATCATTGAAATGATAATTATAAACAGATTAGGAAGCCACGGTCTTTTATAAGGGGTTATTAGATAATTACTGTGAGAGTGAACGGCTTACTGTAATAATGGATTATCGACTACTTACAGCGTTCTAAGGGCGAGAGTGAATTACTTCCTCAAGGACTAAAGAATACTGTTGCCAAAACTCAGAGCTCAGTAAATAAAGGAAGTCCAAGAGCAGTGGCCACAGTCCTGCTCCCCCAAAGCGCTCTTGTCTTAGGAGGTGCCAGGGTCACTGGTGATGCCTTTGCAGGGACGTGAAGGCGGCAGGTCCCCAAGGGAGGAGAAGATACACCCCAGCGTTCCTCATCAGGAGCAAGGGCAGCTGGGAAACTCTCTCCTCTCAGGCTGCTTTGCTCGGAAGCTTTCCTGAATGTCAGAAACCCATGAGGATGCTGCAGGGTGGGACAGGGGGGAGTCGAGTCTTTGGGGTCTCCAGTGCAGAGCGGGGCTTCCTCAGTTCTCTCCTCCTCTGAGCGTCACTGCAACATCTGGAGCCTGGACTGGCCCCAGGCAAAGTGTCTTCAACTCAGACCCTGAAACTCTGAGGTCCTTTGCCTCGGGACACGACACAGAGGCAAACTTCGCAGGGCATAAGCTCATCACTTGCCAGTGAATGAGACACAAGAGACACGAGTGTGATCCCTGGGTTGGGAAGATCCCCTGGAGGAGGAAATGGCAACCTACTCCAGTATTCTTGCCTGGAAAATTCCATGGACGGAGGAACCTGGCAGGCTACATACAGTCCATGAGGTCGCCAAGAGCTGGACACGACTGAGCGTGCACGCCAAGCTCATCAGCACCAAGAAACATCCCAGCTTGTGTGCTGGGTCTTAGGACCTCATCTCTCAGTCCAGTCTCCATAAAATGCCTGCAATTCCTTTCAAACGTCATCCTCTTGTGAACAGACTTCTGCTGTTTCTATCTTAACTGAAGTAGAGTTGATTTGCAAGGCCATGTGACAGGTGTGCAGCACAGTAAACCAGGTGTCTATTCTGTTCTGGATTCCTTTCCCTCATAGGTTATCACAGAACGCTGAGCACAGTGCCCTGTGTGACGCAGTAGGTCCTTGCTGCTTGTCTGTTTCATACACAGCAGTGGTTTATGTTCATCCCAAACTCCTAATTTTCTCTCCCCTTTCCTTCTGGAAGCCGTAAGTTTGTTTTCCATGTCTGTGGGTCTGTTTCTGTTTTATATCTTTTTTTTTTTTTTTTTGATTCCACATGTAAGTGATATCGTATGACCTTTGCCTTTCTCTGTCTGACTTACTTCACTTAGTATGACAATCGCTGGCACTGTTGATGACGCTGATCAAGAAAGCTGGTTGACAAGTGATGTGTGTGTGTGATTCTGATGCTGCTTTGTTCAGATGGTGAGCCCTTAGCAGAGACTCTGGGGGAGACTCTGGGTCTGGGCTGGGCGTGGCCGCTGCTTCATCACCATTGACACTGTGGCATGCACCGAGTTCCTGGAACGTGGGGAGCAGCTGGAGTCCTGGATGGGAGCCGACCCTCCCACAGACTCGGCCCAGGATGGTTGCCCATCAGCAGTGGCTGCTGGCCTGGGAGGGCTTCCTGTCTGAGTGGCCCAGAGTGTGTGGGTCTTCAGATCTAGACTTGAGCTCTGGGTCCAGGTTCGGGCCTCCTGGAGTCCCTGGAAAGAGCTTTGGCTTCAGCCTGCTCTGCAGGGTTGAGATCAAAACACAAGAAATTCCTCATTCTTGGCCTCTCACGATGAGATGTCCAGAATGCAGTGTGACAGAGACTGCGTTTGGCATCTTCTCCGAAATGGGGTATCGTCTGGGAACCGAAAACCAGAGCGAGGCCCGAGGCTCCAGAAGGATGGCTGCCCAGGGCCCCCGTTCAGCCTCCTGATTACAGACTGGCCAGGGAGTAAGGACCGGTCCTACTGAGGGCCATGGACTGGATGAAAACTGCAGTGTTTCGATTCATGCCCCTTAATCAGGGTCCCTGAAAAAAAAAAGAAAGTCACTCAGTCGTGTCTGACTCTATACAGTCCATGGGATTCTCCAGGCCAGAAGACTGGAGTGGCTAGCCTATCCCTTCTCCTGGGGATCTTCCCAACCCAGGGATCAAACCTAGATCTGCCGCACTGCAGGCAGATTCTTTACCAGCTGAGCCACCAGGATCCCTAGCCAGGTTTTGACTGATTCCTGGCTTCCTGGATACTGCTCCCTGGCCCTCCTTACTAGTCACATCCAGGCCTGTTTTGTAACACAGGCTCTCATCTCCTCCTGTTTCTGTCCCCTGCATCAGAGATGCTCAGGGTCTCAGTGGTCAGGGACGAGGGCCGCAGAGAGGGCACCAGGCAAGGTGTGCGCTGACTGCCGCTTACCCCACGTGTCTGGGTCAGCATCTCGGTGGGCAGAAGCTGGAGGCGCATGGGAAAACACTTGGTCTTTATCAGTCATCTGCCTTTGAGGGTTTCCAGTGGGCAGAGTTAGGCTCTGCATCTCCAGGGAAAATTCCAGCTCCAGAGATGGTTGTGGGCGGGGGCTGGGTATGCACCTTGGTCTCATAACCTTTTCTCTCGAAGAAAGAGGCTGAGTCAGAAGCGCCATTTGCTGAAGCTTTGTGTTCCTGGGAGTCCCAAGGGGGTGTCCGTGGCTACATCATCACACCGTGGGTGTCAGCACTGCCCTGGAGGACAACACCCCGTCGCAGAGCATCTGGCAGATAAAAATCTGCAGTTTCAGCGGGGTGTCGGAGGCCAACCTTCAGAACAGTGAGGCAGACTCTTTGTCCCTCCCCATCAGGGCCCAGCGGGAAGGAGGGTCTGGCCGCCCATGGATCGAGACCCACGTCTTCCACTGAAGTGTGGATATCCTGGAGCCTTACTGTGGGGGCTCCTGGATTCAGGTGGCGCCATCATGATGCATGTGCTGGTGATGCTGCCCCAGGGCAGGGGGCTTTTCTCCGTGGCTGCAGCCTGGCAGCCCGCAGCACCCACCTGTGTGGCCGTGGAGAGAAAGTCGTGTGGGCAGAGCCGCGGCCTCACCCCAGCCTCACATAAAGGACACTCAGAGGGCAGGCAGAAAGGGAGGCAGGCCTGCGGCAGAGGAGGAGAAAGGCTGGGGTGTGAGTTGAGCATTGACTGCGAGCTGGAGGCTCTAGCAAAGTTACCACCTGCCCTCCCACCCGCCGTCCCCCCATCCTGGCCAAATGTGTGGGTGACCAGCTGTGTCCCTCACAGGGCAGTAGCACTGTGCACACAGACCCGTGGGGCAGTCCAGGGAGACCTCACAGGGATAATGGACTCAGCGACGGTCCCAGGGACGGTGGGACGTGATGGTACTGGCGTCACAGTGAGGAGGCAGGAAGCAGGGAGCTGGCTGCTGCCATGCTTACGCTGGGGCCAGGCCTGGCCTCGGACCCTAGTCCTCTGCTCGTGTCAGGGGCCCACACCGCAGCCAGGGAGGCAGGAATCCAGCCGGGGCCCTGCTCCAAAGAAAACTTTCCTGTGGTAGGAACTCCTCGACGTCCAAGACATTTTATTAATATGTCAAATGTTTATATTGGAATGCATGCCTTTCTTACTAAAATCTCCTTCACTCAAAATTCAAATGCTTTATTTTGTTACAGATACACATGGAAATTTGACAAAACCATGGCCAAGCATAAATTGCTATTTAGGTATCATTTGCATTTGTGTAAATCTGGTCAGGCTACCTGTGACTTTTAATGATGACTGTCTTTCCAAAGAGATTGGGTGGGCCCAGAAATCTGTGCAGAGCCCTTACACGAATGTACATTCGATAATGGACACTTGTTGGATTTGTAGAACTAGTAGCTGCTTGGTGAGTTTTCTTTTCTTTTCTTTTTCTCTTCTTTCATATATTGGCCCAGGTTGTTTTAAACCTGGAGTAAAATAAAACACAGCCTCTTATCAAGGCACAAGCTCTAGAACTCATGAGACACAGAGAATCCAGGGCCAGTGTGATGAGGCTGAGAATTCCTGTATAAAGTCAGTCTAAAGAGTTTTGCTAAGCTACTCTTTGCCCAATCTCCTTTGACAATAGAATGCTTTCTAATATAAGAATGTATTCGGCTTGCTCGCTCAGTCGTGTCTGACTCTGTGATCCCGTGGGCTGTAGTCTGCCAGGCTCTTCTGTCCATGGAATTTTCCAGGCAAGGATACAGAAGTGGGCTGCCATTTCCATCTCCAGGGGATCTTCCCAATCCAGAGACAGAACCCGCGTCTCCTGCCTCTGTCTCCTGCATCACAGGCGGATTCTTTACTGCTGAGCCCTGGGGAAAGCCCCAAGAATGGATTGACAGGCCACAAAACAGGGTCCTTCCCACAACGCACCTGGGCCCCACCTTTCATGTTTAAGCACACCACATGGGACGTGCTGGGCTCACGTCAGGTATTCAGAGTCGGGCCCACGTCTGAATTCAGGAATCCTCACATGCCACCGTCGCCAACGTTCTGTGATTCCTTACTGGGAGCCTCCGCAGCAGGAAATCTATTACTATCTTTTCTGCCCAATAACTCCATGAAAGAGTTATCAGTGATGGTTCTTAAGAATCTACTTTCCATTTTCATTTAGAGACATTTAAATCATATGACTATAAGCTTCCTTTATCATTTTGCAAAAATTGACTATTAACTAGAGTATGAAAGACTTAACCCGGCCAGGATTGAACTGCAACAGAGCTTTGATGTGGGGGAGACAGCCAGTGCTGTGAATCTCAGGCCATTTTGATGTAAATTGAAAATTCCAACAGTCCACAAGGAGAATGGACGGAAGCCTTAGACTTGCAGCAGAGGCAGAAGGGCATTTATAGGCTGTGTTGTTTGAAGAAATGTTGTCCATTTCCAAAGCAGTCTTACCAGATGGATTTTAAAAGTGTCAGTTTTAGTGGGTGGTCTACCTGGGGGGCTGAGATTCTCCCTGCAGGCTGAGAAGCTCCTAGTTGTCAGCACTGCATAGAAATCTAAGAAATCCACCAATAGGAGTTTCCACACTGAGTCATGTTAACTTTTAGAAATGGGCTTTCCTGGTGGCTCAGACAGGAAAGAACCCGCCTGCAGTGCGGGAGACCTGGGTTGGAAGATCCCTGGAAAATGGAAAGGCTACCCACTCCACTTTTCTTGCCTGAAGAATCCCCATGGACAGAAGAGTCTGGCGGGCTGCGGTACGTGGAGTCGCAAAGAGTCAGACACCACTTAGCAACTAACACTAGACTACTACTATTAGCTTTTAGAAATAGACCCTGAAAAATCTCTCTTTTTCCTCCTCTTTCTTTTTTCTAAGGTGGCTGTGGTCTTCAGTGTTTAACTGTGAGCTATCGATTGTTTAGTGAACATAGTGGGTGCTTCCCCAGCCTCTCCTTTGGCCATGGGGTCCCCGCCAGCCCTTCCCCAGCCTCTCCTTTGGCCATGGGGTCCCCGCTAGCCCTTCCCCAGCCTTCCCGTGTCCCCTCAGTCTCTGCTGTCCACTCTCCACCTGTCAAAAGCACAGGAGGCAGAGTCCCGAGTTCTCCCTTGTACCAGTTATGCAAATTTTGTGCAGAAAACTTCTCTTTCTGACTCGTTTTCTCATCTCAGGGTAGAACAATGTTTTTTCCTCCCCAAGACTGGGGCAAAATCAAATGATTTTGCAAAGCTCTTATCTGGCTCAATGAGCTACAATATGATTAAATGATTTCAGTGAAATATATCAGACTGCAGATGTAAATAATTGACAACTAGCTCTATATTTCAAGCCTTAGAGTGTCATTTATCCTTCAAAGAAGGGCAAGTGCATTCAAAGGCAGCATTTGTCCAGAGACCAGCAGCCTGCTCCCTGGCCTCAGGAAGCCTGGTTTAAGTCCATTTAATTCATCCCTGCCTTATCTAAGTCAGTAACACGAGAAAAAGAAGAAAACACTTATCTTCAACAGCTCAGCAGTCCGGCTTTCTGCTGACTCCCACGGGCATGGAGGGAACTCCCCAGAGGCTTCCACAGCACAAAGTTTGAGTCCACCATTCTCAAGCTCTTCATATCCAACTGGTTGTTTTCGAGCTGAATATTCTGAAAGCGGTACGTCATCACTCGCGTGTTCTCTTCTTGATCTAGGTGTCTGTGGCCTCGGCACACCTATTCCTGTACCTGCTTCTGCTGTACGTACATACGCGAGGGCTCAGTCATGTCCGAGTGTACGCGACCCCAGGGACTGCAGCCACCAGCCTCCTCTGTCCATGGGATTCTCCAGGCAAGGATCGTGGAGTGGGTTGCCAGTTCCTGCTCTGGGGGCTCTTCCCGACTTCTGCTGAGCAGCCATCAGAATCCACGGCAGGCCCGTTTCTTTAGAAAAGCCTCTTACCAAACACACCTGTGCAAGCAGCTCCCCTGAAAGGGCTCTGCTATTTTAACTTCCACTGAAAAGTCAGCGGGCTCTGGGATGACTTCTCTCTGGGTCAGCTCGGTGCGTGGTGGGGCCCACATGGAGTATGCGGAGCAGAGGTGGGCGGTGCAGATGGCAGACGCTCGGGGGACAGGCAGTCACAGTAGCCGGTGGGGATGTTGACTCTGGCCGGAGTCTGAGCTACCTTCCACTGAGCATCTGGCCAGGCCGCTCTGAAGTTCAGGAAAGCAACGACCCAAAGCCCTTGGACATTGAGAAGGGAAAGTTGTCACTGCAGAAATCTCCCTAAACTTGCCCGTGTGGTCTGCCTTGGCGGAAGGCCAGCACCCTGGGCACTCCCCTGGTGCCCTTTCTCACTTCGCCGTGGTCGCAGACGCTCGTGTGGCTCGTGTGGGGGCATCATTTTCCTGCTGGGTGGAGGCTGAGGCATCTGTGTGCCTGTTAAAAATATTTTCTTCACTGGGCCCTTGTGTTGAAAGTCCCTTGTCCATTTAATTGAAAGCTGAGGTTAAAGTAGGAAAATTGAAGTGAGACGTTGAGAGGAAGCTTACTAAAAGAGACGAGCTCTTTAGCCTATAAAAACATGATTTTTGTTGACTTGGGGTTTCGTTTTGTTGTTTTTTTCCTTTTTTATGAAACTTGGTGTTGGGTGGGGGTGGCACGTCCAGTCTTTGAATCAGTCGACTGTGGTCAAACTGTGCCTGCATCCCAGACTACTACAAGCAACCACACTGGTTTTAAAGACTAATAAAATAATGCCGTTTCTTGTTTAATGTCGTAAATTATGAATGATTCTATTAAATGTCCATATGGCGCTATTACCATGTGAAAACAGACCAGCGCGGAGCCTCACACCTTGGGCAGCAGGAGGAGCCTGGTGGCCCCCGGGGAGGCCCTCTGCTGGCCCTTGCGGCGTCCACCCCGCAGGACGGCCGCGGCTCGGGGCGTGTGTGGCTCCCACCAGGGCGGGCGCTGGCTCGCTCGGGGCCAGGCACACAGGACTCGTTCGATCCACACTCCCCTGGATGACCAGGGTGGCCCTGCCGTGCATCCAGTCCCTTGTGGTGCCCCTAAATCGCTAAGATGTCTTTCCACGTCTATTTGACAACAGGCACATAAGGAAGCGATGGTGCTCGTCAATACAGTGAGGACTTCCTCTTTACAACCCAAGTGTCCAGTTAGCGACCACCCCAGCTGCAGTATGTGGACCCCATTCCCTGTTTTTGGATGCTCTCCTGTGACCCTCCAGGTGCCCACCAAGCAGGTCCCCCCCTCCCTCCCTAACTCCGCGGCCTCTGCCCCTCCCCCCCCACCCCTGTGTATGCCTGTCTAAACGTCCATCCGAGATGACCCGGCGCGATCCACGGTCGGCCGAGGCATGACTCTGAATCAGTGTGGGTGGACCGTGACTCGCTGTCAGACGCCGGAGCAGCTGGGAAGGCGGGCCGCCCCCCCGCCCGTCAACGAGAACTGGGAGTTGGCTCCAGCCTGCGCCCACCCAGGGCAGAGATGCGCCTGCCCCACGGTTGAGAGCCTCTGGGGACCCCCCACCTGCCCACATCCATCAGATGTGCTGATGGGCATGAATGGGGTGGAGGGGGAGTCCCTTGCCTGCCTGCACCTGTCAGCAGAGCTGATGGGCAGGGAAAGGTGGGGGCCCCCCCGCCAGTGCTGTCAGTCAGCTGACAGACAAGTGTAAGCGGGCAAGGCCCCTGGCCTCTTCTCGTCAGATGGGGGCGTCGATGCTTGATTGGCGAGTGGATGGGGTTCCGCTTGCCTGGCAGACTGAAGGGCCTACGTTGACTAGAGTGAAAGGCAGGGCTGGTGTGTGTGTGTGTGCTTGTGTGCGTGAAACTTTTTCTAATGTGGAGGCGTGGCCCCCCATGCACATCTCGGGCCATCCACTGAGCCATAACGTTTGTCTTATAACGACTGGGGCAAAAGCAACCTTTGTCCAAGTGGTTTTGCTATAAATGGGACTTTCACATAAATGTGCTTTCGGATATGAAGAAGGAATATGATAAGATATGTTAAGCCTGAGCTTCAGATTGATAAGACATAAATTTGGGTATATGATACACTTGGATATGTTATATTCTTTTCACATGGATAGCCAAAAATAGTAAGCTTGTGGTTGCTAAGTTCTTCACCCAGTGGTTTTATTATTATTTTTTTCTTTGTTAGGTTAGAATTCCTTCACCCCCAGAGACATTTAAAGCAAGGATCTGGGTGCAGGTCTGAGTCAGGAAAGTTTGTTTTTGATGAGAAATGCTGTGTACTTCTCAGTTAGGAGGCAATTGTACTGTATTGCGATGTTGAAGCTTCCACGTGAACCAAGCTATAGCCACGTTTTTATGGAAGCGTAAGTCCTTCTGAAAATGGGTCAGGAAAGAAGGTGGGTGATGGAGCCCATCTCCCTGGAAAGGGTTCAGTAAGGAACAGTGGGAGTGATTTATGACTCTGTGCCTGGCAGGCTCTACACAGCCTGCAAAGACGCACAAAAAGTGTTGTAGGGATTCATTAGGTACACAAAATACCGTCACTTAATAAAATCTCAAAAAATCTGCAATTTAGAGAAAGGAATGTGGGCAATTATTGCAACCCCATTCTGTTTCCATGAATAAAAAGTGAAATGCCTCTGTTCACATGTCTGGGGAGTAGGGTGTCCAGCTGCCAAGTGTTACTTTAAGATGGAGCCCTGTGTTGTTCCGAAGGTTAATTTGATGAAGGATAAATTTTTTAAGGAGGGATGATTGCTCTCAAAATTTTCTAATTGCATCCAGTAAAACTGATCCCAAGGTCATACAATCTCAGAAATTTGTGCAGGAAGGTCTAACAGCCGATCTACCATTTGAAACCAAAATTAACCCATTTATCCAACAGTATACTTTCATTAATCAAAAGATGACACTGGAACACTGATACTGGTAGACACACTGCTTGACCCTGGTGGACAATCAGTGTATCCCTCACATCATGAAACACGCTTGTTATTCCCACATTCCCAAGTCATTGATGAATACGGTACCCAACCAGACGTTCAGAACTTGCTATGCTTTGCAGCTTTTTGCTTTGTTTTGTTTTCAGCTGGAGGTATAGAGGGCTTCCCTGGGCTCATTAGCAGAGATTCTATTTGTGTGTGCAAGTGGGATGTGGTAGCATGGAATTTGGTTCGTAATGGTTGAGTTAAAGAGAAGATATCTCAACTGGACCAGGGAAGAGACGTCTTTATTTGTGTTAGCTCCCCTTTTATTTCTGGGAAACTTAACCCCTGGCCTAGACTAATGTCACAGGCACATATTATAAGGCTGCTGTTGTGGGTTGTTTTTTTTTGAGCCGTGATCTTTTTCCTTCCTCTCCAGGCTAGTCTTTTCTTCAAGTAGATAGTGTCCAGAAGAAGACAAGTGAGCTCCTCGATGTTCTCCTTTTATGCTCTGTGCTGTTTATCTCACACCTGGAGTGAACTCCTTGATGTTCTCCTTTCATGCTCTGTGCTGTTTATCTCACACCTGGAGTAGCGTGTCCAGTTTGGGGAGCCACTTGTAGGAGGAAAAATGGAAGGGAAAATCCCGGGGCCGGGGAAGCGGGCTGCCAAAGGGCGAAGTTCTCTGACAACGTGACATGAGTAATAGTTGAAGGCACTGGAGACACTTAAACCAAGCGATAGACTGTTTATCTGGGAAATTAAACTATTTGTAAGCCTTTCCTTCAAAAGAGACATTAGAGGACAGTCTTAGTCATCTTAGAGACCTGAGCTTGTGTCATCCAATGGGTCAAGTTACAGTTAACAAGCGTATTAGTCACTCAGTAATATCCGACTCTTTGCAACCCTATAGCCTGTAGCCCACGAGGCTCCTCTGTCCATGAAATTCTCCAGGCAAGAATACTGGTGTGGGTTCCCACTCTCTTGTCCAGGGGATCTTCCTGACCCAGGGATTGAACCCAGGTCTCCTGCATTGCCGGCAGATTCTATACCATCTGAGCCACCAGGGCTGGTGAACAAGGCATGAGCTAAATCTAACTACGGTCTGGGCAGTAGTGCTTTTGGCGGTGCAAGAGTCAGTGAGTAATTGTAAGAACGTCTCTTAGGATGTTGGAAAGAAGCCTCCTTCCTGTCGGTAGGAGTCTGAAGTCCGAGGGTTTAAGGGCTTCCTCTCTCGGTGTAGGATTCAATCATAAAGCCATCTAGAATACCTTGGGTCAGAATGAAGCCAGATTTTTCCTGTTCATTACAGATTGTTTGGGCTTTTATTTTTTTCAGACTTAACACTATGAAGGCTTGTTTTTAAACATAATAGATTTATCAAGTTTTCTCATATTAAGGCACAAGTTGATTGCATATTCAGTTTGGGTGGTTATATGTCACCTTGAAGACAACCAGCTAATATGAAAGAAAAATGGAATGGGCTTTAAAATGGTAAATTTTGACTGCCTGATAAATAAATATACCCTAAAGATTCAATAATTCATCACTTTGAGTTATTTATCTCTCTCAAAAGATTTCTGAAATCATTCTTTACTGTTTCGCTTGATTAATTCTTTGATCGCCACGATGAAGATCACTTTATCCATGGTCACTGCACAGGCTGAGTTATTAAACGGATGACGGGGGATAAGAAAGTTGATGTTAATCAGTTAAAACTGTAAAGAGGCTGGGTGAGTGAGCTGGGAACGACGGGTTTCCTCCACCCGCAGGTTTGCAGAGCAGCGGCTGCTGTGTGCTTGTCTGTCCATGAAGTCTAAGTGGCCGGTTTGCAGGCAAATTGGGGCCGGTGCAAAGCTACTACGTGCAAGGGAATGTCTGAATTACTTGCCTGAAGTACCTACTTGAATTTCTTTAGGGCAATCAGTTGCCAGTCTTTTTATGTGATGCCACCTAAAATATGTACATCTTTATTTTTATTGTAGCAAAACACACATAACACAGAATCCACCGTTTTAACCACTTTTCAGTGTGTGACTCTGGGCCTGAGCACATTTGCGCTGTGGTGTAACTTTCACCACCTGCCACCCACGGGATTTCTCATCTTCTTAAATTTAAATGCTGCAGCCACTAAACACGGAGAAGGCAATGGCACCCCACTCCAGTACTCTTGCCTGGAAAATCCCACGGACGGAGGAGCCTGGTAGGCTGCAGTCCATGGGGTCGTAAAGAGTCGGGCATGACTGAGCGACTTCACTTTCACTTTTCACCTTCCTGCATTGGAGAAGGAAATGGCAACCCACTCTGGTGTTCTTGCCTGGAGAGTCCCAGGGATGGGGGAGCCTGGTGGGCTGCCGTCTCTGGGGTTGCACAGAGTCGGACATGACTGACACGACTTAGCAGCAGCAGCAGGAGCAGCAGCCACTAAATAAAGGTCCCCATTCCTCCTGCACCTCCAGCCCCGGCAACCACTGTTTCATCTTTGTCTTTCTGAATCTGCCTCTTTTGGGACCTCGTATAAGTGAGTTATATAGCATTTGCCCCTTTGTGTTTGCTTATTTCTGCTAGTGTGTCTTCAAGTTTCAGCCATGTTCTGGCATCTGCCAGAATTCCATTTCCTTTTTAAAACATTTTTGATTGGAGTATAATTGACTTACAATGTTATGTTTTAGTTGCCAGTCTTTATTGAGAGATGAACACAGTGATGATGCTTAGAGTTTAACTGTGGTACCTAAGTGAAACGGTGGGAAGCACACCGACCTTTACACACCACTGTCAAGAAAGCTGTTTTTCCACAGCAAGAGTTGGGTACATTTGCAAGGACTAAATTCAATCCTGTTTTTCATTGTTATTAGTATATTATAGGAAAGCTGGATATGAGTTATTGCACCCTGACAATTCTCAGACATTCTCAATCAGGATCCAAAATGCCACGAAAGAGGCAGATGGTGGGAGACAGCCAGTTTGACAAAGGTGGCCCGAGGGGACCTACAGAACCCCTCTGAACAAGCGAAGACCTGAGTCGTGAACCCATCTCCTCAAAGCTGCCTTTTCTCTTAAGTGGATAAAGCGTCTTGTAGAATAAACAGTAGCTGATAGAACGTCTCCAGGTAGAGGAAGTTACCTCTGATAGAAAGATCAGAATGACACGTGATTAATAAAGATATAAGCAAGTGATTAATGCTTGAAACTGCTGGGTGACTGTATTTATTTCACCTGCGTGGTTGTACACTCACCTCTGGAAATGGGTTGGGGCCTCCAGGGCAGAGGAACAGTGAAGGGCTGAGGGTCTTCACACTGGACTGTGAGGGAGGGTTCACAGCCCTTGAAAGAGAAAGCACTCCAAGTCCTCGACGCGGAGACCAGGGGTGAGCGGAGGCCTTATCACCTCTCCCCCACCGCCACCCCGCCCCTCCTCCGTTCCCTCCTCTCCCTTCTATTCTGAGGCTCCAACGGCTCTGTGATGGTTATAGAGAGGACATTCAGCTTTATTTAACAACACTTCCCCAATTATAGCAAATAATTTTTCTGCAAAGGAGGAAAGAGGGATTCAGGGACGGCTGTATTGCCAGCTGCTCTTGGAATCCTGGGGTGAATAGTCAGATGGGTTCCTGGGGCCTTTGCTAAGCAGATATTCACCACTGGTCTTGCAGGATGGATGCACAAGGTCTTCTGAACTTTCTTGCCCATGAAATCCTTTTCCATGGACTACTTATTAATATCTCAGAATGCAGTATGGAAAACTCTCATTCAGTTTATCAATTCTCTTACCAAACCCTTTCTCCATGGATGAGGCACCAACAAGCATGACCCTTGGTCAGGTCTGAGGCTGTGACATCCTAAATCGGCAGAAACAAATTGGTGACACTTTACCCTTGCGACATTTCTCTTCCAGGATGAGCACTGAGCAAGGACTGCCATGATCTCCAAAATGCATCCGAAGTTCCTGTTTTGTGAAATGTTTTAAGAAAAAAGATGCTAATGATCCGGTAACTTCGAGAACTACTTCAAAGTTGACCTGCTGTCTCAGATGTCCAACCCATGTCATGGAGGTCCAGAAAAATAATAACAATTCTGGAAAAGCATTAAAGGAAGGAAGGTTTAAAACAACAAAGACATACTTGTCTTTAAACTAGAATTCCACAACCTAACGGGCATTGAATGGTTGTTGCTGCTATTGTTTTAAACTGCAGAAAAACCTCCCGCATGCTAGTTTTCTGGAACACACTTGGGAACGTGCTGACCTGCGGACGTCAGTTTAAAACTTCTCTAGGAACCATGGTTGTCTTAACTTCCTACCTTTCCAGCATTCAGGAGAGTGTGAAGCAAGAACAGGGAGGGGCCTTAATCAAAGACGCCCCTGGAATTCTTTATGAGAGTGAAACAAAGCCTGAGATAGGATTTAACTACCTGTACTTTAAACTGAGCTGCCCTTAATCTCTGCTTTGCAGCCCTTTCTTTCACACCTGGATGCCTTTCATGGAGGACGCTGGGAGCCTGGCTCGGACACGCCAGGTTACAATTGGGCTCGTTAACATTCGGGGTGTGAGAAGGCACTTGATGCCCGTGTGGGTACTTCTGGGGTAGCTGTTCTAGCTACAACATAAATGCGTCTGATCTGGGCACATCGCAGCAAGCTGACACAGCTGGATAAGTAACAGCATCACTGCCGAGGGACTTTGAGTTTATTCACATATTTAGACTTTAAAAATGATTAGGAAGTAGGCGGTAGTTAAGTAGGACAATTCCTTATCATTCCATAGCAAACGATCTCACAGTTTGTCTCAAAAATTATTTCACTGGAAGCTAATGCACAAGGACTCCTTGTTTAACTAGATTTGTGCTGGTTTATGGAAAACAAACCAGACAAGTCTTTCTTCATCCTGAAATCTTTAAATCATTGCCTGCAAGAGCTATAAGGCTGTTCTCCTACCCCCCCCAACACTTTTCATTGGATGTTGTAATAATTGCAAATATCAAGACACTCTGTTCGTCGTGTGATTAAGTTTAACATACAACAATTGTAAGTTTTACCTATCTGATGGCTGAAATTCTTTTATCAAAATTTTTATTGATGTTATCACCATCATCAGAACAAGCTGATATGGCAATGGCCCAGGAATTTCAAACGTATCCATGTAGATATTTTGTAACTAATAACCTATAAAATGAGCAGATTTTCTTTATTTTGAAAGCTAAAGGAATATAAAATAATGTATAATTTCCATTCATTTAATTTGTGCTCCCAGAAGAATTTTCAATTACCGAGAGAATAACTTTTACAAAAAGAACATCTGTGTAAATTGAGTATTTACCATCTATTAGGAATTTTGTGACTGTTATCTCTGATGCATACAAGGTCGGAAGGTTTACACGGTGAGGGAACTGAGCCATGAGTGGTGACCAGCAAGGAACGAAGCCAGGGTCACAGGCACCTCTGGTCCTTTCTGTAAGGTCGGGCAGCCACACAGCAAGTCTCTCCAGGGACAGAGTATCAGATGTACCTAAAAGAACTCTACTTAATGCACTGTAGTGTCCAAAATGGAAAGGAAATCCAAAAGGGAGGAGATATATATGTGTACCCTGCACCCCACACACACACGTATTCCCTGGTGGCTCAGATGGTAAAGATCTGCCTAAAATATAGCAAATCTGGGTTCGATCCCTGGGTGGGAAAGATCCCACGGATAAAAGAATGGCTACCCACTCCAGTATTCTTGCTTGAAGAATCCCATGGACAGAGGAGACTGGTGGGCTACAGTCCATGGGGTCGCAAAAAGTCAGGCATGATTGAGCAACTAACACACACACACACACACACACACACTTCTGTTTCATTTTGCTGTGCAGTAGAAGCTGACCCAACATTGTACAGCAACTAAACACCAATAAAAATTAATTAAAAAAAGAAAGAACCACAGTAACCACACCATAGTCAGAATGATATTATTATAATAAACAATAATATCATTAAGCTTAATGACAATATTTTACTCAATTACATAAAAAATACTCAGTTATCCTTATTTACAAAAAAAGCACAGAATTGCAGAGGGAGACTGTCATCTTGCCTCCATTTGCCAGTGCTCAGAAGCCCACCCGGGCCAAGCGGGAGAGCTGCCCTCAGCTCCTGGCGGAAGGTCGAGTGCGTCAGTATGGGCACCCCTCAGCAGCACTCCCCTCGAGCGTTTTCCTTCCGTTCAGCTAAGACACACTAGAGCACCGATCGCCACCAGCTCGCACCTGTCCCTCGGGTATTCTTCTGGAAGTTTCTAAGGATTGCAGAGAGAGACTGAATCCATTTCCCCCGAGCCCCCAGTCCTGCCTTCAAACCTGAGAGACTTTCCGTATCCTCAGGGCTTTCTCTTGTCAAACCCTAGTTATTGGTTTTAATACATACTCATCATCACTAGTGATACAAACAAGTAGAAAGAAGTCATGTTTGAAGGGTAAGTATCTTTCCTCTTCTACACAAGATGGTGGATTTATTTCTTAATGTATTTCTTTTCCTCTTCTGGATCCGTCTCAGAGGTTAACCTATTAAATCGGCTGGTAGCTCTCCTCAGCACGGTATGATCGAGAGGTTATGTAAACCCAACAGCACACACAGAGTTACTGTGGTGTCACTTAGCTTTTCAGATAAAGATCACACCAAACCCACTACACTGAAACTGAGTTTTCTCACTTCATACAGCAACCCGGGCATTCTCCCAGCCAAGAGCTATACACATCATTCTTGCTAATGGTGCAATAATATTTCTATCAGTCCTGGATTTTTCTTGCTGATACACACATACAATATTCTTGTTCAGGTATTCTTACATTTTATTGCTTTTTACATTTCTGTATCTTATTTTACCAGCAACACAAAGACTGTTAGAAAAGAGTACACACATCTTTGTTGAATAAATGACTCCCTAACAGGCTGTAGCAATTCAAATTCCTAGCAATAATTTATGAAAATGACTATTTTCAAGCACTCTCATCCATACTAGCCATGTTGCATTTTAACAGTTTTGCTATTTTGGGGGAGTTTTTTAAAAAACTTTATTATTACTATCTTAATCTGCATTTTTCTGATAATGGGATTCAGCTTCTTTTCACATGTGTACTGGCCACTTGGATTATGTTTACTATGCTCGATGCTCCACTGAGTGTTTTTTGGTTGTCTTTTTCTTTGCAGTTTGTAAAATACTGGTGATATACACTCTTTGCTGTTTGTGTATTTTGCAAATATTATTTTCCAGGACATTGTTTGTCTCTGATTATTTATGTTATTTTTTTTACCATATTTTAAAGATGATCAGGTGGCATCACTGGCTTGATGGACATGAGTTTGAGCAAGCTCTGGGAGTTGGTGATGGATAGGAAAGCCTGGCGTGTTGCACTCCATGGGGTCACAAAGAGTCAGACACGACTGAGCAACTAAACTGAACTGAAAGACGGTCAAATAGATCTGCCTTTAATTTATGGCTCTTTGGTTGTCAATAGCACAAATATCTCCCAAACACTCGTCAAAATTTCTGTATGTTTTTGAAGATTTTGTTTGAATACAGTATAAGTAGATATTTAGCTTTGTTTTCTTCTAAATGAACAACTTATTATGTCAACACTATTTATTAAATACCCTCGTGTCACCATCCTGAACTGAAATAGCTCTGAAACTGTCTGTGCCTTACACCTGGCCTGTCAAACAATTCTGTTCAGTTCAGAATAAAATTTTCTTCTGATTAAAAGTACATCATATGTGTATATTCTTTGGGAAGAATTAGTATTTTTAAGATTTTAAGTTTTCCTACCCAAGGAAATGATATTTGTGGCTAGTACCTGCCAGTCCTGTTTTATGTTCTTTAATAGGATTTATAGTATGGATCTTTTATCTTTCTTGTTAAACATATTCCTAGGTATTACACAGTTGTTAGATAGGAAAAATAGAATAATCTGTTCTCATTTTCATTTCTAATTATGGAAAGTATAGAAGAAAACTATGGCTTTGTATATTTATTTTATATCCAGCCACTTACCAAATTTTATTGTATGGTCTAGCAATTTGCTTTATTTTCTTTTTTCTGGGCCAATTTATTTTTAGTGAGGTATAATTGATGTATGATATTATGTTCGGTACAGGTGTAAGCATAACGATTCACAATTTTTTAAAGATTATACTCCATTTATGGTTATGAAATATTGGGTATGGTCTCTGTGTTGCACAATATGTCCTCGTGGGTTGTATGTTTTATGCATGACAGCGTGCAGCTCGTTAGTCCCTTGTATGTTTTATACATGACAGCATGCAGCTCGTTAGTCCCTTGTATGTTTATACATGACAGCGTGCAGCTCGTTAGTCCCTTGTATGTTTTATACATGACAGCGTGCAGCTCGTTAGTCCCTTGTATGTTTATACATGACAGCGTGCAGCTCGTTAGTCCCTTGTATGTTTTATACATGACAGCGTGCAGCTCGTTAGTCCCTTGTATGTTTTATACATGACAGCGTGCAGCTCGTTAGTCCCTTGTATGTTTATACATGACAGCGTGCAGCTCATTAGTCCCTTGTATGTTTTATACATGACAGCGTGCAGCTCGTTAGTCTCTTGTATGTTTTATACATGACAGCGTGCAGCTCGTTAGTCCCTTGTATGTTTTATACATGACAGCGTGCAGCTCGTTAGTTCCTTGTATGGTTTATACATGACAGCGTGCAGCTCGTTAGTCCCTTGTATGGTTTATACATGACAGCGTGCAGCTCGTTAGTCCCTTGTATGTTTATACATGACAGCCTGCAGCTCCTTAGTCCCTTGTATGTTTTATACATGACAGCGTGCAGCTCGTTAGTCCCTTGTATGTTTTATGCATGACAGCGTGCAGCTCGTTAGTCCCTTGTATGTTTTATAAATGACAGCGTGCAGCTCGTTAGTCCCTTGTATGTTTATACATGACAGCGCGCAGCTCGTTAGTCCTGCACCCTTATGCGGCTCCTCCTCTGATTCTCTCTCCCTGCTGGTAACTACTAGTCTGTTCTCTATGCCTGTGCGTCTGAGTCATTTTTGTTGTAGCCACTAGCTTGTTTCATTTCTTAGATTCCGCATCTAAGTGATGCCATGCAGTATTTGTCTCTCTCTGCCAGACTTACTGCACTTAGTCTAACGCCCTCCAAGCCCACCTGTGTTGCTGCAAATGGCAGAAGCCCCTTCTTCTTACGGCTGAGTGTCCCGTTGTGTGTGTGGGCCACATCTTCTTTATGCATTCATCTGTTAGTGAGCACTTAGGCTGCTCCTGTATCTCGGCAATTGTGAATGATGCGGCTATGAATCTTTTCAAATTAGTGTTTCGTTTTATTTTTGGTACACACCCAGGAATAGAATTGCTGTGTCATATGGTAACTCCAATTCTAGATTTTTGAGGAACGTCCATACTGTTCTCCACAGTGACTGCACCAATTTATATTCCCACCAACAATGTTTGAGATTACCTTTTTCTCCATTCTAGAATTTTTAATTAGTTTTTGCTTTTCTCAATATAAAATGTCATCCACAACTAGAATGAATGTGTTTCCTGTTCTCCAGTACACAAGCTAATTGTCTGAGATTTCTTGGGATATTATCTAGATTCTGTAAAATACTTTTGTGTAATTGTGATTTTTTTTTTTTTTTGAACACTATCCCCCAGACATCTCCATCTTGCACTCTCCTTGAAAGCCTGTATGTGATCCATCACGAAGCTTCCAACTCTCCTGAACATTCCCATAATCTTTCCCGTCCTGAACATTCCCGTAATCTTTCCCGTCTTCTTCTTCTGCTGCCACAGTCTCAGGTCCTAGTTTCATCATGTTGATCGTTTTATTAGAATATTTTTATCATTGTCCTCTTTGACTCTGAGATCTCTCAGAGGTGTATTTCTCCACCAAAATTTAGCAAGGACCCTCCTTTCATTAAAGCATTCAGTGGGCTCTCATTGCCCACAGGATAGAGATGAGGCTTCTTCTCTCAGGGCCCTTCACAGCCTGGCATTTGTCCATTTATTGGCCGTTATCCATGCTGACACATCCCCATGGACATGGTCTCTGCCAAGCATAGGAGCACTTCCCACCTGCCTGACATTTCCTTCCAATGTGTCTCCGTTTTAAACTCTGGATAAGTGCTTGTGCATTGTTACATTGACTTCTTTATTGCAGGCATGTGACTTCTTGATTAGTGTTAGACTTTCAGAAACTGGTATGAAACCTTGATTTCAAGTTGATTGTTGGGATGGTTTGTAACACATAGGACGCCGATGTCTCTGACCCACCTCTGGAAGATGCTTTTAATCCTATGCAGTGAATTACTTGATTCAAGTTCTAGGAGGCTGAAGAAGCCGACCAACTGAAAAGGGTATATCGCAGCATAAATAATTGTGGACTTTGTGACAAAGTAGTAAATTAAATTGATCTTTTCAAACTAGTTGTTTTTTTTTTTCCCTAAAGGAGATATAAATGGAACAGCTCTAGATAGAATGGGCCTAGTGCAGTTAAGACCAGAGATATGAACAAACAGACACAAGCTTACCTTTCAGCGTTTAAGGATTATTCCCCCAGAAACAGGACTTCCAGGTGGTGCAGTGGTAAAGAATATGCCTCTTGATGAAAGAGATGCTGGAGACTCAGATTTGATTCCTGGGTTGGGAAGATACTCTGGAGGAGGAAATGGCAACCCTCTCCAGTATTCTTGTCTGGCAAACCCCATGGACAGAGAAGCCTGGAAGGCGACAGTCCTTGGGGTCACAGAGCCAGACATGACCAAGCACACACTCGCACACATCCAGACACAGCAGAACATGTTGCCAGGATGAAGTTTCATGAACTCAGATCTCTGTTTCCGTCTCACTTACACAAGGCAAACCTCGTTCTTCATTTCACTTTATTGCCCTTCACAGACGTGGCATATTTTAAAAAATTGAAGGTCTGTGGCAGCCCTGAGCCAAGAAAGTCTTTTGGCACCATTTTTTTTCCCAAAAGCATTTGCTCACTTTGTGAGCAAGGTGTGACTCTGCGTCACATCTTGGTAATTCTTGCAACATTTCAAACTTTTTTGTTATCATCATTTGTGTTATGGTGACTGTGATCAGTGATGGTTAATGTTTTTTAGCAATAAAATATTTTAAATGAAGATAAATACTTTTTTAGGCTTTATAATGCTACTGCACACTTAATAGATTCCAGTAGAGCATAAACATAACTTTCACATGCACTAGAAACCGCAACACGGGTGTGACCCGCTTCGCTGCGGTGTTTGCTTTGTTGCCATGGTCCGGAACCAAGTTGACCATGCCTCTGTGGTGCCCTGTGTGCTTCTGAGAGCTCCTCGCCTTCCCCAGCATATTGAGACGCATGTCCTATTCCTCTTCAGCTCTCTCATTCCAAGGAGGAGAAGGAGGAAGAAAAACCTAGTCTCCGGCCAGCCTGCGAAGCGGCTACTGTCCGTACTATGCTGTTCCACTCTCCTTTCATCCATCTTACACTTCTTCCAGTCTCCTGATACTCTGTTTTCTCCAGAATTTGTAATATTTTCATACGATTTTGACTCTATTTTGAGACAGTTATAGAAGCTTAACTTAAAGTCCTTATCATTCAGTTTTTCATACATAAACCCTCTACAGGGATTCAAGTTCAGGGATGTCTTCCAGGAATCGATTCACAGGGACAGGGAGAGTAAAGATACTACAAACATGAAATTATCTTTATTCTTGAGAAGGAGCCACCAAGAATCAGCCTAGTGTCTCCCTCCTAGATTAAAACTGTGTAGGTTATTAATGATCACCTACTGTGGTTATGGACTTCCATGGTCACAGAAAAGTCATGGGTCCCTGGAGAGCGGTGTTGCTTCTTCTTCAGTAGCTGTAAATCTGGATCCTTTAGCAGCCACTGACTTGAAATCAGCTTGCAAGAACTTCTTCTGCTGGTTTTTCCTCCCTCTCCCTTTCTCTCTTGTTTTCTTTTTCGATGTTCCTATGTTTATTTCTCAGAAAAAACTCATCTTGGGCAGATTCTGAAGCACAGTCAAGAATGGAGAGAGAACTCATGTCAGGAAAGCAGAAGAACTGAGCCATGCCTCTGCGTCCACGGTGTGGCCCCAGCCTCTGCATGGAAAGTGGTTACGAAACCTTCTCTAGCAAGACTCGGTCATCTGGCCCCAGTGCAGTGAGCTGCGGTTCACCAGAAAGTGAAAGTGTTAGTCACTAAGTCGTGTCCAGCTCTTTGCAACCAGGCTCCTCTGTCTATGGGATTCTCCAGGCGAGAATACTAGAGTGGGTAGCCATTCCCTTCTTCAAGGTATCTTCCCAACCCAGGGATCGAACCTGGGTCTCCTGCACTGCAGGCAGATTCTTTACCATGTGAGCCACAGGGGAAGCCCAATCCCACTCTCTGAAGTATTATACTTTATTTTTTAATTTTATGGCCTCAGTGTTCCCTGAATCTCCGTCTGAAGGGGAAGCCAACCCCAGCTGAGACATGCTCCACCCCTCACCCTAACTGTGGTCGGATCCCCAGTGTTTTCAATCAGCTCAGCTTGGAAAGCTGCCCCGACACACAGTTGGAGGACTTCCTGTCCTGATGTGAAGCTGAGATCTTTGGTTAAGTGTGGATCTTTTTTGTATTAATTTGATCTGATAAACTGCTGCATTATGATATCATTTCTCATACCCTGGTGTCTCCCTTCATTTTGTACCTGTGGTTAGCATAGAACTGGTCCGAACCCTAGTCCGAGTCCTCAGCTTAACAAAGAATCCTAGGAAACATGAAGAGTGTTCACCAAATTGTCTGAGGGCTGCAAACATTTTAAAAGGAAGTTAGTTTTTACTTTCTATGCTTTGTGATTATCCACAAAAATTAAAAATATCTTTATTTTACATGAGAGAAGAGAACAGAAAAGAAAAAAAGAGCTGAATAATTTTGCTAGATTATTCCAAACCCAGGCCAATTTTTTAAATGAACAATAAATTTACTGAACAAGTATATTGTCAGGTGTGGCTGGAAAATGAAACTCAAGCTGTGGCCTTTTAAGCCTTTCATCAGATGTTTGGTCGCTCATGGAGAGGGCATTCAGAAGCCAGATTCGACGGTCCATGACAGGGGCGCCTCCTTCTCTTCTGGAAAACAGATTATCCAAAGAACACGGTTGGCATCTCAGGACCAGAGCTCACGTGAGCGTCTCTCTGATCAGGAAGTGCTTTCCTGAAAATACACTTTCAGTTCCATTCTACAAATGTCCAGAAAAAATATGTTTTAAAGCTTTTTTTATAGAAAAAATTGTTCTCTCGCCTTTTGTCAACTAAAACTTTTAAGCCATGGACTTTTCGCAGGAGCAAGGCCCTAGTAAGTGTCTCATACAAATCCGTAAAATTGGTAGATGAGGAAACTGAGGCTACAAGGAAAAAAAGGTGAATTTTGTTGATTGGATTTCCTTAATCTCACTGAGGGATCCTTATTTATTCTCAGAGAGGCTGAATGTCTGGGATTTTGTGCCTTTAGTAACTAAACCCTACAGGCTTGAAGCTAACACACTTTTTTCTTTGGAAATAATTTGTCCCTTACTTGAAAATTCGCGATGCTGGTTCTGCTCCACCATCTGTGGAGGGAACACCCCCAGATTCAGTCTTTCACCGCCTTGCCTGGTCCACGGTCTCCCCAGTTAGTAACTGACTCCAGAACATTTCGAAACCAAACGAAGACTGGATTTTGCCATGTTTGCGTCATTAGCCCACTGAAGCACTGGGCAACGCACCGCAGGAAAACATCTATAAACGAAAAGTGGAGCAAATCCAGCTCATTATCAGTCATTTAAATTTGGTCTCTTTCTAGAAATATAACCACAGAGATTTTTTAAAAATTAATGGAGTAGACACAGAAAAAAAGATTTCATAGGTCAGGCACCTTGGAATCCAATGTTCCTATTACTTAATTTTTCCATTCCCTAGTGTTCTTTTTTGTGACTTGCTTGTTGTTGGATATCTTTCAGGATTATTTTTTCTTTCATTTTTCTGAAGTTTTACTGAAATACAGTTAATTTACAATGTTTTATTAGTCTCGGATATACAGTAAAGTGATTCAGTTATACACACATATATATAAATGTATATAGTCTTTTTTTACAAGAATTCTCAGAATTCTTATTTTGAACATTTCAGAGTTCCTTTCACACCCGTGTAAGGGTGTGTGTGTGTCTGTATATAAAATATTTAATGCACATTTTGCATAGATATCTATTAATGTAAAATATCCTTCTATAAATCTTCAAAGTTAAAGTGTAGGAAATGCTGTGAAAGCATGCATAGCTAGCTCCTTCATCTAGAATCGCATAGGGCCACACAGACTGTGAGCTCCGGGAAGTTAGAATTTCTGCCTCTCTCACTCAGACTTTTTCTACAGAATCTTAGTGCTGTGGCACAGGGAAGCCACTTAGTAAACATTTAATGATGAATGGTTAGATGTAAAGAGAAATACATGAATGCTGCCAAATTTCTTATCTTTGCCCTTTCGTGGGAGAGCTTTAGTATTTATAAGCATAACGGTTAGTGTAGATGGAGAATATGTTGTCATTTTATGTACGGTCATTCATGGAATTTAAAAGGCAGACAATGTTTAATTAGCTAGAGTGATGTCAATAAAGAACAATAAAAATATAATCCCTGTAAGAATTTTTTTTGGAAACAGTGGGTGCCATCAGACACTTTTCCATACACTGATTGTTGTCATTTCTCTATGATTTATGTCTGTAAAGCTATCTAAATATCAGAAATGTGAATAATTGCTTTTTTACTTATCTGTCTTTTGGAGTTCTGGAAGGATACTTTAAGGATGTTGGAAGGAGAGTACAAAATGGAAAAGAAAATAATGCTAAGTGCTGTTTCTAATTTCATTGGTGCAACCAGAGGAAGGCTTGGCCCAGTGGACGTGCCTGTATAGCCCAGAACTTCAGCAGCCACCCTGAGGTCCTCAGCCATGCAGACGTGCATTTACACAGACTCAGACTTAAGGCTCATTGGAAAAGACCCTGATGCTGGGAAAGATTAAGGGCAGGAGAAGGGGGCGACAGAGGATGAGATGATTGGCTGGCATCACCAACTCAGTGGACATGAGTTTGAGCAAACTCTGGGAGATGGGGAAGTACAGGGAAGCCTGACGTGCTACAGTCCACAGGATCGCAAAGAGCTGGATACAGCTTAGCGACCAAGCAACAATAACAGATTTAAGGAGGTGCCAACATCCTCAGTCACCAGGATAATTCATATTTCACTGTAATATTAAAAAGAAAATAAAACCGCTGCCAAAAAATTCATAATAAATGAAATACCATAGCTTTAAATAAAGACCAGATCAGTAGAAGGTCATTAAAGCCTCTGATTGTCTAGCCAGCATTGAAGAATAAAAGCAAATTGATGAGAAGCACAGGGTAATTTGACCAGGGTCAGAGTGAGGGGTGGGGTATCCTGAGTTAGACCTCTTCTCTGGATTGGACTTCCTAACTCTAAGTCTCTCCTGGGAGAATAAATTCCTATCTAATCAAAATTTTCCCATCCAAAATCTTCTCATCTCAGGCATACTTTTACTAAAAAATGATGTACATAATATTTGCAAGTTTCATGTAGTACCATTTAAAAATACCTACCATCTGTGGGAACCAGCCCTTTTAAGTATTTAAATCCTTTGGTTTTTTAAAAAAAAACTGTGGTCTGCCTAATACTTATTTATACTATACAATGAAAATATTAATTTTGGTCCTACAGAATAACTCCATAATTAGCACAACCCATCATTATGTGACTTCTGATCAGCCAGGAGTCTAATTAAGCAACTTGAAATATAAGAGCTACATATAGTAAAACTTGCAGAAAACCTGGCCTGTCAGTCATGGCGTCTTATCCCGAACATGGGTGTTAAAATAGCAGTGTTCTTTCCAGTAGATAATGAATCCTTGTGATGGTCACTGCACCGCCTTGGAGGGTAATTTCTCTCCAGCCCCAGGAGGTGGGCTCAGATACATAGACGCTGTGTGGTGTGTTTGACACAGAGGCTCAGGCACGCTGCCCAGGGGAGGGGGCTCGTGTATTTGTTGCTAAGATTCAGGGCACTAGTGTATTTAAGATCCTTGGTTTCTTATAAATGTCAGATGAAATAAAGCCTAGTGAAAATGTCCGTGTGTGTGTGTGTGTGTGTGTGTCTGTATGCCCAGCATGTTTCCAAATTCTTCTGGAACTTTCTGCACACTCTCTGTGGGCCTTCGGCGTCTTCACTGCTGACAGCCCAGTGGTCCTGGCTCCCTGATTCCAGGGGTGCTTCCTGGCACCTCCATATCCTCAGGGCTGCCTTATGGGGGCCTCCCCTGCAAAAGCCCCTTGCTTGGAAGCCGGGTCCTCCTCAGGGAGACCCGAGGCAACCCTGCAAGGTTGGCCCAGCCACCCCAGGAGCCTGCTCCTGGTACACAAGTTTGGGGGCCCGCCTGTAAGCCATTCCCTGCGGCGATTTCAGGTCAGGACTCAGGGCATTAGGCAAATTACATCCCAAGGGGAAGCTGCAAAGAGAAAGACACAACCTCAATCCTCCCCATGACTTAGGTCTTAAAAAGAAAAAGAAAAAAAAAAAAAAGACTTGATCCAAACATCCATGTCTGCAGAAACCCCTTTTTTGTTAAGTCTCCAGCCTCATCATTGAACTTACAGATGAATGTGGTTCCAGGCGTCAAATGAGCCACCAGCCTCTCAAGTCGGCTGGGTCATGAGTGTCTTCTGACTAAGGGCAGCCCCAGTGCCTGGCACCCTGCACGTGTTCTCCTGGCCCCTGGGGGTCCCTCCCTGGACTCTGCACAGCAGAGCAGTGACCCGGGGGCAGCGGAGGCCAGTGCCCGCCCTGGAGGCCTCACATCCCTGCAGAGCGGAAGGCTGGCCCTGGGAGCACCTACATTCTGTCTGTGCTGCCCTGCCCTGCTGCCGCTGAGCACCCCCAAACTCCAGGTGAGTCTCCCTGGGGCTCTGAGCCCATGCGCTCTGTCCCAAGGATGCTGAGGGGTGAGGGGTGACCACTGAAGGGTCTGCTAGGCAGCTGCTCGCCCAGTGATCTCTCTGAGCACCGGGCTTGATAGCTGGAGCCTACCTGTGCATGCAGCCTGATGGGGAACCCCACCTGTGCACCAGGCCTGATGGAGGGACGGTGCCCATTCTTGGTGGACCTTGCTTATGGGGTTTCCAGGTACCTGGTGCTCCTCTGCAGAGAAGTGCCCGGGGCTTGGCGGGCATGCGAGTTGAGGGGCCAGCTGGACAAGCCTCCTGTTGTTGCTGCAGCAAATGACCACAAACTGGGCAGCTTGAAGCCACACTTACTCCCTCGCAGTGGTCAGGCATCAGGTGCTGGCACTGCCAAGCTCCCCAGAAGCCCTGGGAAGGGTCCCTCGTTGTCTCCTCCAGCTTCCCATGGGCAGCGGACCTGTGTTTCCCAGCCTTGCCTCTGGGTGCCTCTGGCTTCTCCCCATGTCTTCCTGTGGCTGTACTTCTGGTCTGGTCTGCATGGTCCCACCTTCTTACAAGGACAATAGTCACTGGTTTGGGGCCCATCTTCCCCAGTATGACTTCATCTTAATTTATTACCTCTGCAAAGACCCCACCTCCAAGTAAGGCAACATTCGGAAGTTCTGTGTGGACGTGAATTTTAGGAGAGAGCACTTCACCTGGTATACTGCCTTGGAGATAAAGATAAGTGTGCAGTGTGCTTTAAACAAGATGGATTGTATATTCCCTGGTAGAAAATGTGACAACACTACAGAACTTATAGGCATTGGCCACTGCATTGAGCTTTTAAATATTTACTTGGGTTTTGAATTTTGTTTCCTTTACTGTTTTACTATAATTTTTTGTAAGTCTGTGTCTGCATATCAAAGTAAAATATTTTGATGTGCAAATATTAGTCATGTATCATGATTCTTTTTCTTTCTTTTCTCTTTCCTCTCTTCTCCCTCCCTCCCTTCCTTCCATCTTTTTTCTTTCTTTCTTCTTTATTTTCTATTTTTTTTAAAAGACAACATTCCTGTAAGCTTTGAGGTTAGCAGATTCAGAGAGAAAGAGGAAAGGGGCCGAACTGGGGGATGAAGGCTTAAAGAACTCTGCTTTTCCAGTGCACAGGCTTTCGTCAAAGATCTGCTTACTCTCCTCAGAATCTCGAAGACCCAAATAGAATCCCATTCCTTTGACAAAGCAAAGTGGGCTTTCTGGACACTTCTATTCTCAGGCTCTGACACAGATCAGAAGGAAATCAGGTGAAGAAAGAACCCTAACCCAACCCGCATCCTCTGTCCCCAAGCCCTCCCCCAGGCTCTGGAGTTCTTTCGAAGGATTTGCAGAATCACTGCATTTTAGTTAAATACTGAGATTCCTCCACTGAAATTCTACAGCTCACCTACTGTGTGCACAGAGCAGGTGGCTCCTAGCGAGTGCCTCCGGAGCAGGTGTCGGGATATGAACACACAGACAGTGGGTCAGACACGTCAGCTCTGGGACTCAGGTCAGCCCTCCTCCCCCGAGGCAGGTCCAGGTGTGCGAGGCCTCCAGTTTGGGGCAGTCTGGGGAAGCCCACCCCTGAGTCACCCTTCCCTGGCCCTTTGGGCTCAGACACGCTGTGGCAATATGTTCCTGGGGGGTCCTGGCCTCCTGACTCTGGCGCCAAGCCCAGAGCCTCCTGCGTGCCCGGCTCCACCATCCCAGCCACACAGCACCGTCCGAAGGCCTTGGAAGAAATGGTCCAGGAGAGGGGGCCCAGAGCAGGCACAAAGCCCGGCCTGGTTCCTCCCCTCACCTCCCAGGAGAACAAGGCTGGGGCGGCAGCCTTTGTCCAAAGCCAGACTGATGGGTGGAGAGAGTCCTGGGCAGAGTGAGAGTAAAGGGACCCTTAATCCCAAGCACAGCGTGGGGAGGGCCCAGGATGGGGACTGACACCCAGTCCGGGCTGGGGCCCAGGTCTCGGAGCTGTCAGGAGGAAGGTCAGAGGACAGGTGAGGGGTGCAGGCCATGTTGGGGTGAGGGTGTAGCGGAGGACAGTCAGGGAGCCCCGTGCCCAGGAGTGCTGTGACCCCGGGTGGCGTGTGGCCACCGCCTCCGTCCTCTGAGAGCAAACAAAGTGGGCTCGGGCCCTGCTGCATCTCTAGACACCGTGCTGCAGACAGGACAGGCCCGTGGGGTCTTCCCGGGTCCACCTGGCTCCGTTGTGCATCCCAAGTCCTCTGCAAGAACGAGGATTGGAATCAGCGGCCTACTGTGTGGGCGAGCTCCTGTCTTCTGACCCAAGACTCACCAGGGAAAGAAATCAGCAGGTTCCTCCCACCCAGAGCCTGCCCTCTGCCCTCTGCCCCTCGGAGCCCCCTCCCGACCCAACGCCCCCTCTTCCTTCTGTCCTTGTGCTTCTCCTCCTTCCCTAGAGGATGTGCATCCAGGATCCACTGGGCACTGGCCTTGCTCTAACCACGTGGAGCTGCTGTTGTATTGGCCACATTCACTCTCTTATTCTGTGTCCCCCAGGAAGTGAGGTCCCTGCACCCAATCAAACGCCCCACGTGTCAGTCCAGCTGGAGGCTGGACAGCGCACCCTGCCAGATGCAGCTGCCGGCGTGGACAGACCCGTGTGCAGCACATCACACATGCGTGTTCCAGAACGTGTGACCACTGGGGCTGCCGTCTCCTAGAGACACTGGAGGGACATGCCCTGGGGCGTCCTTTCCAGACACCAGGGGCCGCTCGTGATGTCACCACATGTCAGCTCAGATGGACCAGGAGGCGCCTGGATGTTTGGTTCTGTGTTGCTCTGAGTGTGACTGTTTCTGGATGAGGTTAGCGTCTGAGAAAATCTATCACCCTCGGCCCTGAGGGTGGCGTGTGTGCTCAGTCGTGTCTGACTGTGGCCCCGTGGATTGCAGTTCTCCTGTCCACCGGATTCTCCGGACGAGAACACTGCAGTGGGTTGCCATTTCCTTCTCCAGGGGATCTTCCCCACCCAGGGATCGAGCCCAGGCCTCTTGAGTATCCTGCACTGGCAGGCGGGATCTTGACCACCAAGCCACCTGGGAAGCCCCATGGTGAGGGTGGGCCACACCGAACCTGCCGGGACCCTGACTTGAACAAATGGCTGAGTGAGGGAGGTGTTTCTGCCTGACCGTCTTCTAGCTGGGACACTGGTCTCCAACGGCGGACCTGCACTCAGGCCGGGGTGGGCACCACGGACTCTCCTGCTCTCAGGCCCCATGGCTGGACCGGAACCGTGCCCCAGGGTCTGCTGGGCATCCAGCCTCCCACTGAAGAACGGGACTTCGTAGCCCTGCAGCCACGCAAGCCAAGGGGATTCCTTAAGATCAGTCTCTCTGTCTCCCTCCCTCCCTCCCTCTCTCTCTCCCTCTCTCTGTCTCCCCCTGCCCCCGTGTATATATCTATAAAGTCTCTTATTACCTCCCCAGAGAACCCTGACTAATATGCTCAAGATGCCAGGAATAGTCATCCCCATTTATCATCTTGGCACAATGGATCTTTTTCCTCTTGGTCTGTATTTTAAGTCATTTTATAAATAATTTACAATGACAAGAATTTTAGCATTGCAAACCTGCATTTTTTAAAAAACTTTTAATTTTATACTGGAGTATGAAAGTGAAAGTGGAAATCGCTTGGCTGTCTCCGACTCTGCCACCCTGTGGACTGTAGCCCACCAGCCTCCTCTGTCCATGGGGTTCTCCGGGAAGAGTACTGGAGTAGAGCTGATTAACGGTGCTGGGCTAGTTTCACATGTACAACAAAGTGACCCCATTATACATAAACATGTATGCCTTCTTTTTCCAATTCTCTTCTGTTTGGTTGTCACGTAACATCGAGCAGAGTTCCCTGTGCTCTAGGGCAGGCAAGCCCACACTTCGGTTTCGCGTATTCCAGTGTGCCGGTCTACATGTGTGACATGGATTCGTCCTCCAAACACACCATCAGCTCACGAAGCTACCTGTCTGAACCTGGAACAAAGCTTTCCTGCAGAGACTGATGACAAATTCTCATCATTTCTCTGAGAGTTTCTAGATTATCACGGCTTTCTTTGAGTTCTTTTTGAGTTTGCACCATTCAAACACAACACTTAAGGAAGTTTTTGAAATTTTGGACACCTCATAATTTCTTGAAGAGAGAAAGTGGCCATCTTCTTTGCTCCATAGTTTCAAACAATTTTCATTTTTAGTTTTATAATCCTTAATTGAAAGAATAAATCTAATGATTTTTTTTCAGTTTTACATCATCTGTTTTCTTCCAATCATTTTATATACATGCATACCTACTATCTGTCCACTTAAGAACCATATTAAGTACACTTTCATGCAAAAACATCATCAGTATCATAAAAGTTGAAAGGTTACCATCACCTTCCAGGGTCTTGCCCCAGTCGCTGCCTGATGTAACCCTGCTGTTGGGTGAGCCCCGGGTGACAGCACCATGTCTCCCTTTTGTCTGTAGGATGCGTTGTTCACTCATAGATTCTCAAGTTTGAGAAAACACATTAGGTCCTATGCACACACTGTGAGATTTCAGAGAGCTGATATCTATGTATTAACCTTCCGAGTTGCCTAATCATGGTGAGACATCTTTCACTTTCATCTCTTTTCTTGCTCCCTTTTGGGGCAGAATCTGAAAACTTCTGAACTCTTAAATATTTTCAATAAAACTAAAACAAAGTACAAAGTTGTCAGGTCAGTTTTACATCTTCTGGAAAGACAATGAAATATTTTGAACACCACACACACACACAGAAAAAACAAAGGATGATGACATAATAGCAATTTATTTCATTACTTTTTATCCTTCTAGGTGATTCCATCATTATATTTATCATTTTAGTTTTTAAAGGACAGTTTGAAAGAATAGACAATGAATAAAAAATTGCTAGAGTGTTAAAATGGTGAAATGTTTCAAAATATAGAAAAAAAAGTCACTGAGATCCCTATTTTTATTTTAGAGTTTATAAAAGGATCCAAGGGACCCAAATGGTAATTGAAGGTAAAGTAAATTCTATTTTATGAAAACAACATTATGTGTGTTTGTGTGTGTGCTCCTCCAGTGGCTCGGCAGGTAAAGAATCCACTCTCCAATTCAGAAGATGCAGGACATTCAGGTTCGATCCCTGGGTCGGGAAGATACCCTGGAATAGAAAATGGCTCCAGTATTCTTGCCTGGGAAATGCCATGGACAGAGGAGCCTGGTGGGCTACAGTCCGTGGAGCCGCAAAGTGTAGGACACAACTGAGCGACTGAGTATGTATTTTAGCATAAATCATATTTTAAATTCATACATTTCTCTTTGCCCTTTGAAAAATCTCTAATGAGAATTATGAAATATCAATCCAAACAAATAGAACTGCTCAAAAAAACTCCAAACTCAAAGCACATATTCTGACCCTGATGGCACACTCAGTTCAAAGCCTCACTTTCTGAGTTGCTTTCATGAAGACAAATCATGATGTTTCCAGGTGAATCTTATCACCTGGAAATTTGACAGTCACTTAAAGCAAGAGGACTGTTAACTACGAGACGATGACAGATAGGCCCTACCCTACACCCCTGGGAATCGCACTCCTAACACGACGCGCTGTGTACCAGTCACGAGCTGCGTGAGAGGTTCTGTCTCGGTCCAAGCCCTCCCTTGGCCGAAGTTTGTCACATGTATGAGGGATTTCCTGAGGTTGGGTCTCGACTTTGCCTGAGCTCCAAGTCCGTCCTGGGCGGCAACATCCCAATGGAGAGCTGAAGCGAAGGCCAGAGACATCTAATGGCTTAGGACAGATTTGTTTGCATTTTGCATATAATCTAAACCAAAATAGCTCCTTGGCTTGAATCTCAGAGATTACGCAGACAGTGCTAGCCGTTTCTCCAGAGCCAACCTGAGGCCAGGTTTTGCTGGCTGGCTTCTCACAGTGCCATCTGCGTATCAGTCACTAAGTCGTGTCCAGCTCTCTGCAACCCTATGGACCATAACACGTCAGGCTCCTCTGTCCACAGGGTTCTCCAGGCAAGAACACTGGAGTGGGTTGCCACTCCCTTCTCCAGGGATCTTCCCAACCCAGGGATTGAACCCGGGTCTCCTGTACTGCAGACAGATCTTTACCACCCGAGCCACCAGAGAAGCCCTCATAGATTCCTTGTCTGGCTAATTCTTGAATCAAAGGTGAGAAATCGGAAAAAAACTAAATTCTGAGACAAAAGCAAACAAAAAACCTTCCTTTCGATTTCTAAACAAGTGAAGCTAGAGAAACAAAAAGATGTTCTGCTGATGAAAACTCCTGGCTTCGTGTCCCTCAGAGCCCAGGAGGGATGCTCAGGTGAAGCTGAGCCTGGCCGGCAGGATGTTTGGGACACGGAGCCAGACAGCACAGCGCCTGCATTTCCAGCCTGGACGGTCCCCAGGGTTGCGAGGAGGGCCAAGCCAAGAGGTGGCATTCAGCCTCGTGGGGCTGGTACCTGCCTCCAGACTGCAGGTACACACACTTGCTCTAACGTGACGAAGGCATCATGGCTGTTTTATATGTAAGTGGTCTGGACAGCTTGACCTGGGTGTGCCACTGAGACGTCCTGGACATTCTCCGTTTTGTTACCAAAGAGCTTTGGATTCTGACCTGCCCTGTGGTCGGTGATGCCTCTGGGATACCTACTCCTAGAGAGAGTTCATTTGCCTGAATTGCTTTTTTGAAGCAAAGAGGGAAGACAAAATAAAGGAGCTAACATGATGCTTTTCAAAATGAGTTTAAGTGATCTTCTTTCAGAGATGTGTGCTTGCCCACGTAATGTCAGGCTTATTAAGACCATCTTGCCAAATGTCCCACCTTTGGAGATTAGTATTCCTGGAACAGATCACTCTAGTGTCAGTGCAACAGATTTCCTGGCAACGCAACCCTGCTGAAGGGTGAGCATCATTATTCTTTAGGGCGAGATGCAAAGAAGAATGAGCCCCAATCCAGGAACAGCCATGGCTGGGTTTCAAATACACTTGTACTAATGGTCCTTGCAGCAGCGGTCCTGTGCGTTACAGATTACCCCAAACACCCGGGCAATACTTACACTGGAATAAATATCGGCTTTATGTAGAATACAAGTGTGCTAACACTTTGGGCAATTAAAAAGAAAACATGTATGGCTTCTTGAAACAAAAAGAAGGGATTTTTTTTTCTTTACAGCACTGAATACTTTTTTTTTTTTAAGATTTTCGAACAAGAAAGACAGTTCCTTCAAAACACAGTGCATCACCTGATTGGAAAGTTGCTGCAAAACAGAGAGTTATCACAGAGGAAAGGAAGGGAAGTCAGGGTGTCGCGGAACTGCTGTGATGCCTGTGTCCACACACCTTTCTGCAGCACAAACTACCCACAAAAGCAAGTAGTTTGGTTCAATGAGCAATGATTTAATTTCAAAGTGAAAAACAAGGCACGCGTTCAGTTTTTATGTAACTTATCTCTTCTGATAAGCATAGAACAATTCATATCACATTTACATTAAAATAGAAGTGTACTGTCTATGTCCCTGCCATTAATACAGTTGCTATCGTAAATTAACAGTGCAGACGGTAATCTTCTATTAAGGCAAAGGGAACAACAGCCATTCATTGTCTGAGTGTCTGCTGTTTACAGTTTTTTTGGGGCACTAGACAGAGACAAACAGCACACAGAGCAGACCTGCGCAGTTAGGGGATTTATCATGTGGAATAAAATCAGCAAATGCGTACCAAGCAGTTGTGCTAATCTTTCATATCTTCTGAAATTTCATGTTTCAGTGAAATACTCTATGAAAAGTTGTGATTCAAAACGGTCCTGGAGAGTTAGGGAGTTAGGGGTAGGCATGCACACACTGCTATTAATGTATTTAAAATGGATAACCAACAAGGACCTAGCATGCAGCACATGGAACTCTGCTCAGTGCTATGTGGTAGCTGGGATGGGAGGGGGGTTTGGGGAAGAATGGATGCATGTGTATGTATGGCTGAGTCCCTTCCCTGTTCACTTGAAAACATCACAACATTGTTTGTTAATCTGCTATACCCCAATATAAATAAAAAGTTAAAAAGAAAACTAAAATGGCCCTCGTGGGACGTCCCTGGTTTTCCAGTGGTGAAGACTGCCTTCCAATGCAGGAGGTGCAGGACCGATCCCTGGTCAGGGAGGTAAGAGCTCACATGTCTTGTGCCCAAAAGAACAAAATATAAAATAGAAACAATATTATAGTAAATTCAGTAAAGACTTTTAAAATTGTCCACATCAAAAAAAACCGTAAAAAAAATCACTCCAGTGTGTTTACTTAATAAAATAAATTTTGTTAATTTTACATGTCTTTCTCCTTATATATATATATATATGTAAAATTACAGGCATATATATATCCGTATTAATATCTAAATTTATATCTGCATCAATATCTCTACATCAGCTACATCTTATTTACTCTGTTTCCGTCCCAGTGAGCAGTCTGTTAAAAGTACGAGGCAGCTACTCGGAATGATCGCATTATCGGAAGCGCCTGTTTTTTGGGCTCACAGCGTCCTAACTATCAAAATATGTTGTATGTGCCCTTTCCAAGGTTTCAGAAGAGTTGAAGCAAGTTCATAATGGAAGCCACTGTTTGCTCAGATAAAACAAACAAGTCTGGGGCTTCTCGATGACTGGACAGGGCATGGAGGGGATGTCCAGAGATAAAGGGGAAAGGGGACTGCTGGCTCATTACCTCAAGCGAGGTGCTATGCAAATAAGTTATCAGTTTTCTAGCAGGCCTGACCTGAGTCACGTATTCGGAACTACGGCCGGCCTCACGATTGCCTGCTGGAGAGCTCTTTCTTTCGGGGTTGCCAGACAACGGGCTGGGGTTCTGTAGTAGTTGCTGGGTTTTTAGGCATCACTGCTGAACTTTTACCAAACACGCACATACTCAAAAAGCTCCTTCACTGAATCAACAAAGCCTCCCCAGCATGTGGCCTGGCTGATGGACACAGGCTATACCTGGACAGCTCCTTTGCGTTCCCATCGATAAACTGCTGAGGTTTTGAACTGTTTAATCTCAAGAGGGCCAGATGACAAATGAATGCTCTTTCCAGGTTTGACTTCCTACCGAGGTCATCTCTGCAGAGTCTATCACGAAGGGTTTCTTTCCGCATCAAGCTTGTGCTAGGATGGCTGTGTCTTTTCAGATATTCCTGAGGGTTCCTAGAGAAGAAGGGGTTCTGCCTCCAGACAGCAGTGTCCGCTCCTGCCCGAGTTTCTAGACTATTGGCTTGTCTTGCGGATTTCACGTCTGTCAGCCTCACAACTGTGGGTCCTAATTCCTTGTTAGTTCTTCAGGCGTGTCTGACTCTTTGTGACCCCACGGGCTGGACTCCACCAGGCTCCTCTGCCCATGGGATTTCGGAAGAATACTGGTCTTCTCGACCCAGGGATCGAACCCAGCTCTCTTGCATCGTAGGTGAATTCCTTACCATCTGAGCCACAGGTTTCTTAAAGAAAATCTATTTTTGTTGAGAAAACATTTGTTGGTATAACATTATATCTATATATAGCTACATATCGAAAGTATAATAGATGAATATATAGAAGATAGCTATGTTGGACTTCTGTTAAAATATGGGGACTAGTCATTCAATTCTCTCAGTTTTTGCTGTTTTGGTGTTTCAACCTCTATCCATCTGTCCATCTATCATTTATCTACCTATCCATCCACCCACCCATCCATCCATCCACCCACCCATCCATCCATCCACCCATCTTCTCTATGTTCTGTTTCTCTGGAGTACCCTGACTGATACACCATCCAAGACCAAGACTCTCTCCTGGGTAAAAAGTGAGAGTCCACAATGAGAGCAAAGCTTCTCAGTGTTCTCAGATGGGTCCTCAGATTTTACCATGGGAAGAGCCATTTAGAACCCTGCGAACCAGGACTCAGAAGTCTGGGGAGGAGAAGTGGAGGACAAAGATTGCCCCAGGGACACCGACCATGCGTCTTGTGCCAAAGTTCCTTGAGGACATGGAGAAATGTAGGTGGAGTTCGGGATGCCCCTCCATCCTTTCAGCCAAACAGATGCTTCTCAGTAGCTCCTAGAAGCCTCTGGGTACAACCCTCTTACTAGGGCTCCACTAGAGACGCCCACACAGAGGATGGGCTAAAAGTTGACCAAAGGACCAGTTCCTCCCACCAGATGCCATGATCAGGTGTGTCCGTCTGGCTTCTCTGTCTCAGGACCCTGGGAGGTGGGTCTTGTCCGAGCATCCAGGGGCAAGCTTCACATCCACTGGGCATGTCCAAGCCAGCTGGGCCTGCCTTTTTAAGCCTGTGTGTGTGTTCAATTGCTAAGCCCGCCAGTCTCCCCAGTCCATGGGATTCTCCAGGCAAGAATACTGGAGTGCTTGCCATTTCCTCCTCCAGGGGATCTTCCCAACCCAGGGTTGGAACCCATTCCATTCTGCATCTCCTGCCTTGGCAGGTAGATTCCCTATCACTGTGCCACCTGAGAGACTCCCCCTGGTTGTAGTTACTAGAATTGAAAGGAATCAGCAAAAGATAGTGGGAAGCAGTCTTGACTGGGACCAAAAACAGCATGGTGACTCTGTTCTCTGTGACTGCTGGCACCGATCACTACAGACTGAGTGGCTTAAAATAGCAGAGCTCTCTTCTCTCACAATTCTGGGGACCCTAGCAATCTGATAGAGATTGTTGGCTGGGCCACACCTCCTCTGAAGGCTCTAGAGAAGATTCCTCCTGGCCTCTGGCACTGCTTGACATTCCTTGTCTTGTGGGCACCTCTCTCCCACCTCCACCCATCAGCCATGGTCTTCCCTCTTTTGTCCTCTCATAGATGACTCTAGTCACTGGATTAGGGCCACCCCCATCCAGCATGACCTCATCTTCACTAGTTAGACCAGCAAAGACTATTTCTAATTAAGGTCACCTTCTGAGGTGCCAGGTGGACATGGATTTCGGGAGTACTGTTTACCCCAACACGGTGAGCCACGTGTCTCCTTAATCCCTGCTGTAAACATGCAGTACGTGTCTATGGAGGAGGAAAGGAGATCATGGAGGAAAGGGGGGCACCTGGGTGTCCCACTCCATCAGAGCCTTTCCCCATGAGGGCAGGATGAAGGGCTGGTCATCCCAGTCTGTTGCAGAGAAGGGCCCTAGATTACAGACTTTGAGTGCTAAAGCTACAATGGTCCTGGCCAAATGGGGTCACCTGCAGGCCCGCCCAAACACAGTGGACACAAGCAAAGTCTCAATCAACCCAGCCCTAGCCTCTTTCTTTTGGGGGGAACATGTATCTCTCTGGGCCTTCCCAGGTGATGCTAGTGATAAAGAGCCTGTCTGCCCATGCACTAGGCATAAGAGACGTGGATTCGATCCCTGGGTCAGGAAGATCCCTTAAAAGAGGGCATGGCCACCCATTCCAGTGTTCTTGCCTGGAGAATCCCATGGGCAGAGGAGACTGGGCTTCTTAGCATGGGCTACGGTCCGTGGGGTTGCACAGTCAGACATGACTGATCGACTTAGCACACCTCCATGTCCCTCTCTGACCTGCTCCGTGCCCGGCGTGGGTGGCAGTCTTCCTCAGCCTCAGGTCTTCCCTGTCCACATCCTGCGTCTCCGCCTAGCTTCGCTTGTGGGTTTTTGGCATCCAGTTTCCCCTCAGAATTGCTGGCTGCTGCTGGATCTTCTTTGCTGTTTGTCATCCTGTCAAAACTTCTCTTTCCTTCCTTATGTCCCATAGGCTGGCTGAATGGTAGGGTGCAAGCAGACAGAGCTAAAGACAGGATAAACTCTCAGGTTTCCCACTTTTTCCTTCCGTCTTCTTCAGAGGAGCTAAGGCAATCGTCTGTGTTTTTCCTAAAAGGGCGTCTCATCTCTGCATCCATTGTTAGTGATTGTAGAATTGAGAATGGTCAAGACCTCATCTCCTGGCTCACAATGCAGAAACCTCGGTGAGCCTCCGTCCTTTCCTAGAAGCAGCCCTCACTTCTAAGAGTTGAAGGTTCTAGTGCAAGTGAGTCCACTTGTCCCAGTTTGGGTTCTCGGGGAGTCTCTGCTCTGTTTCCTTGCCGCCCGCCACTTCCTGACAGGTCAGACGCTGCAGCAGCCTCTGGGGCTTTGTGGAGAACTTGCCTAAAGCCCAGTCCCGGAACACATGCCTCCCACTAGACAGAACCATGGGGTTTGGACATTGAGATAACACATTCCAAGCAACTGCTGCTGCTGCTTTTCAGTCACTAAGTCGTGTCCTACTCTTCAGGACCCCATGGATCATGGCATGCCAGGGTCCCCACTCCATTGTCTCCTGGAGTTTGCTCAAGTTTGTATCCATTGAGTCGATGATGCTATCTAACCGTCTTATCTGAGCAACTTAAAGGAATCTTTTTATACTTCGCAGCCTAAATAAAGTCCTCCTGAGTTCTTGAACATCACGGGGTCCCTCCCAAAGGGGCAGCTGTGCCTTGAGGCTCTGGGATTCTACGCGAACATCCTACATCAGAGCTGGACTGCTCCAGGCACACTGAAGTCTAGACTAGCATCGTGGGGAGGTGCTGGCGAGGTGAGAAGCATCTAAGAATGGCTGTAGCTTGTGGCAGTAGCTGGTTGTTCAGATGACTCTTTTCAGCTCTGGAGAAATTAAGTCCATATGAATCTACATCACGTGGAGTTAAGGAGCAAGACCCATGGTTCTGGCAGCTTCCCTGGGATTCCCATGGGAGCCTTTGTCAACCAACCATCTCTCAGGCAAAATGCCTGGTGGAGAAGATGCTTCCTCCCAGCAACTCTGACCCTTGCCCCACTGTCCAGAGGGGTAGACTCCTCACTCCTTGGAAGGCATGGAGAGCCTTCCTCTCTGGAGAGCAAAGGACCCTGACTTGGGGCAGCAAAGGGGGCAGAAGGCCTGGCAACTCCAGCTGTGCTGAGAAGGGACAAACTTTTGCAAGGCAGTCAGATCTTTCAGAAAGGAGTGTCTTCAACACAACTTCTATGCCACCAGAAAGGGCTGTTGCAATTCAGGGCAACTTTCCACGAGATCAAGTTCACTCTTAGGAGCTGTGATGCCTCCACCCCCAATATTTTCACTCTGTGGCATCTTGAATGCTTATTATTTTTGCTGTTTTTCAAGAGGACTTAGCAGACCTCTCTTATACATATTAATGCCCCTGATCCTCCACATGGTCCAGTGATTAGTGGGTGATTCAGGAGTGGGGTGGACAGACGCAGGACAGACATGGCAGAAGCCACTCCCATGATGGGAAAATGAGAGCTGGGCCTCCGAGAATGCTCATTGACCATCACTGAGCAGGACTGGCTGGACATAGGACCCCACATTCCCAGGGATGGTCCTGGAGACACTTCCTGGCCAGCAAGGCTGGGCACTTATGGGTCAGTTCAGTTGCTCAGTTGTGTCTGACTCTTTGCGACCCCATGGACTGCAGCATGCCAGGCTTCCCTGTTCATCACCAACTCCTGGAGCTTGCCCAAACTCATGTCCATCAAGTTGGTGATGCCATCCAAACATCTCATCCTCTGTCATCCCCTTCTCCTCCTGCCTTCAATCTTTCCCAGCATCAGGGTCTTTTCCAATGAGTCAGTTCTTCACACCAGATGGCCAAAGTATTGGAGTTTCAGCTTTAGCATCAGTCCTTCCAATGAATGCTCAGGACTGATTTCCTTTAGGATGAACTGGTTGGATCTCCTTGCTGTCCAAGGGACTCTCAAGTCTTCTCCAACACCACAGTTCAAAAGCATCAATTCTTTGGCACTCAGCTTTCTTTATAGTCCAACTCTCACATCCATATATGACTATTGGAAAAACCAGTTTTGACTAGACAGATCTTTGTTGGCAAAGTAATGTCTCTGCTTTTTAATATGCTGTCTAGGTTGGCCATAGATTTTCTTCCAAGGAGCAAATGTCTTTTATTTTCATGGCTACAGTCACCATCTGCCATGATTTTGGAGCCCCCAAAAATAAAGCCTCTCACCATTTCCATTATTTCCCCAACTATTTGCCATGAAGCGATGGGACTAGATGCCATGGTCTTAGTTTTTTGAATGCTGAGTTTTAAGCCAACTTTTTCACTCTCCTTTTTCACTTTCATCAAGAGGCTCTTTAGTTCTTCTCCACTTTCTGCCACAAGGGTCATGTCATCTGCACATATAAGGCTATTAATATTTATCCCAGCAATCTTGATACCAGCTTGTCCTTCATCCAGCACTGCACTTCGCATGATGTACTCTGCATAGAAGTTAAATGAGACCGGTCAGGAGAGCCCAACCATGCTGGAGTGGACCAGTGTCCGCTCTTCAGAGCCTTGGGCTTGGCCTGGCTCCTGAGCAAGGCCCTTCCAGCAGGCAGGTGTCCCTGGGAAGTAGGCAACCAGCCTGGCTGAAACACACATGCCCCTTCAAACCTCCCATGGCAGTGGGGACTCAAGCGTGGATCTAACAGAGCTGGGGTGTGAGTGGGTGTGCAAGGCCCTTGAAGTGAAGAAGCTCAGAAGCTGCCCCTAGCTCAGTTCGCCGTTGCTGGGACTGCAGGATGCTCAGGCCTCTGCACTGTGGGAGAGCATTTCAGTTCTCTCGGAGAAGACGGGATGCTTTCTTTTCAAACCCACTGCCGTGAAACCGTGGTGCTTTCTGAGACCGTGTCAAGGTCTCAGGGCGTGTCAAGGACGTGGTGCTTGGGGGAGCAGGTGAAGCCAGCGTGTGCAGGAGGCAGGCAGGCGGCAGGAGACTGGCGCCAGTGGCCCTCTAGAGGGGCTCGCCGCAGGCCCTCTGTCCACCGGTCCTGAGCAAGGGGGGCCTCAGGGTCTGACCCCAGCAGCCCTCTTGCCTCTGTGGGGCCATGTGGCTCCTGACATGGCTGTGCCCCCAGGCCTGGGGACCGACTTTGAGGTGCCACTGTGCCCTAACCCACAGCAGGGCTCTGGGACACTGGCCACGTGGGAAGCGATCTTGGCCAGAGGAGGTGGACGTGGGTCTTGCCATCTGTTGTGCTGTTCACCATCTTTCTACCCAAATCTTTTCCGGGTGTGATGACTTGTTTTCTGTCTGTGTATGTGAATGTGTGTGTGTTTAGAGAAGCTGAAAGTTGCCTTTTAATATAGCACAAGACTGCCCCTTGATCTGAAAGGAACAGGGGCAAGAAGATAAGAAGGACAATTAAATGGTAAAGTTCTTGGTGCTCCCTCCCAAGCGCCCCATCACACTGAGGTGCCCCAGCTGGGTGGGCATTCCGCCCTCCATCGCCCAGTCTAAGGAGCACCAACCTGAGCTCAGGCACGTTCTCCGTAGCAACCTCCTCTCCCCGAGCTGGCTCCTTCACAATCCTGACACTGTCAAAAGAGTTGACCAAGTATATATTTTGCACCGACTTTTCTGCATATAACTGCATTTTCTAAGTTTAGAGCAGCCTTCTGAAATTTGACGACAGCTTTGACATTTGTATCTTAATTTTGTCTCATTCCTACTAAGTTGTTTAAAACATTACGCGAAAACACGGAATACAGTGGGTGAAAGATCGGGTTCAATTGACAGTCACATAAATGAGCTTGTCCTTTTGGGGAAAGTCTAATTATGGAGGATTAAATGCTCTGCTACTTTCTAAAAATACGAAGCTGGGACTCACAGGGAAGATTCCCAGAACGCTGTGACAATGGCTGCCGGCGAGGAAGAGCTCTCTGCGTTGTCCTCAAGGTGCGTTCTCGTTATAATGTAGACTCACGGTTAACCAGGGTGAGGGCCAATAGATGCAACCTGGCTGATCGTAATGAAAGCAGAATATTCTATGGAGTTAAAAATCAATACATTTTTTTTGCCAGTCTTATGCTAATGAACTACTCTGGTTTCTTTATCAGTCTCCTGGGGGTTTGAGAAAATTATGCCGCTGACCATCCCCGTAAGTCAGGTCAGCACTTTCCCGGTGGGTCTGTCGAACTCCCCTTTTCCACCCTGTGCGGCGGCTGGATGCGGCTCGGATGCTCGGGTATGCAGTATTGATTTACAGACATATTTGTTCTCATCTGTTCAGAAAGAACCAAATCCGAACTGCAGGACGCTCGTAATTGGATTCAGCATGTTCTGTATTAACTAATTAGGAGCGTTCCCTTTTCGTGCTTGCCTCTTTTTGTCCGCTCAGCTATTTTAATCCTCTTTATTCCATGAAGCCAGAATGTAAGATTCATTATTTTCTTTTTAAATATTTGATGATGCACTTTCATCCAGATTGGGGTGACTAGGGATGTATTAGAAGAAATAACTTACCTAATTCCTCTCTACCCTTTTTAATATTCTGGCTGTAAACTTTCCTGCCATCTTCCCCACTTATGCCCTGCCTCCAACACACACAGACACACACACACACACAGACACACACACACACACAGCTCCTATTGACCTAAGGGCACATGTGTGTTTCTAAAGGCGCTGATCAGATCTTTAACCGATCATCTTGCATTTCATTAATATTATACTATTATACCCTGGTTTGTAAAATACACGGCAGTTGGAGCCACTCGCTCGCTCCATCAGTCTCAAATTAGACCCAATTACTGCGTGGCTTTATTTGACTTAGCATTCCAGAGGCATTTGATCTGAGTGGAGCAAATTTTCTGGAACGGAGAAATCTGGAGTCCGATTCTGCACTGCCTTTGTGTGGGCTGAGTCGGCGGATCCCGGAGCTTCTCGTAAGATCAATGGGGCCCTGAGCTTGCGCCAGCTCTGCAGAGACGGGCAGCAAGGGGAGAAGCAGGCCTTTGTGTGGTAAGGAGGGATGGGGGTGCTGGCGAGGGAGCTGGACAAGCTCGGGACGCAGCACGGAGGTGAGCATGTGGAAGGAACGCCACACCCGGGGACGGCTGGGTGGCCGTGAGATGCAGTCCCCGGCGCAGTGTGGAGGCAGGTGGACCGAAACAAGGAAAGTGGAGTTAGTTCAGCCAGCAGTCACCACCCGCTGAACTGCACCCAGCACTTAGGGAAAGGTCTTAAATACTAAAATTAGAAAAGCAGTACTCTGTACGGCTCAAGTTTGTAGGTACTTTGCTGTAATTATATCACATATTCCTTTAATCTCATGAAACGTTCAATAAAATAAATTCTAGGCGTCCCGAATCTGCTGTCATCGAGGCGCGGCTTCTTGGTTCACGGGCCGCCGTCCCTCCAGCACCAGGAGATTGCCTCTTTGCTGGTGGCTCTGAGTGTGTAGAACCATGTGCTTATTTTAAAAGCTGAAAACAGCACACCTTTCAGGATTAAATGACTGCAATGTCTACACGTCTGAAAGAACGGAGGACGGGGGTCTGCCGCCACCTGCCTCAGCACCTGAAGGCGAGAAGCAGGTTAGGAGCAAGGTTCAGGTCAGAGTCAGGGTCAGGGCCGGCTGCGCAGTCACCCAACTGGGCTCCTGAGACGCAGGAAGGAAGACAAAGGAGGCCTTTAAGGCGGTGATGCTGTGAGGGCAGGCAAGGAGGGTCGTGAATGCTTTCACTGTCCCTGAGGCATCAGCCCCCAGCCTCGCTCCTGGGCTCATCTGAGGTTTGTGCTCAGGACACCTTAAGGCCACGACAAAGCCGAGACAGCTCATGGTTTAGTTGTAGGAAGGGGCGATGTCCTGGGGAGTGTGATAAGGGGCCCAGAAAGGGGAGGACACTTGTCCTGAGGCCGGGGGTCGGCTCCTCACCTCGTGAACAGTGTCTGCCGAGTGCTGGCCTTTCTGGGCTTGTGCCCAGCGGAAGCATTAGGCATTTCTATGACAGCTCTGACAATCCCTAACCTGAAGACTTGAACAAGTTGTGTGCTGTTCATTCGCCTCATAGGTGAGAAAGCTCTCCAGTCTACAGACTGTGCTCAACAGGGGCCTTGGCTTCGAGGCGTGTGTAGGTTTCTCCTCCCGGCACAAGATCAGAACCCGCTCAGCCCCCACTCCTGGTGCCGGCCCGGCCGTCCCCACTGGATGGTGCTGCTGGGGTCTTACAAGAAGCTTCTGTGCCGCCCCGACCCCATGGAGACGGCTCTCCTAGCATGCCACCTGTGCAGCTCCTGCATCAGCTCCAGCCTGGCTCGCCGGGGACACACGGGTATCACCCTGTCATGGGCTCGTTCGCCCTGTTTCCCTCTGAGTCTGAGCAAAATGGTGTGGGGTTCTCTACCACGCACACAAAGTCTCAGCTGCTTGATGGTCGAGCAACACTCTGGAGAGTGGTTATGTTGGCCTGGATCCTGGTGACCGAAGTGATCCAGGGGCAGAAACGGGACACAGCGTGTTGAGAATTGCTTTGTTAGTCTGCAGGAGGTGTTGTCCATGTGGGTCGCTGAGCCCCAGGGCTGAGCCGGCCGGTGGGCAGACGCACGTGTGTGTGTGTGTGTGTGTGTGTGTGCACTCGTGCGTGCACAGGCTGCATAATCAGTGTGAGACCCTGAGACTGTCTTCAGCTGCTCCATCCTGGGAGAGGAGGTGAGCGGCAGGCAGCCCTGACTTCCTCTCCTTGGACACCTACAGTCCCAGGAGAAGCCCAGAGATTTCAAAATGCAAAGTTGAGATATCAGGGGTCTGGGCCCCAGAGGGCAGATTGCTGAAACTCGTTGTCATTCCTCTTTCCTAGTCCCTAAATGGGGGCAATAATCCTACACGTTAACTAGGATCGTTGTGAAGTATAACATAATGTGTGTGAAGTATTTGGAATGGAATCCGGCACACAGCAGACACAAGGAGAATCTTACCCACGAGCATTACTGTCAGAAACCCCGCTCACCTCTGGGTTAGTGGGCTTCTTTGGGAGATGGGGAGGAAGCAGGTGTTATAAGGGCCTCAAACTTTTTTAAATGATCTATTTCTCTCTTCTCTGGACTTTCCCAACTTTTCCTTCTATGGTCTTGAGATGTAACATAAACTGTATATAAAATGCTGCCAATACTCAGCCTTAAAAAAGAAGGACACTGCTTTTGTGACAACGTGGATGAAGCTTGAAGGCATCGTGATAAGTAGAAGAAGCCAGACCAAGAAAGACCACCATTGCACGGTCTCTCTTAGGGGTGAGATCGCATACAAAAAAGTGAACTGACAGGCGCACGGAGCGCAGCGGCCGTCCTGGGCTCAGAGGGTGGGGGCGGCGGGAGAAGCTGGTCAGAGCGCACGGACTTCTGGCTTTCAGGTGGACAGATGCTGAGGATCGTACCACGCACAGTCTGGTGACTACAGTTACTAAGACTGTGCTGAACACGAGATTAGCTGAGACAGTAAACCTCAAGTGTTCTCACCACACACACATGCACACCTACATCCAAGGTAACCACATGAGGTGATGGGTGTTTTTTTAATTTAATTGTTGTAATAATTAACACACGTGTATATCTCAAAACACCACGTCGAACACCTTGGATACATGCATTTTTGTTAAAAAAAATAAAAGATAATCAAGTTCATTTCCAACCAAAATCCAAACTCCTCACTTATATAACAAAACTGTAGTCAAGCGGGCAAGATAAGAAGTAAGCCAGAGGGTGGAGGCCATGGTGCGGGAGGACCCCTGCGCCCGCCAAGGGAGGCTTTCACTCCATCCATCCTGAAGGTGCTGTGCACACACTCAGCTCCCCCGAGGCTGCTCAGCCTCCGTCACTTTTCTCTCCCCCTGTAGGTAAATGGCTCAGAGCAGAAGCAACATCAGAGAGAAACTCAGTAAATGCCCAGAGTCCCTCCAACCTGGTCAGCACCCTGTGTTCACAAGGGGCCTGCCGAGGCCCCATGTCAGGCAGGACATGAGGAGACGAGGGCTCCTGGGCCTCTGCAAAGGACACATGGGGGTAAGGCTTGGAGCTGGCGGATCCTGTGGAGCTCAGGCGCCCTCCTTAGACTCTCCAGCACAGGGCGTGTGAGTCACGTGGTGAGACCCTCCATCAGGCGAGGGGTGGTCAGACAAGGGAAGAATGTGTGCCGGGCAGGCGGAAGGACGCAGGACTCGAAGTGATGCCAAGTACGGGAAGAGCGGACAGTTCTCAGGGGAGGGGCCGGCAGGGCCACGTTTCATTTTAGGACGACATGCCAGTCAGGTTATGCTGAGTTCATCTGCGGTGAGAAACATCCCCCCAAATCTCAGAGCAGGCAGGAAGCCAGGGAGCGTTGGAACGTGCAGTGTCTTCTGGAGGAGTGCCGAGCGCTCTTCCGAAATCTCTCCAGATTCTGTGCGGTTTCTCCTTCTGCTTTGGCGTATAACCCCATCTTTCCTCTGCTGGGCACCCTGCGACGCCCAGTGGCACAGCGGCTCCGGGGGAACTAGCGGAGCCCTAGCAGAGCCAGCAGAGGTGCTGAGCAAGGAAACGATAAGGTTGTCAAGAGTAGGGATCACTTGAACCTTCTTAATCCCCACAAGTGAGATCTGGATCCCATTCCCCATCTGGAGAAACATACCCATCTATCTTTTAGCTATAAACAAAGGAGTCCTTCCACTGTGCTTTAAAACCAACACACATTTAATAATGATGTCTTGTGAGAGTGAGTGCTCTGGGGAGACTCTTTCGAATTTACTGCAGATGCGTTTCTGATGGACATGACGTTGGTGGGATGGCCTTGGCCCAGGTCTTGGAGGCCTGTGCTCTGATGGCACGAAGCGATTACGGTCGACTCATACAGAAGAAAGGGTGGCTTTAAAGTACATCTTGCTTTTATGAGATGAACTAATGCCAGTGTACACTGAAATAATGTCAGACAGTGAAACCAAAGTATTACTGCAGCAAGCAAACCAGCCTCTCAAAGACTCAAGAAGCACATACATTTTAAGATATACCAGAGTTTGACTTTTGTGCCTGAATGTGGCCAGAGAAGGTGTTTCCAAGAGTATTCTTTGCTGCCCTGCCCACCTCATCGCTTGCATCCAGGGTTTTATTTGCTCGTGTGTCTGGTTCTTGCTCATTTATTTCTGGCCTCTTCATGCTGCAGGGTGGTCTCCATTACCCTCATGAATGTCACCAGCTTTCCCCACCATATTCTCTGAGATAGGAAGGAAGGGGACAGGGCACAGCTGTAGGAAGAATGGAATAACCGCTGAGGATGTGATACAGACTGGTCAGAGCCAGTTAGGACTAGATGGTGGAAGACCTTGGACCCTGAGTCCAAGCATATGTTCACTGAAGTGCATCAGCTGAACGGCACACCCATGGGTGCCAAGATGGTTCTGAGACTGACCACGAAAGGTCAGAAAGTGGGTGGTGAGCCAGGTCCTGGAAACCTCTGCCCCTTCTTCAAATTAGTCACAATAATCCTCCCACTCATTAGCATATGAAACTATTGTGCTGTATTCAGTCACTAAGTCGTGTCTGACTCTTTGAGACCTCATGGACTGCAGCACACCAGGCTTCCCTGTCCTTCACCATCTCCCGGAATTTGCTCAGACTCATGTCCATTGAGTTGGTGATGCTATCTAATGATCTTATCCTCTGCTGCCCCCTTCTCCTCCTGCCCTCAGTCTTTCCCAACATCAGGGTCTTTTTCAACGAGTTGGCTCTTCACATCATGTGGCCAAAGTATTGGAGCTTCAGCTTCAGCAGTAGTCCTTTCAATGAATGTTCAGGACTGATCTTCAGGATGGACTGGTTGGATCTCTTGCCGTCTAAGGGCCTCTCAGGAGTCTCCTCCAGCACCACAGTTTGAAAACATCTGTTCTTCAGCATTAGCCTTCTTTATGGTCCAACTCTCACGTCCATGCGTGATTACTCCTTCCAGATGCACAAACTGGGTTCAGAAAAAGCAGGGGAACCGGAGATCAAACCAACATCCACTGGATCATAGAGAAAGCGTATGAAATTACCCAGCCCACAGAAACTGACTCCACATTTGGGGCCTGGTCTCACTTTCGATACGGACCGCATTCTGTCTATGGAGCGTGTATTTCTCTAAATAAACCTGCTCTCTGTTTGCCAGCACTCACCCTTCAATTCTTTCCTATGTGAAGCTAAGGACCCTCGCTTGGCAGCAAGTCCCAAGGACTCGCCTGAGACCTGGGATGCGACCCTCCTTCTGGGCTCCATTTTTGCCAGGAGAGAATCCCAGGGTAGTTGGTTTTTGCTCTAATTCAGAAGGGCAGGTATGTGCTGCGTGTCTCAGCTGCCGCTGGAAGGGCCTCCTCTGGGAGAGGACACCGCTGAGGAGGCGCTGAGAGCCGACATTACCAGGCTCCTGTTGAACAGGTGTGTCTGCTGGAGTAGACCCAAGATATTTATGCAAATTATTAAAAGGTATGAGATGCTTATCACTTATAAGCCACCAAATGAATCATTTAAATAAGCTCTTCAGCACACTGGAAAAAGGAAATGGTTCAACTGACAGCCAAGATTGAATAAATTCAACGAATTTTCTCAAAGTCAATCAACCAGAAGGAGAAAAATGCATTTACTCTGATAGAACGTCAGGGATGGGCTTATGATTGTGGCCGCTTCCTGCTCAGAACTTTTTGCATCACATTTGCACAGAGGGCTTGGGGTCCTAAGAAATCATCATTTCTTACATTTTATCAAAAAGGATTGTCTAATGACACTGAATACAATTAACCCATGTTCATGAATTTAAAGGGGGGCACAAGGAAACCTATTAACTTCTAAGCTGAAGTGTGCTTGAGATTTATGTGCAGATGTAAACGACAAAGTCCCACGCATTTGCCTTAATAAGGCAAGAAAACCCCCATTGTTGTGAAATCTGAATTAGAGGACATGCGGTAAAGCTTTTTTGTTGTTGCTTCTTTGTTTTGGTTTGATTTGGTTTTTCACTTCTGTTTTTAGTTCATGGAAGAAAGTGCTTCCTGGGGAATTTGCTTTGATAAATGTGTGAGAATAATTAAGAATGTATAAGTGAAGGTGAATGAATTAATATTTCTAAATCAAGGTGCTCTAAATTGTTTATTTTACTGAATACTACATAAACTCCCTTTGGTCTGTCAACTTAAAAACAGTCATAAGCTAAAAGTTAAGAGTTATGTGTTATTTGGTGAGAATTTTTAGGACTCTGAGCCTGGGGGAACAGAATCTCAAGTAACTCTGAGAGAACCGCTCTGAGGAGGCGAGGGGAAGAGTCAGGTTTTGTAGAAGTTTGTAACAAAGGGCAGGTAGTCTGAACATCAAAGGATTATTGCTAACTGAAGGAAACCAGATATTAAGGTAAGGAATTCAATGCTTTTTATGTATGGGAATATTCAAGAGTCTGGGCTCAATGAAATCATTCCCGTCATTTGCATTTCAGCTATCTGTGGCCAGTATCCTGTTCTTCACATCCTGAGTTTCCTCAGTGCTCACACAGGGAATGGTTGCAATCTGACAGCTGTGAGATCGCAGGCGTTCTTTCCCTTCTCAGGAGCCCTTAGGCTCAGGAAGTCACACTGGAGGGCTGGAATTGCTGATGAGTGTGGAATCCTTATTGGTGATGCCATCCAGCCATCTCATCCTCTGTCGTCCCCTTCTCCTTTTGCCCCTAATCCCTCCTAGCATCAGGGTCTTTTCCAATGAGTCAGTTCTTTGCATCAGGTAGCCAAAGTATTGGAGTTTCAGCTGCAGCATCAGTCCTTCCAATGAACACCGAGGGCTGATCTCCTTTAGGATGGACTGGTTGGATCTCCTTGCAGTCCAAGGGACTCTCAGGAGTCTTCTCCAACACCACAGTTCAAAAGCATCAATTCTTCTGCGCTCAGCTTTATTCACAGTCCAACTCTCACATCCATACATGACCACTGGAAAAACGAAACCATAGCCTTGACTAGACAGACCTTTGTTGGCAAAGTAATGTCTCTGCTTTTGAATATGCTATCTAGGTTGGTCATAACTTTCCTTCCAAGGAGTAAGTGTCTTTTAATTTCATGGCTGCAATCACCATCTGCAGTGATTTTGGAGCCCAAAAAATAAAGTCTGACACTGTTTCCACTGTTTCCCCATCTATTTGCCATGAAGTGATGGGACCAGATGCCATGATCTTCGTTTTCTGAATGTTAAGCTTTAAGCCAACTTTTTCACTCTCCTCTTTCACTGTCATCAAGAAGCTTTTTAGTTCCTCTTCACTTTCTGCCATAAGGATGCTGAGATGGCTGGATGGTATCACTGACTCGATGGACATGAGTTTAGGTAAACTCCGGGAGTTGGTGATGGACAGGGAGGCCTGGCGTGCTGCAGTCCACGGGGTCACACGACTGAGCAACTGAACTGAACTGTGGCACTCTTGTTTACTGATATGGCAGGAAATATTCCAATCATCAGTCCCTGCCCTTGGACTGAGTGACTGAGCACGCACGCACCACTTGGTCAGGAACTCACCCAGTACTTGGGAGACGTTTCATGACCAGCTGAGCCCCACAGTGCTGGGAGGCTCATCCCAGATCAGGTGAAAGTTCTTGTTGACGTGTCATTCCAGGTGTTAGCTTCCAGATTAGCCCCACTGATAGACAGTAAAGACTCTCTGGCTCCTCTCCCCTCAGTCCCTGTTCTGATCCAGGAGGTATTTCCCTTGTTGCTTTTCCCCAAACCTAGAGTCACACTCTTTCAGTTATGACGGCATAGAGACTGTACTTCTGTTCAATTGTTTCAAGTTGCCCAGACACCGTTACGCTTGTTGAAGGCCTGGTTACTCACTGTAGGAGACAGCAATCTAACGACATAGGATGTAAGTGGTGCAGCTAGTGACAGAGTCACAGTGTAGCAGAGAGACAAAAGCATGAACGGTTTGGAAACAAAGAACACATGAAAACAATGTTAGTATAACTTGCTGTAATCCAGTGGCAATACACCATCAAAGTCCACAGGAAAGTCAACTGGAGAAGCCAAATTCTGGCAGGATCAAGTAGAGAGAAAAATATAAATGTTTCATCTTTGCTTACAAAGGCACACTTCAACTTGTATGTCACAACATAAGTGAAAAAGGTTTCATGGGAAAAAGATTCAAGTTAGTATGGGTTCCAAAGTCAAAGTTATAAATCATATTAATCAATTCATTCAGTCCCATGTAATTGATTTCTGTGGATCCACATGAAGTCATCAGGCTTTCCATCAGAGTTTTGTCATGTGTTGCCCAGTTCAGTGGCATTATCTAAAGATTATCATAAACTTATATTTGTTTAAAGATGTTATTTTTACAAGTCTTCTTGAAAATCCTCATTTTGTAAAAGCAGTGTAAAATTATGATACTCTATTCTGAAGGAGATCAGCCCTGGGATTTCTTTGGAAGGAATGATGCTAAAGCTGAAACTCCAGTACTCTGGCCACCTCATGCGAAGAGTTGACTCATTGGAAAAGACTCTGATGCTGGGAGGGATTGGGGGCAAGAGGAGAAGGGGACGACAGAGGATAAGATGGCTGGATGGCATCACTGACTCAATGGACGTGAGTCTGAGTGAACTCCAGGAGTTGGTGATGGACAGCGAGGCCTGGCGTGCTGCAATTCATGGGGTTGCAAAGAGTCGGACACGACTGAGCGACTGATCTGATCTGATCTGATAAAGGACAAAGCTTAAAATAACATGGTTAAAGATTTGAGTACAATGCAATTAGCAGGAAAATTGGATATTACTGTAACATATAACATTTTAGGATAATCACTAGAATTGTGACTGTTAGAGATTACATATAAATTTTGGGATACTGAGTATTTAGTATTTTATTTCAGTAGTCTCTTGGACTGCAAGGAAATCAAATCAGTCAAACCTAAAGGAAATCAACCTTGAATATTCATTGGAAGGACTGATGCTGAAGCTGAAGTTCCAATCCTTTGGTCACCTGATGGGAAGAGTCAACTCACTGGAAAAGACCCTGATGCTGGGAAAGATTGAAGGCAGGAGGAGAAGGGGATGACAGAGGATGAGATGGTTGGATGGCATCACCGACTCAATGGGCATGAGTTTGAGCAAACTCTGGGAGATGGTGAAGGACAGGGAAGCCTGGTGTGCTGCAGTCCACGGTATCATGAAGAGCTGGCTGTGACTGAGCAACAGCCAGGTGCAGAGGGCCCCTCGCTCTCCAACACAAACCTGCAGAGGCAGAAGCAGCAAGCCGCGCTGTGAGGCGCCTCTCGCTAGAAACTCTTCTCTGAGCATCCGGGGAGTCATAACATCTCCTCTTCACACTTGAACAGGCTGACAGTAACAAGCAACTTTCCTTGCGAGCTGGAGGAGGACCCGGCTGGTCTCATCTCAGAAAAGGAGCAGAGCATCTTAGCCCTGGGACAGTGCATCATTTTGTGGCAGCAATTAGGGGATAAATCCACTTGTGGTCGAACTGGCTCATCTCGGAATAAAGACCTGCCAACATCATGAAGCACTTGGGCATTTTCAAGAAGTTGGATTAACTCCTCATAATACAGAGCTTGGCATCTGTGGAGTGGCTGCTCCAAAAACTTGAAAAAGACCCCAGACGCAGATATGATCACACAGATGCACAGAGAGGAGGGGACTGGTTTCGCTCAAGGAGATGCCTGGGCAAACTTCACTGGGGCCCGGCCACTGACTGAGTGAAAACGGGCTGGATGCTTTGAGCAAAATATACACCCTATAACCTCTTTGCATATCTGATCCCATTATCACAAAGGAACTCTTGTAAACAACAAGCACTTTTTTTTAAAGCCAATTTTATATTAGTATGGAGCTGTGATGGGTACTAGCCATCTGCTCGGTTTCAGGGGACACATTTTGTTGAGGGTGGGAAGCAGCCCTGTGTGATTGCAAGGTCTGACCATCCTTGACTCCAAAGGGTGGTTTCTGAATAGATGATTGGTTTATAAAAGCTGCCCATGGAAAGGTTCTGAGGGACTTCTCTGTGGTGCAGTGGTTAAGACTTCACCTTCAAGGGAAGAGGGTGTGTATTTGGTCTCTCGTTGGGAAGTTAGGATCCCACATGCCTTTGGGCCCCAAAACCAAAACATGAAACAAAAGCAATATTGTAACAAGTTCAATAAAGACTTAAAAAAAAAATGATTCTGGAGGCTTGGAACGAGCTGGTGTGTTGAGATCCCTTACAGAGAACAGGAGAGGAAGACAATGGGCCAGAATACTGTTTGCTGGTGATTCATGGATTTGGAAATTTAATGACAACTTTTAATGACTCAAGGGGACTTCCAGACAGTTCTGTTTGGAGAATCTGAGTTTATGTCTCCGGATAGAGACAGAGTGACGGGCTCCCAAAGCTGGCTGCAGGGAGGAAAACAAAGGATAGATTTGACTAAGCGCATTTTGATTTTTGATCTTTGCCATTCTGGTTGGTGAACAGAGTTGTTTCAGAGGGAGAACGAGCGCGCCTGAGACACTGTGTCCCCCCTGGGGCGCGAGCCCTTCCTTTCTTCTCGAACAAACACAAGGTTCTCCCCCGGCTTCTCTCTGGACCGAGTGAGAACTGCCCTCACCTCTGGGCATCGCCCTCACCTCTGGGCACCGCCCTCACCTCTGGGCACGGCAGAGCTCGTGCATGGCTTAGCTCTCACATACATGCTTCCTTGGATATTTTGTGTGTTCCTTTTAATCTACGTTTTTCTTTAAAAACCAGAATGTGGTTCCCTTCAGGGCAGGAGTCATCTCTCTGTCCTTGCCTTCTTCTGTAGAACCACATTGAAATCAATGTTGACTGGATCCCTGACCCGTGACAGAGTTGGATGGAGGCTCCCTGAGTGCTGGCCCTTCTTGCCGACTCGCAGAGGACCCCGAGTCAGCAGGGTGAAGATGCACACTGCAGTCTGGACATTTGCTCATTCTTGAGGCCTCTTCCACACATGCAAAGGCATCATCCTCTGAGGCTAAGGGTGATGTGGTGCGGGGAGCGAGCTCCGCCCCTGGCAAAGGTCATGAGGAAGGAGGCTCGGCACACGCAAAGGCGGGATCAAGCCTCAGGATCTCCCTGGAAATTCTCGAGCAATCTACCCCCAAAACCAGAGTCTGCCTACTTTCTGCTTTGTGCTCTCACCTACACCTCTGACTTTACGGGGGGCTGTCCCCCACTACCTCTCTCTGAAAAAAGAGTCAGCTTACAGCTCCAGTTAATAATTCCTGGGTGTGACAGTGTTTCAACCTACAAACTCCCTTGGAAGTCCTCTAGCCTGCCTGAATAGGTTTTTCCGGCCACATGTGATTACTCAGAGCCTCCAAACTGTGAGAGGCATGAGATGTTCTAAACTGTCTAAATACAGATTCCTTTGAGCAGTTAAAAGATTGATTAGAAATTGTATTGGTGAAGGGATTTTCACTTCTTGGGCCAATGTTTGCTGCTAAGTCTGCATATCCCTTACCTGCTGTGTCCCTGGCAGTGTATTGATTAATATAATTGGTGTAAGTAGTAGCTTTAATGTTTGTAACCTGGGACCCTTGAGTTAATTATTTTTCTTGTTGTAGCCCACCACACCTTTGCCCTGTAGGAATGCAACTTTATCTAATGCTTTTGGAGGGTGGCTCCTGACCAATCACCTTTAGAGAAAAATAAGTTTTCTGAAGAAAGGGTCTTAAAATGTTAACAGGCCTCCGGGCCAGAAGATGATGCAAATCACCTAAGGTTTTGCATATGATAAGTTTGCAGGAAGAAAGCCTGGCTTGCTGCATGACTCTACCCCTTCCCCCATTATCCTCTGTGCATAACTTAAGGTATAAAAACTACTTTGGAAAATAAAGTGCGGGCCTTGTTCACTGAAACTTGGTCTCCCCATGTCGTTCTTTCTCTTACCTTCTGGCTGAATTATTCAGCCTCTTTTCTCCACTGAATTTCCTCACTGAGCTATCCTTATTCTATTACTCTTTATATCCTTAATTAACGTTTAATTAAGCAATTGTTTCCTGATCCTCGCCTACGCCGTCTCTCCTTCGAATACCCTGGATCAGCCGGGGCTGGTCCCCGGCAATGCGGTGTAGAGAAGTCGTGTGGGATTTCGGGCAGGTAGCTAAGGGCTGGGGAAGGAAGTGGCCCAGCTGGGGGTGCGGGTCTTTGTAACTCCCATGCGCCTGCACACTTGTGGAGACCTGGCAGGCCGTGCGCAGCTGGGTGTCCATCAGCCTGGTTGGTAACGTGGGTGAGCCTCTTGCTTGAGTTTTCATTTCCAGGAAATGGGAACAAGAGTTCACCTATCTCAGAGGATTAAAGTAATTTGAGGCATCAAATGGTGAAAAGGGGGCTTCTCTGGTGGCTCAGCTGGTAAAGAATCTGTCTGCGGTGGGGGAGACATAGGTTCGATCCCCGGGTCAGGAAGGTCCCCCGCAGGTGGAAGTGGCAACCCACTCCAGTATCCTTTCCTAGAGAAGTCCATGGTCAGAGGAGCCTGGTGGGCTGCAGTCGGGCTTGCAGGGTCAGATGTGACCGAGGGACTTAGCAGGCACACGTGGTGAAAAATGGAGCCTCAAGAATGGTCACCCTAGGACCTGTGGCCATGTTCTCTGTGCTCTCAGAACCTGTGCACATGTTATGTTCCACGGCAAAGGAGGCTTCACAGATTTAACTGAGGTCACAGACTTTACAACAGGAGGGAACCCTGGGAGACTGAGAAGACCCAGTCTAGGCAACAACACCACGGATGGGGCGGCTTGAATGGCAGAAACTTTCTCTCTTGCTGTCTGGAGACTGGAAGCCCGAGACCCAGGAGTTAGCCCTTTGGAGGCTGTGATGAAGAATGTGGCCCAGGCCCCTCTAGCTTCTGAGGGCTTGCCAGTGTCCTTGGCGTCCCTGGGCCGGCAGGAGCGCTGCCCCATCTGTGCCCTCATGTTCACACGCTGTCCTGATTCCGTGTGAGTCTCTGCCTGAAAGACGTCCCCTTCTTATGAGGACCCCAGGCCTGTTGCATTAGCCTCCCTGCCTCGATGTGACTTCATCTGAACTGGATCATCTGCAAGAAAAAGCCCATTTAGTGCTTGATATTTAGACCTTAGAGAATATTTACTCTCTGGATTTCTGAATTCAATTACCCCTCATCATCAATAACAATCAAGCTGCTGTTTTCTAATTTTCTTAACGTAAGTATTTCACAGTGGTCTGTGCACTGTGGTTATTTGGATGAGTGTTCTGCTTCTCTGTCGCTTCTCTGGGAATCACCACAAACTTGGGGGTTCCAAATCACATACTTATTTGCTCAGCTTCTGGGATCTGCAGGCGGGGTTCATGGGTCCTCAGCTCAGGTCTGCAGTCAAGGTGTCCTGCAGTGTGAGTTCTCATCAGAGGCTTGTGTGTGTCTCAGCCACTCTGTCTTGTCTGACTCTTTGCGACCCCAGGGACTGTAGCCTCCAGGCTCCTCTGTCCATGGGATTCTCTAGGCAAGATACTGTAGTGGGTTGCCATGCTCTCCTCCGGGGGATTTTCCCAACCCAGGATCAAAACCAGGTCTCGCACACTACAGGCAGATTCTTTACCAGCTGAACTGCCAAGGAAGCCCAGAGGCTAGACTGGAGAGACGGCTGCTTCCAGACTTCATCAGCTCCTTGCCGTGGTTCATCTCCTTGCAGCAATGAGACTATCCTGTGTTCTCTTAAGGTTTCGTATTTGTCTACTGGACATCCATTCATCACAGAGACAGATGAACTACATTTCCTGAGTTACTGAGACCCTGGCAGTCTTCAGGGCCTTCAGGCCAGGAGAGAGGCGTCCCAGTTGGCACGATGGGAAAGAATCCTCCTGCCAGTGCAGAAGATTCAAGTTCAGTCCCTGGGCTGAGAAGATCCCTTGGAGGAGCGCATGACAACCCACTCCAGTATTCTTGCCTGGAGAATCCTATGGACAGAAGAGCCTGGAGGGCTACAGTCCATGGGATTGCAGAGTTGAACAGGACTGAGGGACTGAGCATGTAGGCCAGAAAGGGAGATGGCCCCTCCCAAGGCTCATCCCTAATGATAGCAGCAACTAGCCCAGGACATGACTTTCACATGCAGACCAACAAATCCCAAGCCTGCACCCCAGCCATCTCCTTTATCTGACTCGCACACAAGCCAACATATCAGGCAGGCACACAAGCCCTGCCTGAAATTAGCCCAGGGCCAGGTTCCAGGTCTCTAGGACAGTCCCTCTACAGCCCACGGCTCGCAATAGTTAGCTGACCTAACCCAGGCTAAGGTGTTTACTCCACTCCACCCGGCCTTTCCCAGGAAAGCCCCCCAAAAAGGCACTGGCTCAGGCCTTACCCCACCCCCACTCCTGACTCCTTGGCCTTTCTGTGTGTCTTGCAGGAGGGGGCTGGCTCTCTTGAAAAATGTAAGTAACCAACCCAGAATCAAGATTGCCGGGAGAAATATCAGTAACCTCAGATATGCAGATGACACCACCCTTATGGCAGAAAGGGAAGAAGAACTAAAGAGCCTCTTGAAAGTGAAAGAGAAGAGTGAGAAAGGTGGCTTAAAAGTCAACATTCAGAAAACTAAGATCATGGCATCCGGTCCCATCACTTCATAGCAAACAGATGGGGAAACAGTGACAGACTTCATTTTTTGGGGTTCCAAAATCACTGCAGATGGTGACTAGAGCCATGAAATTAAAAGATGCTTACTCCTTGGAAGGAAAGTTATGACCAAACTAGACAGAATACTAAAAAGCAGAGACATTACTTTGCCAACAAAGGTCTGTCTAGTCAAGGCTATGGTTTTTCCAGTAGTCATGTATGGATATGAGAATTGAACTATAAAGAAAGTTGAGTGCCAAAGAACTGATGCTTTTGAACTGTGGTGTTGGAGAAGACTCTTGAGAGTCCCTTGGACAGCAAGGAGATCCAACCAGTCAATCCTAAAGGAAATCAGTCTTGAATAGTCATTGAAAGGACTGATGCTGAAGCTGAAACTCCAATACTTTGGGTACCTGATGTGAAGAACTGACTCATTTGAAAAGACCCTGACGCTGGGAAAAATTGAAGGCAAGATTAGAAGGGGAAGACAAGGGATGAGATGGTGGGATGGCGTCACTGTCTCGATGGACATGAGTTTGAGTAAATTCCGGGAGTTGGTGATGGACAGAGAGGCATGGCATGCTGCAGTCGAAGGGGTCGCAAAGAGTCAGACAGGACTGAGTGACTGAACTGAGCCCTTCTTTCCATCTAGTCAAAGCTATGGTTTTTCCAGTAGTCATGTATGGATGTGAGAGTTGGATCATAAAGAAGACTGAGTGCCAAAGAATTGATACTTTCAAAATGTGGTGCTGGAGAAGACTCTCAAGAGTCCCTTGGACAGCAAGGAGATCAAACCAGTCAATCCTAAAGGATCAATCCTGAATATACATTGGAAGGACTGATGCTAAAGCTGAAGCTTCAGTCCTTTGGCCACCTGATGCAAAGAGAAGATTCATTGGAAAAGACCCTGATGCTGGGAAAGATTGAAGGCAGGAGGAGAAGGGGATGACAGAAAATGAGATGGTTTGATGGCATCATCAACTCAATGGATGTGAATTTATGCAAACTTTGAGAGAAGGACAGGGAAGCCTGTCATCCTGCAGTCCATGGGTTGCAAATAGTTGGACATGACTGAGTGACTGAACAACAACAACCCTGCTTTCAGTGGCACCAGCTGGTCACAGTCTCTGTAAGTTAAACCCCAACTTTAATTTAGAACAGGGTTCATGGCAGCCTGCTTCTTCAAACCGACAGTGGAGTCATCAGGAACCCTTGTGCAGTCAGCGGAGGACACCCTCAACTCTGCCACGTCCCATTGCTCAGGAGCAGTCTCAGGTCCCCACGCACAGGGAGGGGTCTTCACCAGGGCAAGGGCCCCAGGACCACCTTACAGTTTTCCCACGCCAGTAAGCATTTTGAGAAAGATTGTACGAACTGAGTGAAAAAAGAAAGCATAACTGCCATGTGCATTTTACTAACTAGCACAGTCACTCTTCATGCTTATGGCTCAGTAAATATGAGCAGAACACACATTAGGGCCATTCTAAATTGTTAGAAATTTGTAGCAGCTGCATGAACACAGGCAGTGGCTGCGGTATGTCCAGCTAGACCTGTGTCTGGCTCAGTGGGCGTTCACTCTGATTGAGTAGGTTAAGTGTCTGATTCAGCAGAAAATCCCCATTGTGTCAACAAGTAACGTGCACATCTGATTCCATCTTTGATATATATGGCTCAACTGGTGATATATTTCTCTTTAGTTGGTGTTTATTTTTCCTATGAATGACTTATCGGTTTTAGAATAAACTGTGTCAACTATCGCACACGGTATATTAATTTCAGGGTGTTATGCAAACATTCTCTGCTTAATACACCTTATTCCATCTTTATTTTCTTTTTCTGGCAACATAATATCCTTTTTTTTTTTTGTAATTTGAATTAAATATCCTTTTTCCCAAGGCTCTTCTCCTTGGGGATGGGGGGCACAGGGCATGTGAAAGTGGCTGCTACTGCTGCTGCTGCTGCTGCTGCTAAGTCGCTTCAGTCGTGTCTGACTCTGCGACCCCATAGATGGCAGCTCACCAGGCTCCCCCGTCCCTGGGATTCTCCAGGCAAGAGCACTGGAGTGGGCTGCCATTTCCTTCTCCAATGCATGAAAGTGAAAAGTGACAGTGAAGTCGCTCAGTCGTGTCTGACTCTGTGTGACCCCATGGACGTCCATGGGATTCTCCAGGCAAGAGCACTGGAGTGGCTGCCATTGCCTTCTCCGTGTGAAAGTGTCAGCTTCATTTAAAAATATTTTGATTGACTTTTACGTGAGAGTGTTAATGCTTTAATATTTTGCTTCGGATATCCCATCATTTCATTACATGAAGCTGGGTTTTACCTTTTCGGTAGTGTCCTTAAATTTGCATCATTGAAACATTAAAGGAGTTTTAACTATTTAAAACCAACCTTGTAAAGGCACTTGCTTCAGGAAGTCAAGGGAGGTCGGTGTGACTCTTCACAGCTCATGGAGGGGCACGTGAACACCAGGGATGGGACATGTGGGACCTCAGAATTGAAGGGGTGGCCACTGGCAGTGGGCTCACCAGAGCTGACCCACTGCTGGGACCAACTCTCAGACCCGTTTCCCAGCACTCCTGTCCATTAACTCAGCGATGCCATCTAACTATCTCATCCTCTGCTGCCCCCTTCTCCTTTTGCCTGCTTGAATATCACATAACTTTACTTACTGAACTTTCATAGTAGGTCTTGACTTAATGTAGATTCTGTCTTTTATTATTTTTTCTTCTTTTGAAATGTGTATGTGTGTTTGCTTATCTGTATTTTTCTTTAATTCCAATCATCCTATCAATTTCTAGAAAAAAAAATTCTGTTGAAGTTCTTTACTGAAATTGCTTTAATGTAGATTAATTTGGGGAAAACTGACAGATAACAGTATTGAGTCTTTCAACACATAAGCATGGTATGTCTCTCCTTAATTTAAATATTCTTTAATTTTTATTATCAGTATATTACAATTCCAGTCTAGCGCCTTACACATATTTGATGCTACTATAGAGTTGATATATTTGATGCTATTGTAAATGGTTTGGGGTTTTCAATCTAATTTTCTAAAGTCCATTTCAAGCATATACATATATACTCCTTTAATGTAGACTATTGCAATATCCTTAAATTCACCTATTCCAGTAATTATTCTGGACATTCCTTAGGCTTTTCTATCTACACAAGTATGATCCAGTTTTACTTCTTCCAATCTGAAACTTTTTATTGTTTTTCCACACAGATTAGCATCTCCATGTTAATGTTGAATGTGAGTGATAAGAGAGTATTTCCTTGTCTTGTTTCTGATCTCAGGTGGAAAACACTCAGTATTTTACCACTGGGTGTGATATGATATGTAGTTCTTTCAACAGACCCTTTATCATTTGATATAGTTTCCTTCTGTTTTTCATCATGTGTAGAATCTTGGTATAAATGCTTTGTAATTCAGCAATTTCCCCCCACATTTGTTGACAGTTATATGACCTTCTTTTCTCCCTCAGTTTGGTTATGTGGAAGATTGCATAGATTAATTTTTATATGGTGAGCCAATCTTGCATCTTCAGTACGAGCCCAGTTGGATCCTACTGCATCGCTCTTTGGATGGATCGCTGCATTCAGCTTCTAATATTGTTTGAGTTTTGCCTCTGTGTTTATGATGGATTCTATACATGGACATCACGAGATGGCCAGCACCGAAAAGATGGAGAACCTCTATACAGTCAGCAAAAACAAGACCGGGAGCTGACTGTGGCTCAGATCATGGACTCCTTATTGCCAAATTCAGACTGAAATTGAAGAAAGTAGGGAAAACCACTAGACCATTCAGGTATGACCTAAATCAAATCCCTTACGATTATACAGTGGAAGCGAGAAATAGATTCAAGGGATTAGATCTGATAGAGAGAGTGACTGATGAACTATGGACAGAGGTTCATGACATTGTACAGGATTCAGGGATCAAGACCATTCCCAAGAAAAAGAAATGCAAAAAAGCAAAATGGCTGTTTGAGGAGGCCTTACAAATAGCTGTGAAAAGAAGAGAAGCAAAAAGCAAAGGGGTGATCACTCACCTAGAGCCTAGAGCCAGACATCCTGGAATGTGAAGTCAAGTGTGCCTTAGATGACCCACCTCCCAGAATATTGGAAATAAAAGCAAAAATAAACAAATGGGACCTAATCAAAATTAAAAGCTTCTGCACAACAAAGGAAACTATAAGCAAGGTGAAAAGACAGCCTTCAGAATGGGAGAAAATAATAGCAAATGAAGCAACAGACAAACAACTAATCTCAAAAATATACAAGCAACTCCTGCAGCTCAATTCCAGAAAAATAAATGACCCAATCAAAAAATGGGCCAAAGAACTAAACAGACATTTCTCCAAAGAAGACATACAGATGGCTAACAAACACATGAAAAGATGCTCAACATCATTCATTATCAGAGAAATGCAAATCAAGACCACTATGAGGTACCATTTCACACCAGTCAGAATGGCTGCGATCCAAAAGTCTACAAGCAATAAATGCTGGAGAGGGTGTGGAGAAAAGGGAACCCTCTTACACTGTTGGTGGGAATGCAAACTAGTACAGCCATTATGGAGAACAATGTGGAGATTCCTTAAAAAACTGGAAATAGAACTGCTATATGACCCAGCAATCCCACTTCTGGACATACACACCAAGGAAACCAGAATTGAAAGAGACACGTGTACCCCAATGTTCATCGCAGCACTGTTTATAATAGCCAGAACATGGAAGCAACCTAGATGTCCATCAGCAGACGAATGGATAAGAAAGCTGTGGTACATATACACAATGGAGTATTACTCAGCCATTAAAAAGAAGACATTTGAATCAATTCTAATGAGGTGGATGAAACTGGAGCCTATAATACAGAGTGAAGTAAGCCAGAAAGAAAAACACCAATACAGTATAATAATGCATATATATGAAATTTAGAAAGATGGTAATGATAACCCTGTATGCGAGACAGCAAAAGAGACACAGATGTATAGAACAGTCTTTTGGACTCTGTGGGAGAGGGAGAGGGTGGGATGATTTGGGAGAATGGCATTGAAACATGTATATTATCATATGTGAAATAAATCACCAGTCCAGGTTCAATGCATGATACAGGATGCTCGGGGCTGGTGCACTGGGATGACCTGGAGGGATGGTATGGGGAGGGAGGTAGAAGGGGGGTTCAGGATGGGGAACACATGTACACCCGTGGCAGATTCATGTCGATGTATGGCAAAACCAATACAATATTGTAATTAGCCTCCAATTAAAATAAATAAATTTATATTTAAGAAAATCCTGGGTTTGTTAGGAGCACTTTGTAGAGTGTCTGATATATGATAAACATTCAATAAATATTAAAAAGTTAAAAAAAAGAAGCATCACTATGAACAAAGCTAGTGGAGGTGATGGAATTCCAGTTGAGCTATTTCCAATCCTAAAAGATGATATGAAAGTGCTGCACTCAATATGAGAGCAAATTTGGAAAACTCAGCAGTGGCCAAAGACTGGAAAAGGTCAGTTTTCATTCCAATCCCAAAGAAAGGCAATGCAAAAGAATGCTCAAACCACCACACAATTGCACTCATCTCTGCTGCTGCTACTGCTGCTAAGTTGCTTCAGTCGTGTCCAACTCTGCGCAACCCCATAGACGGCAGCCCACTAGGGTCCCCCATCCCTGGGGTTCTCTAGGCAAGAACACTGGAGTGGGTTGCCATTTCCTTCTCCAATGCATGAAAGTGAAAAGTGAAAGTGAAGCTGCCCAGTCGTGCTGACTCTTAGCGACCCCATGGACTACAGCCTACCAGGCTCCTCTGTCCATGGGATTTCCCAGGCAAGAGTACTGGAGTGGGTTGCTATTGCCTTCTCCTCACATGTTAGTAAAGTAATGCTCAAAATTCTCCAAGCCAGGCTTCAGCAATTCATGAACTATAAACTTCCAGATGTTCAAGCTGGTTTTAGAAAAGGCAGAGGAACCAGAGATCAAATTGTCAACATCAGTGGATCATCAAAAAAGCAAGAGAGTTCCAGAAAAAACATCTATTTCTGCTTTATTGACCATGCCAAAGACTTTGACTGTGTGGATCACAATAAACTGGAAAATTCTGAAAGAGATGGGAATACCAGACCTGCTTCTTGAGAAACCTGTATGCAGGTCAGGAAGCAACAGTTAGAACTGGACATGGAACAACAGACTGGTTCCAAATAGGAAAAGGAGTATGTCAACACTCTATATTGTCATCCTGCTTAGTTAACTTATATGCAGAGTACATCATGAGAAATGCTGGGCTGGATGAAGCACAAGCTGCAATCAAGACTGCTGGGAGAAATATCAATGACCTCAGATATGCAGATGACACCACCCGTATGGCAGAAAGTGAAGAAGAACTAAAAAGCCTCTTGATGAAAGTGAAAGAGGAGAGTGAAAAAGTTGGCTTAAAGCTCAACATTCAGAAAACTAAGATCATGGCATCCTTTCCCATCACTTCATGGGAAATAGATGGGGAAACAGTGGCTGACTTTATTTTGGGGGGCTCCAAAATCATTGCAGATGGTGACTGCAATCATGAAATTAAGATGCTTACTCCTTGGAAGAGAAGTCATGACCAACTTAGACAGTATATTAAAAAGCAGAGACATTACTTTGCAAACAGAGGTCCATCTAGTTAAGCCTATGGTTTTTCCAGTAGTCATGTATGGATGTGAGAGTTGGACTGTGAAGAAAGCTGAGCAACAAAGAATTGATGCTTTTGAACTGTGGTGTTGGAGAAGACTCTTGAGAGTCCCTTGGACTGCAAGATCCAACCAGTCCATCCTAAAGGAGATCAGTCCTGGGTGTTCTTGCTGAAGATGAAACTCCAATACTTTGGCCACCTGATGCAAAGAGTTGAGTCATTTGAAAAGACCCTGATGTTGGGAAAGATTGAAGGCAGGAGGAGAAGGGGACGGCAGAGGATGAGATGGCTGGATGGCATCACTGACTCGATGGGCATGAGTTTGAGTGAACTCCAGGAGTTGGTGATGGACAGGGAGGCCTGGCGTGCTGCAGGCCATGGGGTTGCAAAGAGTCGGACACGTCTGAGCCACTGGACTGAACTACGATGGACACCGAGTCTCATTGTTCTCAGTGCACTAATAGCCTTGTGAACTGATTTAGAATGTGTCTCCTCCTCTTCTGTGTTTTGAAACAGTTTGTTTAGAGTTAGAATCGTTTCTCACAAGTGTTTCATAGAATTACACACAGTAAAACTCACTGGGCTTGATGTTTCCTAGGAATTTAGTTTATTAAATGAAATGTTTAGATTTTCACTTTTTTCTGGAGCCAATTTTTCTGTTTTTTAAATTAGGTCATTAGTCTCTTTTCTGTTCAGTTGTAAGAGTTCTTTGTATACACATCTTTCGTGAGATATGTAATTTGCAACAGTTTTCTCCCATATCACTGGTTATCTTCCCATTATCTTGATGATCTAATTTTTATAGTTCACTGTAGCAGTTTTGGATATATATTTTGAAATAATTTTTATCAGAATATAAGTGATTTACAATACTGTGTTAGTTTCAAGTGTACAGAACAGTGTTTCAGTTATACATACACAGTGTCCACTCTTTTTTATATTCTTTTCCATAGAGGTCATTATGCAGTACTGAGTAGAGTTCCTTGTGTTTACAGCTGGTCCTTACAAGTTACCTCTTTTATATATGAAGTGAAGTGAAGTCGCTCAGTCATTTCCGACTCTTTGCAACCCCATGGACTGTAGCCTACCAGGCTCCTCCATCCATGGGATTTTCCAGGCAAGGGTACTGGAGTGGGTTTCCATTTCCTTCTCCAGGGGATCTTCCTGACCCAGGAATTGAACTGGGGTCTCCTGCACTGCAGGCAGATGCTTCGCCCTCTGAGCCAGCAGGGAGCCCCTTTCATATAGTAGTGTACATGTATCAATCCCAACCTCCCAATTTGTCCCTCTCCCGTTTCTCCCAGTATCAAGTTTGTTTTATACACCTATGACTCTTATTTCTGTTTTGTAGATGAGTCAATTAAAAAAATCAATTTCATCTAAATTCTTGATTTGCACATTTCTGATAGCTAAGTCAGAGTAGCAGAGAGGTGCAAGAGCTAGAGGAAATGTTGAGTTCACACTGCCTTTTAGTTTGGGCCACTGGGGAGGACTCGTTGCTTTGTTTAGTGTCTGTCTCCTCACCCCACAGTGGTGCCCCTGGAGCCTGAAGACTTTCCAATGCAAATGATGTCATCAATAAGTATGTGATCAAAAAATAAACAATGCAATGTCTGGGCTTCCCTGGTGGCTCAGTGGTAAAGTTCCACCTGCAATGCAGGAGACCTGGGTTTGTTCCCTGGGTTGTGAAAATCCCCTGGAGAAGGAAATGGCAACCCACTCCAGTATTGTTGTCTGGGAAATCCCATGGACAGCGGAGCCTGAGGGCTACAGTCGAAGGGGTTGCAGAGTTGGGCATGACTGAGTGACCAGCACACACACACGCAGGTGAACTGAATGCATTCAGTCCAGTTCAGCCCCTCAGTCGTGTCCGACTCTGCAATCCCATGACCCACAGCTTGCCATGCTTCCTTGTCCACCACCCGACCCAGTTTTCTCAGACTCTTGTCCATCGAGTTGGTGATGCCATCCAACCATCTCGTCCTCTGTCGTCCCCTTCTCCTCCTGCCTTCAATCTTTCCCAGCATCAGGGTCTTTTCAAATGAGTCAGCTCTTCCCATCAGGTGGCCAAAGTATTGGAGCTGCGGCATCAGTCCTTCCAGTGACTATTCAGGACTGATATCCTTTAAGATGGACTGGTTGGATCTCCTTGCAATCCAAGGGACTCTCAAGACTTTTTCCCAACACCACAGTGCAAAGCATCAGTTCTTTGGTGCTCAGCCTTCTTTATGGTCCAACTCTCAGATCCATACATGACTACTGGAAAAGCCACAGCCTTGACTATACGGACTTTTGTCGGCAAAGTAATGTCTCTGCTTTTTAATATGCTGTCTAGGTTGGTCATGGAGAAGGCGATGGCACCCCATTCCGGTACTCTTGCCTGGAAAATCCCATGGACAGAGGAGCCTGGTAGGCTGCAGTCCATGGGGTCGCTACCAGTCGGACACGACTGAGCTACTTCACTTTCACTTTTCACTTGCATGCCTTGGAGAAGGAAATGGCAACCCATTCCAGTGTTCTTGCCTGGAGAATCCAAGGGATAGGGGAGCCTGGTGGGCTGCCGTCTATGGGGTCACACAGAGTCGGACACGACTGAAGCGACTTAGCAGGTTGGTCATAGAGTTTCTTCCAAGTATCAAGCATCTTTTAACTTCATGGCTGCAGTCATCATCCACAGTGATTTTGGCACCCAAGAAAAAAACTCTGTCACTGTTTCCATTCTTTCCCCATCTATTTGCCATAAAGTGATGAGATCAGATGCCATGATCTTTGTTTTTTGAATGCTGCATTTTAAGCCAGCTTTTTCGCCCTCCTCTTTCACCTTCATCAAAAGGCTCTTTAGTTCTTCACTTTCTGCCATAAGGGTGGTGTCATCTGCATATCTGAGGTTATTGATATTTCTCCCTGCAATCTTGATTCCAGCTTGTGCTTCATCCAGCCTGGCATTTCGTATGGAGTACTCTGCATGTAAGTTAAATAAGCAGGGTGACAATATACAGCCTTGGTGTACTCGTTTCCCAATTTGGAACCAGTCCATTGTTTCATGCCTGGTTCTGACTGTTGCTTCTTGACCTGCAGATTTCTCAGGAGGCAGGTAAAGTGGTCTGGTATTCCCATCTCTTGAAGAATTTTCCACAGTTTTTTGCATAGTCAATGAAGCAGAAGTAGATGTTTTTCTAGAACCCTCTTGCTTTTTCTATGATGTTGGCAATTTGATCTCTGTTTCCTCTGCCTTTTCTAAATCCAGCTTGAACATCTGGAAGTTCTCAGTTCACATTCTGTAGAAGCCCCACTTGGAGAATTTTGAGCATTACTTTGCTAGCTTGTGAGATGCATGGACAGAGAAACCTGGCGTGCTGCAGTCCATGGGGTCACAAAGAGTTGGACATGAACTGAACCTAATTGAGTGCAATTGTGCAGTAGCTTGAACATTCTTTGGCATTGCTTTTCTTTGGGATTGAAATGAAAACTGACCTTTTCCAGTCCTGTGGCCACTGCTGAGTTTTCCAAATTTGCTGGCATATTGAGTACAGCACTATCACAGCATCATCTTTTAGGATTTGAAGTAGCTCAGCTGGAATTCCATCACCTCCACTAACTTTGTTCATATGGATGCTTCCTAAGGCTCACTTGACTTTGCATTCCAGGATGTCTGGCTCTAGGTAAGTGATCACGTCATCGTGGTTATCTGGATCATGATGATCATTTTTTACAGTTCTTCTTTTTATTCTTGCCATCTCTTCTTATATCTTCTTCTTCTGTTAGGTCCATACCATTTCTGTCCTTTATTGTGCCCATCTTTGCATGAAATGTTCCCTTAGTATCTCTAATTTTCTTGAAGAGATCTCTAGTCTTTCCCATTCTATCGTTTTCCTCTATTTCTTTGCATTGATCATTGAGGAAGGCTTTCTTATATCTCCTTGCTACTCTTTGAAACTCTGCATTGAGATGGATATATCTTTCCTTTTCTCCTTTGCCTTTAACTGAATACATTAGTAACAGATATAACTCTACTTCTGATTTGGTACATCCTTACTATAAAATACAGAGAAACTGGCAGATCCTTGCAAATTGGGTTCTAGGCAGGCAATGCCAGCAGTTTCCAAGCTATTATGTTACAATAGCTGTCTCTATATCACTTGGGATTTTATGTTTTAGAGCAAGTTTTAAGGTAAACAGAGCCCAAATTCCAACCTGCTTCTGTACTCAGGATGACCCTGACTTTACTAGTAATGAGATCTGATGACATCATCTTTTGACAGTCGTGATCTTTAACCTGATTTGATCTAAACCAGACTCTCCGGGAATGGTATTATTAAGGTAAATCCCTGAAAAGAGACCCGGCCACTTCAGAATAAACCGTTTAGAGGTGTTGGGTTTCTGGGGATGACCTCACCCATCAGCCTTTTCTTCCTTGGGCGATACAGACCATATCGACACTGCAAAGAGGGATAGTGGGTTACTGGTGCTGTTTTTACTTGTAACACCCAAATCATAGCAGAATTCTAATTATGTACGTGGGCAGACACATTTAAATGTGCCTTTTACCCATCTCCTTCAGACAAAGTTTAAGTCTGAGGGTCTGGACTTCTCTCCATCTTTGAAAAGAACATCTGAATTTATGCAAAGGTAAGTTTAAATATACCTCGTGCCTCACGTACAGAATGAGATGAAAGTGAAAGTGAAAGTCGCTCAGTCGTGTCCAGCTCTTTGAGACCCCACAAACTATACAGTCCGTGGAATTCTCCAGGCCAGAATACTGGAGTGGGTAGCCTATCCCTTCTCCAGCAGATCTACCTGACCCAGGCATCTAACTGGGATCTCCTGCATTGCAGGCGGATTCTTTAGCAACTGAGCTATCAGGGAAGCCCCACATCTATTATGAGTGTATCACCCAGATTGTTTGTGAAAATAATCGACAAATGACCCTTTTATGAGCCGAGAGCTGTGCACGTGGATGAGACGTGCGTCCTGTGTGTCCACGCCCACCACCACTGCCCCGAGCCCTGGTCCCGGCACCCGCCTCCTGCCCTGTGAGGTCTCCTTCCTGGGCCTCTGGCTCCTGCTGGCAGCCTCCTGACAGTGTTTTTCTGAGCGGCCACCAAGTACTGACCTGGGAGCATCTAGGCTGAGACAGCCTGTATCCAAGCCCAACCATGCCAGCCAGGCTTCCATGTTACCAATATCTGCATGAATATATGAATAGCTGCAATGCTTACCAGCAGCTTTTGCAACTACCTGGATAAAAGTAGCTCTAGAAAGAATTGGCAGGATTTTTCCTGATCTGACCTAAGCAGCAGACTTCATTTTCTTGCTGCTTTTGAATCTCTCCCTGGTTCATATGGGATTCTCCACAAAGGTATCAGCAAGTTCTTCGCAGGAGAAACGGTACATTGCAAACCCTAGATTGCAAATCAGTAAAGAAAGTACTTTAGACCCAAAGTAAACTTGGACTCAGTTGTGCCACGAAGCTCAGTTTGGACTCATGGTGCGTCCTCTGTCCTCCTTGGGGAAGCTCCTGGGTGGCTCGCACGCTCACTGGGAAGGACCACATCTGGACCCCTGGCCGACGCAGATGTGAACCTACAAGCCTGCATCAGGCCTGGCCTCCCGCGCCCTGGGTCCTCCAAGCAGGACCCTCACGATGAGCCACTCTGCTTTGCTGTTCTCTGCGTTCACCTGTCTCCCCTGCCCTGTGCCCTGAGCCTCAGGAAATTGGTGTCAGAGCCCCCAACACTGCTTCAGAGGCTGGGGCACAGCAGGACGGCCTCACCTCGCCAGTGGGAGCCTGGACCGATTCTCCTCCCTCCCGTTGGTTCTGCTTGGGTCCCGGCCCGTTTCTCAGTCCTGGTGGCCCCAGTGGTAGAGAACCCGCCTGAGACGCAGGAGACGTAGGGAGACACGGGCTAGATCTCTGGGTCAGGGACTTTGCCTGGAGGAGGGCACGGCGACCCACTCCAGTAGTCTTAACTGGAAAATCCCATGGACAGAGGAGCCTGGCGGGCTAGTCCATGGGGTCAAAAATAGTCGGACACCACTGAAGCGACTTAGCACATGCATTTCACAGTAATATGTCAACACAACTGGGAAATGCTGGGTGCCCTTTCCTCTGGCCCCATGGACCAGGAAGGGGCCAGCTGGGTCCTCTGGGCAGGGGGCACAGTCTGGTGTGGGCCCCCCATCCGGGCGCTGGCAAGGGACAGCAGGCAATGGTGACGCCCTGACCAGTGCTGAGGGCGGCAGTCGGCTCCAAGGCCCTGGGTATTGGTTCCTGGTTGTGGGGGAAGGGGGAAGGCAGCCCGCTCCTTGCGGCTGGGTTTCCCTGCCCGTGATGCAGACACGGCTCCCCCAGGGGCCCTGGGGGTCAGCCCTGGGCTGTCAGGGGGTCTGCTGCGGCCCCTCTCAGACGAGAGAGCAGATCAGCAGCCCAGGGAGGCCACCGAGCCTTGGCCCCCGCGTGAGGCAGCCCCCGCCTCTAAGCCAGGAGTTTCCGACACTTTAACACAGTGTAACTTAATCGCGTGTGATTTATGGAGCCAGCAGAAGGGGTATCAACGTCCCCATCCTGGAAACAAATCAAAGTTCAGACATGGGTGCAAACACTAATTACTTTTAACAAGTGCAGGGGGACGGGGAGGGGAGCCCGCCGCCCCGCCAGACAGCAGGGCGATAACCTGAGCGTTCCCGACACCCGGGAGGAGAGCTGCCTGGCTGGGGGAAGTTTCAGGAACCGTCCTGTCAGCCGTGATCAGCTCTTTGAAGTGTCCGAAGTGTGAAGTGGGACACATCCATCTTTACAAGCGCGCGGAGGCCGCGGGCTGCTTTGGGTTAGTGCAGGAATGCGCGTTCATTTGAAACCTGACCCCGGAGCCCCTGCAAAGCGGGGCTTAGGCGGGGCAAGGAGTGACCCTGGAAATTTAGACAGCTGGTTGGCCACCACTGGGAGCAAATTACTACAGCGACAGTGATTTTTCCCCGACGAGAAGAAAGCGGAGGGCACCTCTCCGAGCCCCGGTGGGTCAGCTTTCACCTTAAAGACCAGTGTGAGAACCCAAGCCTCAGGGGAATCTGGGCCAGTCAGGGGGCAAGGCCGGGATTCCAGGAGGGGCCGCCGGGCAGGCGGGGAAGGGACATTGGAAACGGGTACATGCACACCGCCCTCAGGCTGCTGCACACGCGTGGACCCTGTCCTGCCAGCGGCCGGCTCCCAGAGAACCGCGCTCCAGGTGTGTCCCTACCAGACCGCTCTTCATGTGAGTTGCCGCCGCAGTTGACCAGACCGTCCCCTTTAAAACCTGACGGTGGCCCCCAGGCCCCCTTGGTAGCCGGCAGGGAGGCTACGCGGCTTGACTGTGGGCCTCGCCTCACTGGAGCTCGCCATTTGCCACTGCCACTGCCCAGAAGGCTTGGACACCCCAGGGTGGATGCCCAGGAAATCTGGGGTTCAGAGAAGGCCAAGGAAAGGGAGCAGGCACAGAGCGAGGCCCCCAGACCCTCAGCAGGCTTCCCTGGGCTCGGGAACAGAGCCTGGAAGTATTTCTGTGTGCTGGGCTTCTCGAAACAGAGCAGATAGAGATACACATACAGGTATATTAATAGAGCCAGGTTAAGTACAGAGATAGGCTTCCCTGCTGGCTCAGATGGTAAAGAATCTACCTGCAATGCAAGAGACTGGGGTTTGATCCTTGCGTCGTGAAGATCCCCTGGAGAAGGAAATGGCAACCCACTCCAGTATTCTTGCCTGGAGAATTCCATGGACAGAGGAGCCTGGCGGGCTACATCCATGGAGTCACAAAGAGTAGGACACTACTGAACGACTAACACTTTCACTTTCAGATACAGATATAAATACAGACACAGGTGGAAATATAGATTAGATTTTTTGTTGTTCAGTTGCTCAGTCGTGTCTGACTCTTTGTGACCCCATGGACTGCAGCACACCAGGTTTCTGTCCTTCACCAACTCCCGGAGATAGATTAGATACAGATACTCTTGATGACAGTGAAGGAGGAGAGAGAAAGAGTTGGCTTAAAACTCAACATTCAGAAAACTAAGATCATGGCATCTGGTCCCATCACATCATGGAAAATAGATGGGGAAACAGTGGAAACAGTAAGAGACTTTATTTTGGGGCCTCCAAAGTCACTGCAGATGGCGACTGCAGCCATGAAATTAAAAGATGCTTAGTCCTTGGAAGAAAAGTTATGACCAACCTAGATAGCATATTAAAAAGCAGAGACATTACTTTACCAACTAAATTTTGTCTAGTCAAAGCTATGGTTTTTCCAGTAGTCATGTATGGATTTGAAAGTTGAACTATGAAGAAAGCTGAGCACCAAAGAATTAATGCTTTTGAACTGTGGTGTTAGAGAAGACTCTTGAGAATCCCTTGGACTACATGGAGATCAAACCAGTCAATCCTAAAGGAAATTGGTCCTGGATATTCATTGGAAGGACTGATGCTAAAGCTGAAACTCTAATACTTTGGCCACCTGATGCAAAGAACTGATTCATTTGAAAAGCCCCTGATGTTGGGAAAGATTGAAGGCAGGAGGAGAAGGGGACGGCAGAGGATGAGATGGTTGGATGGCATCACCAAATCTATGGATGTGAGTTTGAGTAGGTTCCGGGAGTTGGTGATGTTCAGGGAAGCCTGGCGTGCTGCAGTCCATGGAGATGCAAAGAGTGGGATACAACTGAGCAACTGAACTGACTGATAAATACAGATACAGATGGGGGCTTCCCAGGTGGCTCTAGTGGTAAAGAACCCATTTGCAATTGCAGAAGAAGTAAGAGATAGGTGTTCAATCCCTGGGTTGGGAAGTTCCCCTGAAGAAGGGATAGCCTACCCACTCTTGTATTCTTGGGTTTTCTGGTGGCTCAGATGGTAAAGAATCCACCTGCAATGTGGACGACCTGGGTTGGGAAGATCCCCTGGAGGAGGGCATGGCAACCCACTCCAGTATTCTTGCCTGGAGAATCCCCACGGTCAGAGAAGTCTGGTGGGCTACCAGACCATGGGGTCACAAAAAGTCAGACACGACTGAGTGACTAAGCACAGCGCACGTAGGTATAGAAACTTACCGTATGGAATTGGATCGTGGAGTTATGAGCTTGGGATATCCCACAATTTGCCATCTTGCAGCTGGAGATCCAGGACGACCCTAAATCAGAAGCTGGGAGTCCGCCCCGGGGAGTCGGGGGGAGTGCGTGCAACCTTCCGCAGCTCTTGACTTCTGCTCAGTCCCGGAGGGGCTGGGTGAGCCCCGCCCACGCGGGGGAGGGTACTCTCTCTGTTTGCCCCCCCGTTCAGATGCTCTGTGTGTCCAGCCTGTCACGGTGAGAGTGCTGAATCAGATATCTCAGCACCTTGGGGCCAGGCAGCCACAGCTTCAGAAGGTCTCTTTCCTAAATCATGCGACCTTCCCCAGAGGGCAGCACAGGGGGCTTGCTCTTCTGGAAAACCGGTGGGTTAGTGGGCATCCCGACCCTCCTTCCAGGTGCTTGGCTTTCTGATGTCAAACCTTCCTTCTGTAATTTCGGGCTGTCTGATGATAGGAGCTTCCTGGGGACACGAGAAAGCGCCTGTGAGCAGCGTGCCCACTGGTCCACAGGTGAGTCCCAGCCAACGGCCCCGCACTCCATCCGTGTGGCTGGAAGAGGGGTCCCTGGCTTCCACGGAATGAGGCCAGCCCCCGGGGTGTCCCCTGCTGGCTCCATGTGCTGCCCCAGAAGAGTCCGTTTGCAAAGGAAGCGCACACGCGTCTCAGCTCACAGGCCACATCTGCGACTACAGAGGAGCTTCCAGCAGCAGCAGACGTGAGAGGTAAGAGGCAGGGGAAGGTGCTGCCCTTGGGAGAGACGGGCACTGCGGTCGTGCCCATGGAGAGGACCGCACAGGTCGATCCCCGGAGGGAGGCCCGGGGGTGACCAACAGTCTGAGTCATTCTGCCTGGAACTCTGTAGGAACTCACATAAAGGGGTCAACCCTTCATCCTGCCTGCAGACAGGAAATGCCGCCCAAACCCACGAGCTCCGGGTGCAGGCCTGCCTGCGATGTCATTGGTGTCTCCCTTGAATCGTTTGGTGTTGTCTGGATCTTCCATGAAAAATAGAAATCTGGGTTTATAAGATCCCCCTTCACCCAGACTCTCCAAGTGCCCACAGCTCTGACAGGTACCCTGAGTTTCTAAGAGAGGAGGACAGAAGGCCCATTTCCCCAGTTACTTGATTAGTGAACTCCATTCAGGGAATAGTTGTTGTCTGTGGGACCGGAGTTCTGGAAACAGATTTCCAGACGTGTCGGCCCAGATGTCCTTTAAGGGGTCTAAGCATGAAGGAACTGCTTCCGTCACTTCTTAAGAGAAACCATGTTCTTAACCACAAAGTATAGTTTTCATCATGAAATGCCAGCCCTGTGTGCTTCCGTCTTTAAGTTTGACTCTCCTGACTTTGCAGGAAATCCTTGTCAGGCTTCTTCTTGAGGAACAGCCTAAACCAGGTGACAGATTTCTTCTGGAAGTTGTGCCCAGGAGACGTGACCCCTGAAGGGTCCCCTGAAGAAGGACAGAGTCCACTTAGGTTCCTCAAGCCCCAAGTCAGTCAGTTCCTCTGCATGGGGTCTTACTCCCACCAGGGCAGGGTGCTCTGGGGAGGTGACCAGGATTATAGATTCAGAGACTTCAGAGAGCTGGCTGTGGCGTGGAGGTGAATGAACAAGGAGCGTTCTGAAATGCATTTCTTTGATTCCAAGGGGCTTGAGTCCAACAGCCCCTGCTCCCGTGCAAAGCTTTGATGTGCTCTCAGGAACCCCGCAAGTGACATGTCCTGATGGGAACTGAACCCAGCCCCCCTCTCCTGCCAGATGCTCTGACCCTGGTCCCGGCCAAGTGGCTGGGGGACCACTCCGTAGGTGTGGAGTCTGCTGTCTATGGCGACCTTGGGGTCACAGTGACCCCCACCCCGTCCCCTGCACCCGGAGTGGAGAACCACCAGAGCGGTAGGGATGTTTGCTGGAAGGAGGCGGCTGAGCCTCACACACCTGCACCTTGTTCAGCTCGTTCAACGAGCGCAGGAGGACCCTGGGTGACCAGCCATCCTCATCGGCTGCCCGCCTGGCCCCTTGCTGCGGGGGTTCATGTTCCACTCCTGGAGCATGCGGCCGGGTCCCTGCGATGGCTCTACTGGTGACAAGCCCTGGTCCTGGAAGAATGTCCCGACCTGGCAGTCAGTGAGGCTCTGACATCAGACGTGAGTCCTTCTCTGCCAGGCCTGGTGGCGGGCAGGCAACTGCAAACCAGATTCCCCCCGAATGTCACCTCTGTAGCACCAACTGCAGGCGTGCTGGAGGGGACATGGCACCCCTGCCAGGCTGAGCACCGCCCCGGGGGTACCCCAGAGGAGGATGGCTCAAACATTTCGTTTCCATGACCACTGAGTGGGTGCAGCCTTGGAGGAAGAAAGAGGATTCTGCATCCCTCTAGCAGAGGCACCTCCTGACTCCTCTCTCGGGGCAGTGAGAATGCTGTTCCTGGTCCCTCCCCTGCGTGCTGCTCGGCAGAGGCCCCAGGTGGAGCGCTCCGGGGATGCAGCCCCTCCTGAAGTCATCTCCAGGCAGTGCCCACGGCGTCCCCACCACTGAAGAGTGGAGCTGCCTTGCTATCCCCGCGCTGGGAACGCAGGCCCTTCCGTGTCCCCCACCCACTTACGCTCCTGGCGCGTGTCTGGAGAGGCGAGGGGAAGGACGCCTAGGCCGCGTCTAGGTGCAGAGTGTCTAGGGGAGAGCCTGAATCCTGGCGGGGGCAGGGGGCTCTTCGCTGCGGTTCCGGGTAGACGTGAGCCCGATACCCGGCATTCCACTCCTGGCCACCCCCTCACCTGGGCGCGTTCTCTTGTCCTCTCTCCGCCCCAGTCTCCTCACCTGTAAAACAGGATGGTAGTAGTACCCACCTGGTCAGGCTGCCGCAGTGACTGTCCGCAGCGGTGCTGGGTACAGCCAGATGCACCGAGAGGTGGGCAGACCAGGAAAAGGAGCAGCAAACGACTGTGCCGAGAAGAAGAGAGAGCGTGGCAGTGACAACAGGGACGGGGGTCTTTCTGGGGGGGCGACATTTATGCCACGTGATCAGGGAACAAAGTGTGATTCCCGGGAAAGAGTGCTCCACTCCCGGGACTCCAGCCCACATCCTGGGGTTTAATTTCTGGTGAGTTTACGGAATTCACCACCTCCTACTATTTTCCGCTTCTTGTGACAAATAATAGCTGCCTTATGAGATAAGGAAACGATAAAGAGCATGAGAAATCAAATGCAGAACTTCAAAACATTCTACAAATTTCTGCTGGAAATGCCATCGGTTTATAACCATAAATCACGACGTGAAACCAGAACGTGCGGCCATCTGTGGAGTGAAGCCTGGGAGCTGCCCTGCCCGCCCGCAGGCTTTCCCGGGGCGGGGGACAGGCTCTGCCTTCTGCTGGGGAGGCTCGTTCCAGAGGCACAGAGCAGACACCCCACCCGGCCACCTCCCTCTCAGGTCCCAGGCCTGACAGCTCCCGTGGGGGCGCAATGGGAGGTGCTGCTTCCCCGTCCCCTGAGCTCGTGGACGTGGGAACACACGGGCGGGTAGAGACCGCCTCCCTGTCTCAGGACCCCACGGGGAGGCGTTGGCTCCTGCCACCCTTGGGTGCAGGCACCTACTTCACGAGGGGCAGTTGGCCCTTGGGGCAGCCAAGGGAAACAGGGGGGCAAGGCCTGAGAGTGGTGGGGGTGGGAGAATGGGCTGGGGGTCTCTGTGTGAGTTGGGACAGGATTTCCAGGCACTGAAGCTCCGGAAGCACAGAGGCCGGGTATCTACGAGAGCTCCACTGACTGAGCATGGCTCACCCACCAACGACCATGAGGGACTCTTACAGTGGGGGCAGCTGGGAAAGGGTGCTGAGGATACTCTGTGTAGGGTTGGAGGAAGAGAACTCTGCAGACATCTCCCTTATGGAGGAGACAGAGGAGAAGGGGAGATGTAGAAAGGGAATCTGGGGCTCTGCAGGTGGAACTAGCTGTAAAGAACCCGCCTGCCAATGCAGGAAACATAAGAGACAGGGGATCGATCTCTGGGTTGGAAGATCCCCTGGAAGAGGGCATGGCAACCCACTCCAGAATTCTTGCCTGGGAAGTATCATGGACAGAGGAGCCTGGCGGGCTGCAGTCCACGGGGTCACAGACAGTAGGACACGATTGAAGTGAATTAGCAGGCAGCAGGCAGAACGGGAATGGAGACAGCAAGACTCCAGGGCAGGCTGCCACTGGTTCCGTGAGAAATTATTTCTACGGCATCACTGCCTGTTGGCGGGGATGCAGAATAGGGCAGTCACACAGGAAGATGGCCCTTCCCTCATAGCTCAGTTGTTAAAGAATCCGCCTGCAGTGCATGAGACCTCAGTTCGATTCCTTGGTTGGGAAGATCCACTGGAGAAAGGAAAGGCTACCCACTCCAGTACTCTGGCCTGGAGAATTCCATGGACACTATAATCCAAGGGGTCGCAAAGAGTCGGACACGGCTGAGCGACCTTAACTTTCGCTTAGGAAGACTGTTTGTGATGATTTTTCACAAGACTAAACACACTCTTATGGTCCGATCCAGCAATTATGCCCCTTGGATTTATGCAAGCGAGTTGGAAACTTGCGTCCACTCACAGATCTGCACACAGGTGTCTATAGCAGCTGTAGCATCACTGCCAAGGCTTGGAAGAAACCAAGATACCCTTCAGTTAATGAGTAAACAGTGGTCTGCCCATGCAGCGGAATATTATTCAGCTTCAAAAAGAAATGAGTATCAAGCATTGAAATGACGCGGACGAAAGGTAAAAATACCTCACTTAGTGAAGGAAGCCCGTCTGAAAATCCTGCATTCTGTGCGATGCCTCATAAGTGGTAACTTGCGTGAGTCATGGAGCCCTCCGACTTTTGGCCAAGCATGATTCTCGGTATATCTAGGAGGGTGCTTCTGAATTGATTAGAATTTGAGTGGTGGAATGAGTAAAGCAGATTGCCTACTTGATGAAGGTGAAAGAGGAGGGTGAAAAAACTGGCTTAAAATTCGACATTCAAAAAACAAAGATCATGGCCGTCAGTTCATGGCAAATAGATGTGGAAACAATGGAAACAGTGACAGACTTTATTTTCTTGGGCTCAAAAAATCACCATGGACAGTGATTGCATCCATGAAGTTAAAAGACATTTGCACCTTCAAAGAAAAGCTATGACAAACCAAGACAGCATATTGAAAAGCAAAGACATCACTTTCCTGGCAAAGGTCTGTCTAGTCAAAGCTATGGTTTTTCCAGTAGTCGTGTACAGATGTGAGAGTTGGACCATAACGAAGGCTGAGCACCAAAGAATTGATGCTTTCTAACTGGGGTGCTGGAGAAGACTCTTGAGAGTCCCTTGGACTGCAAGCAGATCAAACCAGTCAATCCTAAAGGAAATCAACTCTGAATATTCATAGGAAGGACTCATATTGAAGCTGAAGCTTATATAGTTTGGCTGCCTGATGTGAAGACCTGACCATTAGGAAAGACCCTGATGCTGGGAAAGATTGAGGGCAGGAGGAGAAGGAGGGGCAGAGAATGAAATGGTTGGGTGTCATCATCGAGTCAATGGACATGAATCTGAGCAAGTTCTAGGAGATAGTGAAGGACAGGGAAGCCTGGTGTACTACAGCCAGTGAGGTCACAAAGAGTTAGACATGACTTAGTGACTGAATCAGAGGAGGCAATGGCACCCCACTCCAGTACTCTCGCATGGAAAATCCCTTGGACGGAGTAGCCTCGTGGGCTACAGTCCATGGGGTCGCTAAGAGTTGGACACAACTGAGTGACTTCACTTTCACTTTTCACTTTCATGCATTGGAGAAGGAAATGGCAACCCACTCCAGTGTTCTTGCCTGGAGAATCCCAGGGATGGGGGAGCCTGGTGGGCTGCCGTCTATGGGGTCGCACAGAGTCGGACATGACTGAAGTGACTTAGCAGCAGCAGCAGCAGTCACTGAATACCAACAACTCCCCAGTGTGGGTGGGTCTCATCTAATCAATTGAAGATTTAATAGAACAAAGGGCTGAGCAAGAACTCCTTCTGCCCAACTGCCTTAAAGGGAGACGTTTTCCCCATCTTCACACTCAGACTGAGACGTCTGCCCTCGCTGGATCTGGAGCCCCGGAATTTTGGCAGGAGCTTCATTAGTGGCTCTCCTGGGTTTCCAGCCAGCCGATGACGGTCTTGGGACTTTGTCTCCATGATCACATGAGCCCTTTCCTTACACTAAATTCCATCCCCTTGTATACGTACACACACACCCTTACTAGTTCTGCTCCTCAAGAAAAAGTTAATCACTCAGTCGTGTCCAACTCTTTGTGATCCTACGGCCTGTAGCCTGCCCAGCTTCTCTGTCCGTGGAATCCTCCAGGCAAGATACTGGAGTGTGTTGCCATTTCCTTCTCCAGGGGATCTTCCCTACCCCGGGCTTGAACCTGGGTCTCCTACATCACAGGCAGGTTCTTTACCAACTAAGCCCCTGGGGAAGCTTCTCAGGAAAGCCCTGACTAATTCACGAACTCCTTAAGGTCCAGAAAAGGCAGAACTCTGGAGTAAAAAGGTCAGTGACCTCTGGTAGTTTGGAGTCTGGTGAGGGAGGGAGGAATGAATGAGTGGATCTCAGAGGACTTCTGGGCAGTGAAATTATCGTATGATGCTAATGGTGAATTCATGTCACTGTACACCCGTCCAAACCCCCATAGAATGTACAACACCAGGAGTGAACCCCGATGTGAGCCGTGGAATCTGGGTGACAATGACTCATCACTGTGAGTTTATGGAGTCTAATAAGGGCTCTTCTCTGAAGTGGGATGGTGGTCATGGGGGGCTCCACGGATGGAGCAGTGAGGAGCAATGGGAAAAGTTTTTTGGTCTTTAGTCACTCAGTCACGTCCAACTCTCTGCAACCCCGTGGACTGTAGCCCACCAGGCTCCTCTGTTCATGGGATTTCCCAGGCAAGAATACAGGAGTGGGCAGCCATTCCCCTTTCTAGGGGATCTTCCCAACCCAGGAATCGAACTGGGGTCTCCTGCATCGCAGGCAGATTCTTTACCAGCTGAGCTACCAGGGAAGTCCAAATTATATATGTGCTGTGCTGTGCTAAGCCGCTCAGTCATGTCCAACTCTTTGCCACCGCATGGACTCTAGCTTGCCAGGCTCCTCTGTCCATGGGATTCTCCAGGCAAGAATACAGGAGTGGGTAGCCACGCCCTCCTCCAGGGGATCTTCCTGACCCAGGGATGGAACCCACGTCTCCTGCACTGGTAGGCGGGTTCTTTACCACAAGTGCCACCTGGGAAGCCCGATGGGAAACGTCTGCACGCCCTCTTCAGGAAGTGAATCGAAAACTGCTCTCAGACAGTCTTCTGTTTTCCTTTAAATGCTGCTGCCTCTTGCTTTTTGGGTCAGGAAGTCTCTGTGGATCCCCTGATGGGAGGAAGGGCAGAGGGGGCGTTATCTCTGCTATAGGGAGCAGGTCAGCCCAGGTTTCAAGCTAACATCTCTGATGGTTTTGAGATAAAAGTGGAGAAAGCAGAATATCTTCCCTTTCCTTAAGGAAAATCGGAAAACCCTGGAACTCCAATAGATCTTTCAAATTTGGAGAAAATCTGAAATTCATTGTTAAGAGCTAAGAACTTTGAGATGCAACCAGTCCATTCTAAAGGAAATCAGTCCTGAGTATTCATTGGAAGGACTGATGTTGAAGCTGAAACTCCAATACTTTGGCCACCTGATGCAAAGAGTTGAGTCATTTGAAAAGACCCTGATGTTGGGAAAGATTGAAGGCAGGAGGAGAAGGGGATGACAGAGGATGAGATGGTTGGATGGCATCACTGACTTGATGGACATGAGTTGAGTAAACTCTGGCAGTTGGTGATGGACAGGGAGGCCTGGCCGGCTACAGTCCATGGGGTCGAAAAGAGTCGAACACGACTCAGTGACTGAACTGAACTGAAGAGCTTTGAGTCCCATCACCATGGAAGTGTTTCCCTCTTTTTGGTGGAAACCTAAGTGTTCCAAGTATCTCTGAGCAGTTAGAGAGAGGGTGAAGGTAATATTTTGGAAAGTGGCCCAAATAATTCTCTTCAGAGGGGTCTGGCTGGTTTTCCTTTCCAGAAAACTAAGGCCCCTAGTTTTGCATTTGAATTTGCCTTGGCTTCCAGCTCCCTTGGCTGGGCCGTCAGTCGGGAGGAGTGTCCTCGCGCTGTGCGGTGTGACTGCGATACTTTACACCCTTTTAATCGGGCACACGGCGCAGGCGGTACTGCCACGGTGTTTTACTATAATTTATGTGTAAAAAATGGAGTTCTGGCTGAACCCACCGAGGGCTGCGTATTCGCATTTCCTGGCCTCCACGTCCTCCGCTGGGTACAAACGATGCTGGGAAAGCATTTGTTTTTAGCTTTTCAGAGTCGGGGCCAATTAAATATGCACCTTGATCCATGCGCGTTTCTTCTAAGCCGTGCTGAAGAAAGGGGCGATGCCCGTATTGAGACGGACACTGGAGGCCGGGCGGGCGCGCCGCGCACACGCCGTCGCCGCGTCCGCCTGCCAGGTAGCGCTGTTCTCATCTCCGCTCTGGCAGTTGCTCAGCCCGCACACTGTGCATTGACATCACGTTTTCTCCCTGCCGCTTGCCAATGGATTCCGCACAGTAAATCCTAACAAAAGACTTGCAGCCCAGTTTTCCCTCAGATGAGCCCGCAGTTTCGTATTATGTCAGGACGTCGTCGCGTGTGTGTTATTGCTGTCGCTGGGGCTGACCCTTGTGAGGGACAAGGCCCCAGCGGCTGCCCGCCGCCTCCCCCAGCGCCGGAGGGGCTGGCTCCACGGCGGCCTGACTGCAGAGCTGTGCGTGGTCCCACTCGTCCACCAGCTCGAAGCTTCTTACGTGATGCTGAATTCCCCTGCAGTTCCCAACAGACTGGTGGTTGCCAAGGGAGAGGGGGTTGATGGAAGGCACGGACTGGGAGCTTGGGTTTAGCAGATGTGCGCTTTTATGTGTAGGATGGATAAACACAGGCCCTACCGTGTACCACGAGGAGCTGTATTCAATATCCTAAGAAACCATGATGCAAAAGAATATTAAAAAGATATATATATATAACTGAGTCACTTTGAGTAACCAGAAATTAATACAACACTCTAAATCAACTATATTTCAATTAAAAAATTGATTAAAAAAAACAGAGCTCCTACAGATTACAATAAAAGCAATATTTTACATATGGTAATATACATGTTTCAATGCCAATGCCACAATATTGTAAAGTAATTAGCCTCCAATTAAAATAAATGAATTTAAAAATAGGACAAAACATGAAAGAAAAAATAAATAAAAATAAAAATTAAATCCATCAAATAAAAGGCAAAGAAGCCAATTAAGAAGTGGGGGAAAAAGAATGACCTCTGTGACTGCACTGGTGGGCAAGCTGGGGCAGCTATTAACATGACAAGTTTGAAGAAAGAATCCATGGAGTGCCCATTTGGGGGTCCAGGGAAACTTCACAGATGAATGAAAATTCACTTCTCAAAGCCGGTCCTCCGAAAGGCACCCTGGCTTCGCCTCTGGCCGGGACCTGGGAGCTGGTGCACAGGTGGGTGTGCAGACCCCCCCGCCCCGCCCCACCTTCGCTGACCGCAGCGCTCACCACCATGCCCGCTGCCCACCAGTCACGAGAGGGGAATGTATCACTGTGCCCGTGCCACCTGTTGATCACAGAGCACCGTGCGTTTGCTCAAGGGGTCGCCCTCGCCTTAGCGGAGCCCGAGAGTGTGTTCAGGATGAGTAAAGGGCAATGCCCACACAGCACGGCACGTCACAGTGCACCAGTGCTGCCAGGGACCGAGAGGGAGTGCTTCCGTCCCTCTGAACACACAGGACAAGGCCGTGCGAGGCTGTGACTTGGCTCTCAGCATAGAGAGGAAGCTGGGCTCAGAGTCCAAGACGGTGGAGAGTGGCCAGCTCGGCAAGGACACGAGGGACGGGCCCCGAGGCTGTGGACCAGGCCACGCTGTAAGGCACTGATGCCACACAGTGAAGTGAAGGGAGAGTCGCTCAGTCGTGTCCGACTCCTTGCGACCCCATGGACTGTACAGTCGGTGGCATCCTCCAGGCCAGGATACTGGAGTGGGCAGCCTTTCCCTTCTCTAGGGGATCTTCCCCACCCAGGGATGGAACCCAGGTCTCCCACATGGCAGGTGGACTCTTCACCAGCTGAGCCACTGGGAAGGTGCCACGTGGCAGTAGATAAAGGGAGCGGTGGAGGCCGTGGGTGCTCCGGGCCGGCCGCCTCGGCTCCCTCTGCCTGTGGGGTTGCTCACACGCCCTGCAGGCAGACAGTCCCTCCGGCTGGGCCTGTTAGAGCCTAGACTCTGCGCGGGGACAGACCTGTTCACCTGCGTTCCGCAGCCAGGCACTTCCACACCTGGGGCGCAGGGTTCAGGTCTCAGCCAAGGGACCCTGTGCATAAACTTCTGGGTCACCCGACCTTCTTTAAAAAGTCAAGTCTTATTTCAAAACGATTATGAAAAGTGCTTGCGTGTTTGTGGTCAGTTGCCCAGTCGTGTCTGACTCTTTGTGACCCCATGGACTGTAGCCCGCCAGGCTCCTCTGTCCATGGGATTTCCCAGTCAATAATACTGGAGTGGGTAGCTATTCCCTTCTCCAGGGCATCTTCCTGGGCCAGGGATGGAACCCAGGTCTCCTGCACTGGCAGGCGGATTCTTCACCCTGAGTCACCAGGGAAGCCCTGATATCTTGCAGCACTCAGATCCCCAGCAGATCCTGGAGGAGATCCAAAACTCTTGCTGGGCCTTGGTGCCAAGCCTGTGGGGTAGGGTCCTCAGGGCATGGGGTCAGGAGTGGGTGAGGTGCTCCTGTAGTGTGAGACCCAGAGCCCCATTCACCTGGCTCCAGCACTGCCCCTGACCGCGTGGTCCTGACCGAGTCACTCCTCCGTGCTCCTCTGCTTCCTCATCCTGGTGATGCCGTGATGCTCTCCACCCTGCTCATCTCCCCTGGTGACCATCACACAGAGGGGACGTGGTGGCCAAGTGGTGACACCTAGCTCCTGGCTGACCTGGGGGATCACTGGAGTTCTGAGGCTCTCCGGTGGGGCTTGGGGCGAGGACTGTCCCCTCTCCTCTGAATGTTTAATTTGTATACAGAGAAATGCATGGTCCAATAGGTGGGTGGGTTCTTAAAACCCAAGTGTGCCTGCAAAGCTTCTGGGAGCTGTGTCAGCACCTGCGGTCGGTAGACTTGAGTGAGGGAGGTGACCTCCCTTGATGTGGTGGGCCTGGTCCAATCAATTGAAGGCCCTAAGAGCAAACCTGAGGTTCCACCGAGAAGAAGAGGTTCCACCTCAAAACCTCAGCATCGGCTCCTGCACAAGAGGCTCTAGCTTGCCCTTCCTGTCATCCTAAGGATTTCAGACGTGGCAGTCCCAAGGGCTGCAGAAACCAATTCCTTGAAATAAATCTCTAAAAAACATTTCTCTTTGTGTGAGTACATGTGTGGATACAGTTGTGTGTAGATAGCTGGAGAGCTGATAAGCTATCAGTGACAGATAGTAGATAGGTGGATGGTCTATCTACCTACTTACATACCTATTAAGAATGAACTCACCTAGAGGGGTGGGATGGGGAGGGAGATGGGAGGGAGCTTCAAAAGGGGGAGGGGGGGATATATGTATACCAGTTAGAACTGGACATGGAACAACAGACTGGTTCCAAATAGGAAAAGGAGTACGTCAAGGCTGTATATTGTCACCCTGTTTATTTAATTTATATGCAGAGTACATCATGAGAAACGCTGGACTGAAAGAAACACAAGCTGGAATCAAGATTGCCGGAGAAAGATCAATAACCTCAGATATGCAGATGACACCACCCTTATGGCAGAAAGTGAAGAGGAACTAAAAAGCCTGTTGATGAAAGTGAAAGTGGAGAGTGAAAAAGTTGGCTTAAAGCTCAACATTCAGAAAACGAAGATCATGGCATCTGGTCTCATCACTTCATGGGAAATAGATGGGGAAACAGCGTCAGACTTCATTTTTTGGGGCTCCAAAATCACTGCAGATGGTGACTGCAGCCATGAAATTAAAAGACACTTACTCCTTGGAAGGAAAGTTAGGACCAACCTAGATAGCATATTCAAAAGCAGAGACATTACTTTGCCAACAAAGGTCCGTCTAGTCAAGGCTATGGTTTTTCCTGTGGTCACGTATGGATGTGAGAGTTGGACTGTGAAGAAGGCTGAGCACCAAAGAATTGATGCCTTTGAACTGTGGTGTTGGAGAAGACTCTTGAGAGTCCCTTGGACTGCAAGGAGATCCAACCAGTCCATTCTGAAGGAGATCAGCCCTGGGACTTCTTTGGAAGGAATGATGCTAAAGCTGAAACTCCAGTACTTTGGCCACCTCATGCGAAGAGTTGACTCACTGGAAAAGACTCTGATGCTGGGAGGGATTGGGGGCAGGAGGAGAAGGGGACGACAGAGGATGAGACGGCTGGATGGCATCACTGACTCGATGGACGTGAGTCTGGGTGAACTCTGGGAGTTGATGATGGACAGGGAGGCCTGGCGTGCTGCAATTCGTGGGGTCGCAAAGAGTTGGACACGACTGAGCGACTGATCTGATCTGATGACTGATTCATGTTCAGGTTTGACAGAAAAAAGCAAAATTCTGTAAAGCAATTATCCTTCAATAAAAAATAAATTAATTAAAAAACAATGAACTCACCTGAATTAAAAAGATTAACCCTACTCAGGCCTGAAGTCCTCTTAAGTATTCATCAACTGTCTCCCCCTACCAAAGATATAATACAGGGAGTTGCAGGGAAATTACCTCATGTGGGAGCACATATTTTTTTGCTTCCATGACTATTTCCCAGTCGGAAAGCTAGCCAAGAGCTGAAAGTATTTTCAAAATATTCTTTGATCTCTTTATTATGTCTAGGAAGTGTATAAGCAGGGACCCCAGACTCTCCAGGCAGAAGACCTGCTACGTCTGCAATAACCACGCAGCACGTGTGTGTGACCCTGCTGAAAATGGTTGGTGTGACCTGCTGAAAGAAAATGTTCGTTGCTCAGTCGTGTACAACTCTTGGCAACCCCACGGACTGTAGCCCACCAGGCTCCTCTGTCCATGGGGTCCCCCAGGCAAGAACCCTGGAGCGGGTTGCCATTTCCTTCTCCGGAGAGTCTTCCTGGCCTGGCATCTCTTGAGTCTCCTGCATTGGTTTCCTTCTCCAGAGAGTCTTCCTGGCCTGGCATCTCTCAAGTCTCCTGCATTGGTTTCCTTCTCCGGAGAGTCTCCCTGGCCTGGCATCTCTCGAGTCTCCTGCATTGGTTTCCTTCTCCGGAGAGTCTCCCTGGCCTGGCATCTCTCGAGTCTCCTGCATTGGTTTCCTTCTCTGGAGAGTCTCCCTGGCCTGGCATCTCTCGAGTCTCCTGCATTGGTTTCCTTCTCCGGAGAGTCTCCCTGGCCTGGCATCTCTCGAGTCTCCTGCATTGGCAGCGGGGTTCTTTGTCACTAGTATCTCCTGGGTGTGACCTGGTGTGCACCGCTCACCCGCTGTTCCCTCCTGTGGGAGGAGCAGAGCTGGGTGCACCACGTCGGCCCTGGAGCGCGGCTCCCTTCATGGTCACACACATGACGGCTTCACCCTAAACATCACTGCAGTTGCACAGGGTGGAGGCGGCCAGCGGGACTCCCTGATGTGCCCCCGATTCGTCCAGAAGCTGGCAGGGTGTTGAGTTTCTGTCCCCACAGGCTAACTTGGCCAAGCCCTCCTTGGCATTCTCTTTTGTTCCTCCCCAAAAGTAATACGGAAAGCTAAGAGCCTTGCAGTCCTTGCAGGTCATCAGGAGCCAGTCTCCCCAACCCCGCCCTGGGGAGAGGGAAATCCAGCTCAGGTGGGTGGGAGGGTGGCACTGCCCAGCCTCTCAGCCGCCACATGCCTCGTTCTTCAACCCAATCTGGCCGAGACATGCCTGCTGCCAGCCTTTTCCTCTCTTTGTGATTGCTGTTTCCTCACTTCTCAAAAGGAAGAGGCAGTGCTACCATTGGGAACATGATGGTGGCAACCTGCCCCTCCCCTGAGCGCCAGGGCACCGGGCACGAGGCCCGGGCTGGGAAGGTAAATGGTGCAAGATCTCTGCATGCCCGTTGGTCCAGCTCTCTGTGATCATCCCCGTAAAGGAAGGGGGATCGTATTATCAGGCAGTCACTTGGAACAGCATTGATGGTAGATCTTTGCGATGTTTGTGTAACTCAGGGTTTCAGAGGCACCAAGCGCTATTTTTATACCAGAATGCCTTCTATTCTCATCTCTTTATGTGCACTTTCAATGACCACAGCAAAATGACACGAATAAATTTGAAACACTTTTTAAAATAATTTGTTGTTCGTTGTTCAGTCACCAGGTCGTATCTGACTCTTTGCGACCCCATGGACTGCAGAATGCCAGGCTTCCCTGTCCATCACCAACTCCCGGAGCTTACTCAAACTCATGCCCATTGAGTCAGTGATGCCATCCAACCATTGCATCCTCTGTCGTCCCCTTCTCATCTTGCCCTCAATCTTTCCCATCATCGGGGTCTTTTCCAATGATTGGCTCTTTGCATCAGGGGCCAAAATATGGGAGCTTTAGCTTCAGCATCCGTCTTTCCAGTGAGTATTCAGGGTTGATCTCCTTTAGGGTCTATTCAGTTTTGGCTGTGCTGGGTCTTTGCTGCTGCGTGGGCTTTTCTCTAGTGGTGATGAGCAGGCTTCTGTGGCTTCTCTTGTTGCAGAGCGTGGACTCTGGAGCACAGGCTCAGTAGCCGTGGTGCACGGGCTTAGTCGCTCTGCAACACGTGGGATCTTCCCGGACTCAGGCGGGAACTCATGTCCTCTGCATTGGCAGGCAAATTCTTTACCACCGAGCCCCCAGTGAAGCCCTGAAATACATTTAATTTTGGCAATAAGCAATATCCCAATTACCCATTCTATTTGCAGTTTCATTGTCAATGAATTGCATTTTCTCTATTTGATGACTTTTAAATGTATAACATGCTCTTACTATTTTGCTCCTTTTTAAATAAATAGTGTTTTTAAAAACAGCTCAATCCAAAATAAAAGCTTACACGACTTCTGTGAGAAAATAAAATTTCAATGTATATATGCATATATCTTTGGTTACAAAGAAGAAGGATTGAGTCATCAATACAAGACTTAAGAACAAAGTGAAAAGTCAAAGTCGCTCAGTCGTTTCCGACTCTTTGCAACCCCATGGACTGTATAGCCCGTGAAATTCTCCAGGCCAGAATGCTGGAGTGAGTAACCTATCCCTTCTTCAGCGGATCTTCCTGACCCAGAAACCAAACTGGGGTCTCCTTCATTGCAGGCGGATTCTTTCTTTACCAACTGAGCTATCAGGGAAGCCCTTACGAAGGTAGGTACAATTAAGGTTGTAGATACAGTAATATGAGTGGATAATATTAGGGTTGTAAATACAGTGGAAAAAGTGAAAGTCAAGTCGCCCAGTCAAGTTTGACTCTTTGCAACCCCATGGACTGTAGCCCACCAGGCTCCTCCATCCATGGAATTTCCCAGGCAAGAACACTGGAGTGGGTTGCCATTTGGGTTAAAAAGAAGATAAGCAAACTTTCCCAAATGTTAAAGAAGAAATTGTCTATTATTATTAAATAGATGAGGATGGGTGTTGATTCAGAATTACGCTTAAATTTTAAGATGCTTGTGGGTTTTTACAGATGTTCAGGTGTAGCCAGTCAGTTAAAAGAGTAATGTGACAATCTAATTTTAAGGTGTTAACACAAAATTGCATATTTTGCAATTACTTGAATAGAATGGAAAATTCTAAACGTCCCCAGGAAGACAAGTGATGGCACCGCAGGTAAGAAGGTGGTTTTGGGGACATGTGTTGAGAGCAGCTGGGGACCTGCTCGTGGAGTGACCACGGGTGTGAGGGCAGGGTCTGCCCAGGGGGCCTGAGCGGGTCTCGCTGCCCTTCGCCTCTGTCTCCCGAGCCCCCCAGGGGCTGTGGTAAGCTTGGCGGGCCGGGCTTCAGGGAGACAGCGGTCCAGAGAGTCTCTGCTCTGGATGGCTCTGTATCCCCTGTGGACATCAGCACCTGTCCAGGGAGACAAGCTGACTTTCTCCCAGGGTGTGTTGTGTGTGGAGACTCCACCATGTGACGCTGTTACGATACCAGGGTCACTGCCGATGGTCTCCATGGAAACCCCCCATCACCACCTTTCCAGCGCATCTGAAATCAAGACTTGAAATAACTCTAAGCCCATTGTCTTATTACTTTCTCTTTCCATCCCATGAGCATCATATGTCTTCCAGAAACTGTCAGAAATGTGCTTTTGAAAACCCTCGAGTTTGTTTCCATTTTTATACTCCCCAAGGCTCTTTCTCAGCTTTTACATTAAGCCCGTGAAAGGAAAGGTTTTCCTTATTCTCACAATCCCTTTTCTTCCCTCTTTTTATAAAGGGAACTTTTATCTATTGTCATCATTATTAATGATATTGCTACCATCTGGCTGCTTGATTAAAGTCTACTACTCTGACCAGAGATGACCCTAGAGACCAAGGTGGGTGGTTTGCCTAACTTCTGAGATGGGGATGAGGTCCCCCACGAGAGGCCCTGTGCAGAGCGTCTGTGGGTTGGGGATGTCCTGGGCGTGTAGGGTTCTCTCTGCATCCACCATGAGATGCATCGGGCACTGCCATTCCCGCTGACTGATGAGGCGGGGAGAGGGGGAGGTTCTGAGGGCCGTGCTAGCACCCGGGTCTCGTGGACCAGAGGCTCCAATGTAGCTGCCTGGGATTCTCATCAGCTGGCGCTTGTACAGCGAGGCATCACGAACCAAGGAGGCTGCCAACCAGGATCGCTGAGAGGGCTGCTCAGCAAGGAGGGGCTCAGGGGGCTCCTGGTAACCCCATCTCAGGAAGACATTCCAGGGGTGAGGGGAAGCCAGGAGGGTCCTACAGGGCAGTTGGAAAAGAAGGTACAGCCCACCCAGCAAAAGCTGAGTCACGAGGTGGTCGTCGCTGCCTCCCAAGGTGAGCAGCCAGCGCCTCTGCCCAGGCTTTGCCCCACGAGGACTCTGGGCTCTTGGCAATCACTCGGGTGCCCACACGGCTGCCTGGACACACGGGGCCAGCACAGCTCTGGACGACCCAGCGCCCTGTCCCCTGTTCTCCCTGGGGCCTGGAGCCCACACTCTGCCCCATGTAGACCCTTCTTCCAACCGCACGGCCAGAACAAAGCGAGTTTTCTTCGTCTGACACATGAACACCATCTGGAGAGAAAAGCTGTGGAATAATTGAATATGATTTGATAATTTGGGGGCTTTTATCCCAGCCTCGATGACTTGCGAGATTCCCAGCTGCAGTTCATGGGGCTGTCGGCGGTTGCAGCCTTGCGGACAGGTTTATGAATGCAGGGCGGAGAGATCTGGGGAATTCCCGGGAACACGTGCTGCAGTCCTGCCGGTAACTGATCGTTGTGATCAACGATCTCCCCCGTGCTCCAAGTATTTCCTACAGCAGATGAAGAGCCCTCACTCTTGAACGCGGCCAGGTACAGAACACAGTCTGATTTTGTATTTAATTTTTAAATGGAATAAATTGACAAAGAAGCTCTCTATGTGTGTGATTTGAAAAGCAGGTACTTATTCATCAATAAAAAGTGATCATAAGTCAATGCTGCTGCTGCTGCTGCTAAGTCGCTTCAGTTGTGTCTGATTCTGTGTGACCCCAAGGACAGCAGTCCACCAGGCTCCTCCATCCCTGGGATTCTCCAGCCAAGAACACTGGAGTGGGTTGCCGTTTCCTTCTCCATCATCAGTCAATAATGGCACAATATTCACTTGTGAATGATTTGCAAATGGAGGATTCAAAGTATGCCAGTAGCAACAGGCAAAGAGGGCATTTGTAAGGAGACTGCCTAACCTGGGTCTGTATCACACATGTACGGTGGCGTTTCCCAGAAGTCGCGTTCGAGGGCTCCTAACCCTCCTTTTCAGTGTTTCGCTCACAGTTGTCACTAGGCTGGTCACTCTGATGTGGACACGCTCGGTCCTGGCTTCTGGGGGTGGGTGGGGGCGGGGTGCTAAGACGCTGGGGATGGACGCCTTTGCCTCCGAATCTCTGAGGCTCCAGGGCCCATGAGGACCCCATCTCTCATGGAACTCAGCCTCCTGGGGTCAGGGCGTCACCCGGTTCTTTCCAGCCCCACTGTGGGGTTGTGGGAGGAGGTGGCTTCTTTTCACATGTCCCACCAGTCCCTCGAGCGTCTTTCTCTATGATCCAGAGGCCAGGGGACTGCATCTGATGCTTTAAACGTCACACAGGCAGATTTCTAAAACAAACCACATAAACCACGTGAAAGCACTTGGAACCAGGACCGGGCTTCCAGACGTGGAAACTGTTCACGACACCCATGCCATTAATTTCTTTCTTTTTTTTTTTTTTTGCTCATATCATTGTAAAAGTATTTAGTGTGTGAAACCAACCTTGGATGGGTTAGCATGGCTCCTGGACTTGTAATTATTGCATTTTTAGACCCAACGGAGGGGCGGGAGACAGAGGCCAGCCAGCAGAGAGGAGGTCAGAGCCGGGCCCCAGGGGTGAACAGCCTCAGGGTCTCAGAACTAGACCTGTGGTCCCCACCATCCGTGTCTCTGCAGCCCCCCGCCGCAGGACAGATACCCCAGAGGGAACCCCTAGGAGAGTGGGGTGCACACCCCCGACTTTGCCAGCTCAGAAAACACAACGGAAGAGGCTGTATGGGCGGCTGTGGCAGGCAGGACCCTGGTCCTGACGCCCCCCAGGCTGGCGGACAACGGACGGAGGGCAGACAGGGAAGGCTGCAGCGCCTTGCTCAGCACGCCCGCTTCCTGGAGCAATGCGGCTCCCGCCAACCAGCCCATCTCACAGGAATGAACCCCGAGGAGGAAGAGCTGGGCCTGGAAAGTCTTTTGATCTTCCTGAAAGATGGTTGCCAGATGGGGAGACGGAGAACCGCTCGAATATTAGGAATATACGCTTAAAATCATCTTCATCTTGTTCAGCTTTTCCTTGCAACTCCGTATTAGAGGAGAGATTTATCATAGCCACGATTGCAGGGGGAAGCTTCTAAGGGAAAGAGGGTACCTTGGAGATGTCAAGGGCAGGCAGGAGTGCAATTTAGGGCTCGTGTCACTCAGTCAAAAGGACTCGTTTATCCCAGGGAAGGATGAAAACACATACGGAACAAATTTATGGAAAATATCCACCCATTGATCTGTTTATTACTCGGATATGAAGGAAAAGATTTTGAAAACCTTTCCCCACATTTTTCAGCTTTGCCACTCCCGGCCCCCAAACACAGACCTTTCTTCTCTCGATCTGCAGGCTGAATCTAAAAGGCGTCTCTGAGATGTACATGATGATAAGAAAAATACATTTAAAACGATATATTTTAGATATGTCCACCTCCACCGGGATTTTGACATCCAGAGATAAAGATGAAACTCCGTGCAGCTGCATTTACAAACTATGGGTCCGAAGCCATGGAACGTGGTGAGCCGGCTGCACAGAGAGACCCGCGGTGACGCTTCCCTGTCGAGCTCCAAAGCTGCCGCCGCTTGTCAGCTGTGAGCATGGTTCTTGCAGGATGCACAGCGCTGATGTGCGTGGGTCCTGATTCTGCCCAGTGTCCCTGTGTCAGCTGTGAGCATGGTTCTTGCAGGATGCACAGTGCTGATGTGCGTGGGTCCTGATTCTGCCCAGTGTCCCTGTGTCAGCTATGAGCATGGTTCTTGCAGGATGCACAGTGCTGATGTGCGTGGGTCCTGATTCTGCCCAGTGTCCCTGTGGGATCCATGCCCATGCTTTGGATGCATTGAGGATGCTGCAGTTTAGAATGTGCTGAAGACAGGGCCAGCCGACCGGCACAGACAGACGCACACGTGCTGGGCAGTCGCTGGGTACCACGCTTTGCAGCGATGTTGTCCCCCACCCCGACCCAGCCTGGTGGTCACCTTGTTCCCATCCAACAGTGACCTGGATTCCAGGGTCAGGAGTCAGCGGGGGTGGTTCAGTCACTCGGTCGTGTCCGACTCTTGTGATCCCATGGACTATAACCTACCAGGCTCCTCTGTCCATGAGATTCTCCAGGCAAGAGTACTGGAGGGGGTTGCCATTTCCTTCTCCAGGGCATTTCCCGACCCAGGAATCGAAGCCGCTTCTCCTGCATTGCAGGCAGATTCTTTACCCACCGAGCTACAAGGGGAGCCCCAGGAGTCAGTACTTCCCCCAGTTTGGAATCAGAAGAGAAGTCAGAGTAATTCAATGAGAGTGCTCATTTAGAGTGCTTACATCAAAATTAAGAAGGAGTTAATTCCATTCCACTACCCTTAGATTGTTCAAAAGAAAATCTCAGAGCTGTGAATACGGAAAAAACCCCCATTGTAAGTCGCAGCTGTGAGTCAAGATTTCATGTTTAAATATTTGCAACAATAAGGCTCAAAGGTTGGAGCAAACAGGTTTACATGACCCGTTGATCGAGGTGGTGAGCTGTGTGTGGAAGGGCTGTCTCCCACTTGAACACGTAGCCACCACTCGTACTCTGCATCGTCTGCATTTGCTGGATGTGTGGGGGTAGCTGATTGCTGGAGTCCCAGAACTGAGATCCCACCAGTGGGGACGCTGGGTCCCTGTGCACCCTCGCTCCCCACAGTGGCTACTCAGGGACCCTCCTCCAGGTGGGGACCCTCCTCCATTGCCTTCTCCAGTGAAGCAACCAGCTTGTCCGCTCGAGGGACCCGCTGGGGCTGGAGTTTCCCCCAGCCTGCTTCCTAAGGCAGGGCCAGCAACAGCAGCCCCCCCGTCCCAGGGCCGTGGGAAGGAAGGTTGGGTGCCCCCCTCACTTGCCTGTCACATCCCCTCTCACATGCACAAGGGCCTCATGTGGGTGCCCCGTAGGATGGGGAGCCCCCCTCATGCTGAGGGCAGATGCTGGGTCACTTGAGACAATGTTGGCAAGAATTCCATCGTCCACCTCCAAGACTGGCACAGGGATCCTCTCGCTTCGAGAAGGACCAAGGATTTGATGTGGGAGCTTACTTATCACTCACTGAATGTCCAGGACCCTGAATTTGTGCATCTTAAATGATGTCTTTATATTAACCGTCTGTGTGCAGGCATCCTGCCGGATAAAGAAGGGCAGGGACCATGAGAACAAGGCGTGGTTTCTGAGTTTGAGAACCCGAGGCTACAGGCTGAAACAGCAAATAGGGAAACGGCAGTAGACAGGGAGGTACCCTGGATTAAGGGTCTGATGTGGAGAAAGGTACGGTGGGGTTTGCATCTGTGCAAGGAAGACAGGACAGAGGGAGATAAACACGGATGAGGCATCACCCAGAGGAAAACTAAGGTGGCGGGCACATTCTGTCTCTGTGGTTATAAGGAGGCTGTTAGAATACTCCTGCGGAATAAGCAGTGGGATCCATGTGGTAGAAGTGAGGAAAGTGTTTCAGAATCTTTTAACAGAGTCCACACTTAAGGCTATTAAAACATGTCACTGATGCATGAAAATCAGAAGCACTGTACCTGTACACCTCCTTCATCTCACTCGGAATTCGCTTAAGTGAGATTGGCAAAGCCACACATATAAACATATATTTAATATCCCTCCATAGAAGAATAGATGTGCATGAGTGTGTGTGTGTCCACAGGGATGTACAGCCGGTGAGAGGAGACACTCTAACCTGGTGACCCAGCCCATCCCCAGGATTCCTATGGAAACTGTACCTGCCTGGCAATTATTATTCTCACCCTATTAGCATAATGATAGCCCACTTCCCTGGTGCTGCATTTTTATCCACCATCTCCCAGAGGTCTTTAAGCTTGTTAATAATCATTACAGATAGCCAATGAAGTGAATCACAGCTAAAATGAACTCACCTGAACTAAAGAGATTAACCCTACTCAGGCCTGAAGTGCCCCATAAGTATTCATCAACAGTCTGTCCCTATCAGCAAATAAATAATAAAGAGAGTTATGGGGAAATTACCCCGCCTGGGAACACATATTTTTGCTCCAGTGAGTGACTCCCTCCAAGTGGTTCCAGCTTTAATTAACTGCCGGACGCATCTGAGCTGTTTTCAGATGCGATATCCTACAGAGGTGGTGGGGGTTCCTTGGCGCCTCAGCGTTTTATAAGATGCTAAGATAAATCCGTCGCTGAATCGATGCTACATGAAACAGATACTCAAGCAGCGGATCACCAAAAGAAAACGAAACTGACCTTAGGATGTAGTGTGATTTGCTTTCTTCCCGTCCCCCCTCTTTTTCCCTTTTATAATTCCAAATCAGGTTTTTCTCAGACACAAAAATGTTTCTGATTCTTTGTCCCAGTTTGCTGTATGATTTGGGCTGGCTCTCAGTCACTCTGAGCTTCCCATCGCGTAGACAAGATGAGCCATGCTGCCCGCAGAAGTCACACGATGGACAGGCCATGTCTGTGCCCAGGCAGGGGCAGAGACCAATAGTGGCCCTAAAATTCATCCTGAGAACTCTGAAGTCCTGTAAGCATACCAGCTGGTCACCCTTCCGGTGAGCTCAGCCTCTCGAGAATAAAGCTTCTTTCCCAATCCGTGCGAGTTCTCATCTTTATTCCTTAATTATGAAGAGCTCATCAAAGCATAATAAATACCCTTTTCAAAACTGCAAGAAATTGCATGATACTTTGTTTATTAGAAAAGCGCTACAAGTCAGTGCCAGGAAATTTCCATAACACAGATGAGAAGGAAAAAAGAGCAAGAGGGGGAAGAGGAAGGAAAAGAAAAGAAAGTACAAAGAGACACAAAGCCCAGACCGTTGGCCCCGTCGCCATATTTTCCCACATTTTAGCGTCTATACCACGGTCGATCTTACAGAAGATCAGTCCTGAATACTCATTGGAAGGACTGATGCCAAAGCTGAAACTCTAATACTTTGGCCACCTGATGTGAAGAGCTGACTCATTTGAAAACACCTGATGCTGGGAAAGATTGAGGGCAGAGGAGAAGGAGACGACAGAGAGTGAGATGTTTGGATGGTATCACCGACTCAACAGACATGAGTTTGGGTGAACTCTGGGGGATGGTGAAGGACAGGGAAGCCTGGCGTGCTGCGGTTCATGGGGTCGCAAAGAATTGGGCACGACTGAATGTCTGAATAACAACAGCAGACTTTCTCTCCCTCACCCACTGAATCTTCCTCTTGAAGGAGTTGGGGAGCCACAAATTGCCTCTCGACGGTTCTCCTCCCAGGGAAGTTCTTTGGGGAGAGGGGGCGGGTCAGCTGAGGGTCTCCCTTGTTGAGGTTCCCATGTGGGCCACAGTGGACTCGGGCCAGACTCAGCATCCCCTCATGCCCCCCGGGGGCTCCGGGCCCTCTCCCCCTTCCAGGGGAGGCCGTGCTCCACTGCTCAAGCTGGGCTGTACACCATCACTCAGTGCATGCACACACACGCACACACACACGCACATGCACACACACACACACACGCACACACGCACACACACGCACGCACACACACACACACACACACATGCACACGTGCACACACGCACACACGCACACACACACACAGTTTCCTTACAGAACTCATTGCATCCCCTTCACCATTCCACATCTGGACACGGCCTTTTTACTGCCAACCCACTCACACGGCCTCTAACCAACCCCGTACGCTTAACATTCTTATGACTGTTCAGTAATGCCTTATTGCTATTGTTGTATCCTACCCTGCTTGTCTGGTGAATCAGAATCTTTTTGAACATAAACTCAACTTCTGTTGAGGATATAGCAGCCTGGTGTTCTATACTCCATGGGGTCACAAAGAGTTGGACATGAGTGAGCGATGGAACTGAACGGACACATCCCTAATCAAAACTATTATTTATGCTCAAATGTCACTGGTAGGGGTGAGTGTGCAGTTGAAATGCCCTTTGAACTTTCCTTATATCATGGGACTTTTCAGTAAAGCCCTATGTCTCCTATTAAATCCACATCCCCTTTGTGTTGCTTGTGGTCTCACAGCCTGCAGATGTTGACTTGTGTGGGTGGGATTATATGTTCAAATCCCTGTATATTCCATTTTATTATTCATCGTATTATTTCAGGCCATTTTTTATAGCATGACAGGATGGTTTGATTTTTTTTTAATCCACATTACTAAAAGGGCAGAAGCTATCCAGGCTTGAGATCAACTGCAAAGAGGACCCACCTTGCTGGACCTTCTCAGGCTGCTTAGTTTGCAGATAACGACCGAGTAACAGGGCATCCAGGGGGAACCACCAGCATCCAGGTAGAAGCTGGGTGGGCAGGTCCAGGTAAGGGGTCAGGAAGGACTGCTGTTGATACTACATGCTCTTTGGCATGAGTGTTTGTTCCTCAACATGACCCCACTCTTCCTGGGCAGGGTCTGAGGAGCTGTGAGCACCTTTTTGGTTGATCAGAGGTTCAGCTTGTTTCAACTATGTGGAAACATGACTTTCATCATGTTACTAAGTCAGGGGGATGAAAAAGCAAAAATCCTCAAGTGTAGAGCATGCTTTCTTTTGTTGGGCAACGGTCGATTAACGCAGCTGTAGACACACACAGGTGTGCACACCCGTGTGTGCAAGCAAACACACTTGTACACTCCAGGACCACCCTGACCTCAGAATCTTGATTTTAAACACTATTTGAGGCCACTGGATTCTGGCTTTCCAGCAGCAGCTTGATTTAAACCTGGCTCAGATTGCCATATAGAATATCACAGGCTCAGTGGTTTAAACAACAAGCGTTCATTTCTCACTGTCCGACGGTCTGGGATGTCCAAGGTCAAGATGTCAACAGATTCAACAGGCCTGGTTCCTGATGAGGACCCTCTTGCTGGTTTGCTGGCCAGCCTCTCTCTCTGGGGGGGGGGCGGGATTTGAGATGTTCCCTGCAGTCGGGTGTGAGTAGGGTTCTGTTGACTGCTGTTCCCTCAAAGGGGTGAACCTTGTCTGTTCATCCATTCTCCTGGTGATGTTATGCCTGAGGCTTCTACAAACACTCTTACACAAGCCATTTTGTAGTTATGCTTTCACTTCTTTTGAGTAATTACCACAAAGTGAAATTTTGGGGTCATCGATGGTGGATGTGGATATAATTTTAGAGGAAAACTATTTTCCAAAGAGGTTGAAGCATTTTACAGTCTCGACAATCCCAGCTTCTTCACAACTCCTCAAATCTGCTACTGTAAGCATGAGTTTTACAAAGTGCAATAGAAACATAGATGATATAGACACAGTGAGTGGTAAAGATAGACAGACAATAGATAGATAAAGGATGGATGATGGATGATGATAAACAGATGGATGAATGGACACGTAGATAGACTGATAGACAAGAGATAGACAGGTGGTGGTAGATAATGGATGAATAGACATTAACAGATGATAGATGATGAATGGATAGGTAGAGAGAGCCAGAGGAGAAGCAGAAACAGCACCTGGGGTTGGAGAGAGACGCGCTCTGGGTCTGGTCCTTCACTCGTCTTGCCAGCCATGAATCAGGTGACTCTGGGCATCTCCTCCGCTCCTCTGAGAGCATGAGCTCCTGGTCTCTAGACGTGCCATCATCACACCTATCCCTCCTCCCTCTGTCGGGTCCCCCTCCCCCTCCTGGCAGCGCCTGGGCACATCTCCGTTTGTGAAGCGCTCACGCTCACTCCTTTCTGTCAGATCTCCCTGCCCGCTGGGACCTGGTGGCTCCCATCCTCTGCTCCCAGAACACCGTGCACAGACTCTCAGGGAACAGGCGGCGCATCTCCATTGGCTTTCCTGCCCCCCGATCCCCTCACTCCCCTAAAGAATGCTCCCAAACTCAGACCCCCTTCCTACCTTCTCTCACCTGCTGTAGGGCCTGAAGCCCTACAGAGCTCAGGCATGGAAACACAGACCTCTCCTGAAGCGTCGTGGTTCAAAGGACGCTCTCTTCCTGCACTAAACTCTGTTGGGCTAAAAATGTTTTTCCAGTGCCTCTCAGAGGGTTGTTGAAATAGTTAGATGATGCAATTTGTATGAGAGCATTTTATACACTGATAAAATACGTTATATGATGCTACTGTTGAAAAGCGAAAGCCGCTCCATCTCATGCGACTCTTTGTGGCCCCACGGACTACACAGTCCATGGGATTCTCCAGGCCAGAATACTGGAGTGGGTAGCTGTTCCCTTCTCCAGGGGCTCTTCCCAACACAGGAATTGAACCCAGGTCTCCCACATTGCAGGTGGATTCTTTACCAGCTGAGCCCCCAGGGAAGCCCAAGAACACTGGAGTGGGCAGCCTATCCCTTCTCCAGAGGATCTCCATGACCCAGGAATCGAACCAGTATCTTCTGCATTGCAGGCAGATTCTTTATCAACTGAGCTATCAGGGAAGCCCTGATAAATGATACTAATAAACAAGTCAGAAACAGAATCCACTCTACTTTTAGACATTTTCCGGGTGAGTTACTTCACAGTGATTCTGCCATCTGTGCTGGCTTGACTGTTATACCAGTGACTTCTGGGTTACAATTCACAGGGTACCTCTCCTCCATCTGCGGCCTACCTTGGGGTCTTCAAGGACTCATCTTCTCCCATCCTGATGTCCCTCAGCACAGTTTGGGGCCCTCTGTAACGCTCCCTTAACTCTGAGCATCAGTGCCTCCTAAGCACCTCCCAACAGCAACTTGTCCTCTGAGCACTGGCCACTTGGCTGTTCAATCAAGAAGGCTACGTCACCCTAATACCAAAACCTGACAAAGATCCCACAAAAAAAGAAAACTACAGGCCAATATCACTGATGAACATAGATGCAAAAATCCTTAACAAAATTCTAGCAATCAGAATCCAACAACACATTAAAAAGATCATACACCATGATCAAGTGGGCTTTATCCCAGGATGCAAGGATTCTTCAATATCCGCAAATCAATCAATGTAATACACCACATTAACAAATTGAAAAATAAAAACCATATGATTATCTCAATAGATGCAGAGAAAGCCTTTGACAAAATTCAACATCCATTTATGATAAAAACTCTCCAGAAAGCAGGAATAGAAGGAACATACCTCAACATAATAAAAGCTATATATGACAAACCCACAGCAAACATTATCCTCAATGGTGAAAGCCTTTCCTCTAAAGTCAGGAACAAGACAGGGTGCCCACTTTCACCATTACTATTCAACATAGTTTTGGAAGTTTTGGCCACAGCAATCAGAGCAGAAAAAGAAGTAAAAGGAATCCAAATTGGAAAAGAAGAAGTAAAACTCTCACTATTTGCAGATGACATGATCCTCTACATAGAAAACCCTAAAGACTCCACCAGAAAATTACTAGAACTAATCAATGACTATAGTAAAGTTGCAGGATATAAAATCAACACACAGAAATCCCTTGCATTCCTATACACTAATAATGAGAAAACAGAAAGAGAAATTAAGGAAACAATTCCATTCACCATTGCAACGGAAAGAATAAAATACGTAGGAATATATCTACCTAAAGAAACTAAAGACCTATATATAGAAAACTATAAAACACTGGTGAAAGAAATCAAAGAGGACACTAATAGATGGAGAAATATACCATGTTCATGGATTGGAAGAATCAATATAGTGAAAATGAGTATACTACCCAAAGCAATTTATAGATTCAACGCAATCCCTATCAAGCTACCAACAGTATTCTTCACAGAGCTAGAACAAATAATTTCACAATTTGTATGGAAATACAAAAAACCTCGAATAGCCAAAGCGATCTTGAGAAAGAAGAATGGAACTGGAGGAATCAACCTACCTGACTTCAGGCTCTACTACAAAGCCACAGTTATCAAGACAGTATGGTACTGGCACAAAGACAGAAATATTGATCAATGGAATAAAATAGAAAGCCCAGAGATAAATCCACGCACATATGGACACCTTATCTTTGACAAAGGAGGCAAGAATATACAATGGATTAAAGATAATCTCTTTAACAAGTGGTGCTGGGAAATCTGGTCAACCACTTGTAAAAGAATGAAACTAGACCACTTTCTAACACCATACACAAAAATAAACTCAAAATGGATTAAAGATCTAAACGTAAGACCAGAAACTATAAAACTCCTAGAGGAGAACATAGGCAAAACACTCTCCGACATACATCACAGCAGGATCCTCTATGACCCACCTCCCAGAATATTGGAAATAAAAGCAAAAATAAACAAATGGGACCTAATTAACCTTAAAAGCTTCTGCACATCAAAGGAAACTATTAGCAAGGTGAAAAGGCAGCCTTCAGAATGGGAGAAAATAATAGCAAATGAAGCAACCGACAAACAACTAATCTCAAAAATATACAAGCAACTCCTCCAGCTCAACTCCAGAAAAATAAATGACCCAATCAAAAAATGGGCCAAAGAACTAAAAAGACATTTCTCCAAAGAAGACATACAGATGGCTAACAAACACATGAAAAGATGCTCAACATCACTCATTATCAGAGAAATGCAACTCAAAACCACTATGAGGTACCATTTCACACCAGTCAGAATGGCTGCGATCCAAAAGTCTACAAATAATAAATGCTGGAGAGGGTGTGGAGAAAAGGGAACCCTCTTACACTGTTGGTGGGAATGCAAACTAGTACAGCCACTATGGAGAACAATGTGGAGATTCCTTAAAAAACTGGAAATAGAACTGCCTTATGATCCAGCAATCCCACTGCTGGGCATGCACACTGAGGAAACCAGAAGGGAAAGAGACACGTGTACCCCAATGTTCATCGCAGCACTGTTTATAATAGCCAGGACATGGAAGCAACCTAGACGTCCATCAGCAGATGAATGGATAAGAAAGCTGTGGTACATATACACAATGGAGTATTACTCAGCCATTAAAAGAATACATTTGAATCAGTTCTAATGAGGTGGATGAAACTGGAGCCTATTATACAGAGTGAAGTAAGCCAGAAGGAAAAACACCAATACAGTATACTAACGCATATATATGGAATTTAGAAAGATGGTAACAATAACCCGGTGTACGAGACAGCAAAAGAGACACTGATGTATAGAACAGTCTTATGGACTCTGTGGGAGAGGGAGAGGGTGGGAAGATTTGGGAGAATGGCAATGAAACATGTAAAATATCATGTAGGAAACGAGTTGCCAGTCCAGGTTCGATGCACGATGCTGGATGCTTGGGGCTGGTGCACTGGGACGGCCCAGAGGGATGGTATGGTGAGGGAGGAGGGAGGAGGGTTCGGGATGGGGAACACATGTATACCTGTGGTGGATTCATTTTGATATTTGGCAAAACTAATACAATTATGTAAAGTTTAAAAATACAATAAAATTAGAAAAAAAAAAAAAAAAGCTACGGACATTCAGCTGCTCCTCCCCGTCTCTCAGAGGCCTAGCGATGGCCCTAGCAAGGGCCGTCATCCTCCCAGGAATGTGCCTTCCCAGCACCTATTTTCCAGTTCATCACCAGAACCCTGGTTCAGCTCTGCAGCAACTCATACGTGCTCTTTTTCTGGACGTAAATAATAACGTTACTCAGACTGTTCTTTAGTGAGTCACCCTCCAAATCAACACATGGCCTTACCTTCGCCCAGCGAGTCCCCCATCTGCCTCCCAGTCTTTGGCTATGGCCTCATATTTACCTTCTGGACTTTTCTGAGCACAGTAGGTCCCTTCCTTCCACCTCAGGCACCTGAGACATTCCTACATCAAAGTGAGTTCTGTTCTTTCTCCCCGAGCTCCTTTTGTCCATCTTTGCTCAGCAATCATCTGTTAAACAGATGAGATTACTGAAATATAGCAAGAAAATTGTAGTTGAATTTTGGTCTTTTTTTTACCACTAGCCTTATTTCTTGGCAATGTTGGAAGGGTGGTCCCTCCCAGGCATTTGCAAATCTCCTCTTGGAATTTGTCTGCTGTAACTACCAGGAGCCCCAAACTGGGCTCCAACCAACTGTGGCATTCCTCAAGTCATAAAAAAAGCTGAGAGCCAAAGAACTGATGTTTATAAGCTGTGGTGTTGGAAGAGGAGAGTCCCTTGAACGCAAGGAGATCAAACCAGTCAATCCTAAAGGAATTCAACCGTGAATATTCATTGGAAGGACTGAAGCTGAAGCTGAAACTCCAATACCTTGACCACCTGATGAGAAGAGCTGACTAATTGGAAAAGACCCTGATGCTGGGAAAGACTGAGGGCAGGAGGAGAAGGGGGCTACAGAGCATGAGACGGCTGGACGGCATCACCGACTCGATGGACATGAGAGTGAGCAAACTCCGGGAGATGGTGAAGGACAGGGAAGAAGGACACGCTGCAGTCCAGAGGGCTGCCAAGAGTCGGGCATGACCTAGTGACTGAGCAACAACGACAAATTCAAGTAAGGACACTTCCAAGGACAAGTGGCAGACATGCACCCCAGACTCAGAGCAAGAAGTTAAAGCAACACCACAGCCACGGCTAAATTAAAAAGAAAGGCAATAGCTATTTGTTAGCTCTGCCCCAACTGTTGATTCGCACACAAAATGCTTTTAAAATGTGTTCTTACTTTTTAAAGATTTTTTTTGATATAGACCACTTTTAAAGTCTTTATTGAATTGGTTACAATATTGTTTCTGTTTTGTGATTTTGGGGGCTTTTGGACCCCAAGACATGTGGGATCTTAGCTTCCTGACCAGGGACCATTCCTGAACCCCCTGCGCTGGGAGGTGAAGTCTTACTACTGCAGGCTCAGGAAGTCCCACGGTGTGTTGGTTTGTTTATTTGTTTTTTAAATTAACAATCAACAATCAAGGCATAGGAATTGTACCTCTCCTCACTTGTAGATGGGCTTCCCTTGTGGCTCAGCTGGTAAAGAATCCGCCTGCAATGAAGACACCGGTCAGCCAAGGGCACTGCACATACACACAGGCACCCGCCTTTCCAACAGAAGCACAGGAGTCAGGGCCTCTGCTTGGAGAGTGAGGTGCTGAGACAGCATGAGCTCTGATCTGCTGCATGGAGAGGGAGGGAGGGAGGTGTACATGGTGTGGACATGGTGCCCCTGGACCTGCAGGTGGAGAGAGCAGGGCCACCGGGGCAGGAGGGAGGCGGCGCTGGCCGGTCATGTGTCATCAGGGGAACAGGACCACGGGGCACAGATGCATATGCAGGTAGGTAGGCAGGTAGGTAGGCAGGTACAGGCAGGAAGCCACCCCGTCCCTGTGACCGTGAAGGAAGCAGCTCTGGAGAGCTAACATGGTTGACCCCAGCCCTGCTCCACCCACAGGAAGGAGCTACACGTAAGCCATTTTCACTGAGGTGTGTGCACTCAGGCGCTCAGTCGTGTCCAGTGCTTTGCGACCCATGGACAGAGGAGCCCAGGAGGCTCCTCTGTCCATGGGATTCTCCAGGCAAGAATATTGGAATGGGTTGCCATTTCCTTCTCCAGGGGATCTTCCCGACCCAGGGATAGAAACTGTGTCCCTTGCGTCTCCTGTATTGGCAGGCAGATGCTTTACTACTGCGACACATTTTCACCGATAACACCAAACGTTTCCAACAGGGTCACACACACGTGCTGTGTGGTTATTGAGGCCATAGCCGGGCTTCTGCCTGGAGATTCTGGGGTCCCTGGTTATACACTTCACAGACATAGCAAACAGATTAAAGAAAATATTTTCAGTTCTTGGGGTAGCTTTCCAACAGGAAAAGTAGACTGCATGCAGTTTTTGCCCCCCATTTTGTTTATATGGTAGCTTTTGCACTTTCCAACATGAACTAACATTTTCATAAGTTATTACTGCTCGTAAACGACATGGAGGGCCTCCCTGGTGGCTCAGATGGTAAAGAATCTGCCTGCAATGCAGAAAACCCAGGTTCAGTCCCTGGGTTGGGAAGATCCCCTGGAGAAGGGAATGGCCACACACTCCAGTACTCTTGCCTGGAAAATTCCATGGACAGAGGACCCTTATAGGCTACAGTCCATGGGGTCGCGAAGGGTTAGATACGACTGAGCAACTAACTTTAACTAACTAAAATCACTTGGAAAGCAGAATACTCTCCAGAAGGGAAAGAAACCATGGAATCTTGAAAGCATTTTGTGAGCCGAGATGTCACATATTTCCATTAGAGGCGAGGTCTGCATTCCAGGAGCAGTGTTGGTCACACCTGCAGGGGGCAGAGGGAAACGGAGATCCATTTCAGCCACTGTGACTCAGCGTTTTTACAGACTTATTTGTATCTGATCTTATGAACATTGGGGGGGTGAATAATCTTAGAACTTACAGAAAAGTTGCACAGACAGTTCAGGGAGTTCCCATACACCCTTCACCCAGGTTCCGCTGAAGTCAGCGTCTTCAATAACTAGGGGGCATTTGCCAAAACTAAGTAATTAATGCAGCAACACTGTCAGTCAAAAACAGGCTTTAGTGGATTTTGCCAGCTTCTCCATCAACGTCCTTTTTCTGACCCGGGATCCAGTCCAGGAGCATTTAGTCGGAGGTCTCCAAGGGCTCCTACAACCTGGGACAGCTTCTCAGACTTTTTTCATGACTTGGACAGTTTGAAGGGTTTCACGCAGATATTCTGTAGAATGTGCCTCTATCTGAGTTGTTTGAGGTTGTGTCCTGATTAGTCTGGGGTTGTAGGTTCTAGAGAGGAAGAGTCTACCGTAGCATCACATATCAGGGGCCTGCGACATCCACGCGATACCAGAGGGGATGCCTGCCTGGACCTGTGGGCTCGGGTGCCTCCTCTGTAGAGGTGCTGGGCTTCCCCCTCAAGACTCCTGGTCTGGAAAGGAGGCACAAATTCCTGCTCAATCTCCAGGGGGAGCCATGGCAGGGGAAGGGTTAGGTCCACTTCCTGGAGGGGGATATTTATGTACATGATTTGGAATTCCTCTGTAAAGACATGCCCCTCCTTTTTCTTTAATTGTAAAATATATTCTTAGATCTAGTCTCCTTATTTAATAGATCAGTAAAATAAACATCTTCTACACATGCTCTTAAGAAAAATTGTTTCCTTCTCCAGGGGATCCTGACTCAGGGATCAAACCCTCATCTCCTGCACTGATAGGTGGATTCTTTACCACTGAGCCACCAGGGAAGCCCTTAGGGAAAGTGAGAGAAACCTGACTCACTAGCGGAGAGGAGCAGCGCCTTGCACACGGGCAGGCTGCCATCTGCGTGCTCCCTCGTCCCGGTTCCCCGCCAAGCACGCAGACGCGCTGGGCCTTCAGATGCCACGTCTCTGATGAACGCTTCGCTCAGAGTGAAGGGTCATGGTCTTCTCCGTCGGAAAGTTGCTTTATAAGCCTGGGAAATCCCTTTTGGTTCTGAAATGCTTGTTTTCCTTTGCGACCCCCCGCCCTGAAAGGCAGCAACCTGCTCTCGCTTCCGGTTTACCTTGACCAGAGTGAGTCGGCTGCAGGAACCTCGACTTGAAATGAAAGTCCTGTCACTGAGGTCCTATGTCACAGCTTGAGGGTCTGGCTGAGCGTTCACATCAGCCAGTTACGTCTGTTTGGAGGTCAGCACAGCTGCACAGCCCCCCAGCCGGGAGGTGGATTCTGGAGTGTTCTTTGAGAGGCGTCAATGAAGCAGAAGTGTGCGAAGCGTGGATCCTGGTACGCGTGATATTTTAAACAATTACAGATGGTGCGGGGCCGGCTGTAACTGACGGCAGCGTCAGCCCCAGAAAGGCCTTGACAAGCTCCATCCTCCTATGATTAATTACGGCGCGCTGTCTCGGGCACTCCGATTTCCTCCCTTGCAGCTCGCAGCCCCAGTGAAATCTGTAGCTCGTATTACACCACACAACACAGGAAATGTCTTTTCATTGCCCCATCCAAGGACCACTTGCGCCTGGGGAAGTTGCTAGGCAGGTCTCCCTCTGACAGTTTGGACCTAGAGATGACTTGACACGGGGAACCCCGAAGGGACACAAAATAGGGGCAGCCCCTCTTTTATTTACTTCTCTGAAGTGGATGATGACTTACAAGTCGAGTCAGGCCGACGGCTGTCCAACGACCAGCACTGCCTCTCAGGAGAAGAGGCGCCTGAAACAGCGATGGCTTCAAGGATGAAAACTGCAGACGCATCCTGCCTCTGCTCACCTGCCCTCGTTTCACCGAGCCCGTGAGACAGACAACACGGACTCGTACCGTCAGCCCATGGAGACACTGCTTTCCGTACATCATTCATTTTCTCCCCCACGCTGTGAGAAGCCTGGCGTCTCCCTAGCCTGTTTCCATGAGGGATATCAGGCCAAGGGCTCCAGCCACTCCTCTGAGAGTCTGGCTGGTGGTCAGCTGCACGGGGAGCCCAGTGGTCAGCAGATTTCTCCACTTGAGAAAATGAACATGGAGACTTCAGACCTCAGCCTTTGGGTACAACTTTGTGAACATTTTAATAGGTGTGGCTTCTAAGGCAAGTTGTCTTGTTGCTATTATTTATAACTTTCCACACAGTTATACAGCCACCAGATCCCCAAGACCTGCACTCTGGAAATGATGTTGTCATGAGGACTGCTGGTGTCATCAGAGACCAGACAAGGCCAGATACCACCAGCGAGATGGTGAGGGCCACGGGGGAGATGGTGGGGACCACGGGGGAGATGGTGGGGATCATCGGTGGGGATGATGGGGACCACGGGGAGATGATGGGGACCACAGGAAGAAGGTGGGGACCACGGGGAGATGGTGGGGACCATCGGTGGGGATGAAGGGGAACACAGGAAGAAGGTGGGGACCACGGAGAGATGGTGAGGATCACAGGGAGATGGTGGGGACCACGGGGGAGATGGTGGGGACCACGGGGAGATGTTGGAGACCACAGGGAGATGGTGGGGACCACGGGGAGATGGTGGGGATCACGGGGAGATGGTGGGGACCATCGGTGGGGATGAAGGGGAACACAGGAAGAAGGTGGGGACCACGGGGAGATGGTGGGGACCACAGGGAGATGGTGGGGACCACGGGGAGATGGTGGGGACCACGGGTGGGGATGGTGGGGACCATCGGGGGGGATGGTGGGGACCACGGGGGAGATGGTGGGGACCACGGGGGAGATGCTGAGGACCACATGGGAGCCAGCTGAGCCAGCAGCTGGAGGAGCGTGCAGAAATCCAGAAGACACAGTCCTTTAAGTGCAAGGTTCACGTAAAGAATATTAGAAACACGAACAGCGCACTCTCCAGTGTCGCTGCTGATGCTAAAACAGGACCGCCTGGAGGAGCAGCGCTGTCCCAGGGACAGTGGAAGCACAGACGGGGACAGGGCGTGCGCTCAGCCGCAGGCAGCATCTTGCACTGGCTTCGGGGTTGTCCCCCTGCTTCCTTCCTGCCGCACCAGGTGGCATCCTGGACTTCCCTCACCCACAGGCACCTGCAGGGCTCCCATTGTTTTGCTCCACTTTGGGGCTGCCCAGCTGAGCAGGGATGGGAATCCTCGGGTGCACGAGCCCTAGGCTGGTAGTAACTGCACTTCCCTTACTCTCCGAGTGAGAATGTGAGACTGGCGGTCAGCCCCAGCACGAGCACAGGCCTGGGGCAGTGGCCTGGCCTGGCGGACCTGTCTGTATCTGGCCTTTCCTGGTATGGCTGGCATTTCCTCCAAGCGCAGCCACACACACCACAGTGAAGAGTCAGCTGGAAAGACCACAGACCCAGGATCCTCTTAGGGTAGGAAAGCCAGCCAGATGCCCGGGGGCAGGCAGTGGGCCCCAACTCCATGGGGAGGACACACAATCCCGTCAGATCAATGCCCTTACGTATCAACACCACAGACCCGCAGAAAGGGAGAAAGGGTGCAATTCAAATAGCCAAAGTGAGAAAAGGAAAGATATTCACTCTCTCTTACCAGGGAAGCAAATTACCGTCTCACAGATTTACAAATATTCAAACACCAAGACCAACTTGGAGGCCAGGTCAAGGCCACTGTCCCAAGGGCTCCTCCCGGGGAAGGGGGCAGGGGGCTCGGAGACCCCAGGGGGTTGCAGGGCCCAGGCCTCCCTCCCGTGGGCTCGGTCTCCACCAGGACGTGGGCTCCTCAACCGTCTGTGGTGAAGTGAAGTGACCCGCGTCCCCAGAGCTCCGCTGACACCTTTAGTCTAGACGGCCTGGGCCACTGGGGAGTCTCCACTTTTATTATTTTGAGGAAATGCATTCTTGGTGAGGAAAGTCATTTTTGATCAAACTGTAACGTCAAATTCTCCATGGCTCCTTGGTTCTGAACAGCAAGAGTCCTGTTTCCTTTCTCTGACAATTAGCATGCAGGCTTTTATATCAGGGTCCCCAGTGTCCCCCGGGCAGTGGCCAGGAAGCCTGAAGCTGCCGGCCTGTCTGAGCCGGGGGCCAGCCCTGGATGCCACGCACCCCGCAACCCCTCCTGAGCATCCCCGGGACCGGAGAGCAAGCTTGGCCCCGAGAATCTCGCCGGGATGCGGGGCGTCCTGGGCCGGCCTGGGCCACCTCGTCAGGAAGCTGCCAGGAAGGCCGGCCCAGGAGCTCCGACAAGGAGCCTTCCAAAGCCACGCAAAGAAAACAGGCACTTTCTTGGCTCTCCTCCCGCTCTGGTGCAGGATGACCGGCTTTGACCGGACTGTGCGATTCTCCATCTGGGTTTTGCAGCTTGGTTTTATCGTTCTGAGCAAGGTGGGGAACGGAACTCATATAATGGGTTGCAGACCACAGACCCCAAGTCCCGCCTAGCAGCCCCACGTGCCGGAGGCAAGGGTTCTGGCCACTGTGCGCCGTGAAGGGTGCTAAGGGCAGGGGAGCCGTCTGCACACCTGGCACCACTGTTTGCACCCTGACTCGTGAGAAGGGAGAATTCTGAGACAGCTTGGAGGACGGGTCTTCAGCCTCCAGATCTTGGTTCCTCTACCATGAGCCCCCGGCCCACATGGGACCCTCTGCTTCAAAGGCACCATGGTGTTGAAGCAATTGCTGGGTGGAACAAATATTTTCAGTATGTTTTACTGGAACTAAAGACAACTCATACTCCTACGAGTCAGAAACCTTTAACTGACTCAGTTCATTTGACACGCCAGGAAGGAAATGAATTTGCAAATAATAAGACACTCAAACAGTTAATATCCTGAATCTGTGAAGGACTCAAGAATAAATAGTGAAAGCACATGGCCGAACAGGAAAACAGACAAAAAAAACACACGCAGACGGTCCACGACAAAGAACCATAAGCTTCAGCAAAACGTGCAAAGAAATCGCTCTGCCCTAGTGACCAGACTTCAAGTTTTGTACATTTAGTCAGAGACAAGCATTTTTCAGCCGTCCGTGTAGCAAAGGTTTAAGAAGTGATCTTATCTATCACGGTGAAATGGGTGCGAACGAAATCATTTGCATACACTCGGTGAGAACATATGTTGGTACAAGGTTTTTGGAGAGGAATTTGACAACCAATTTTTCCAAAGCCTTAAAGATTTGCAAATCCAGCAATAGCTACATTTCTAGGAATTCACCCAAAAAAATCACTGGACAAGTGTGCAAAAGTTTGTGCTTAAGAATGTTCATTTTAGCAACATTTGTAATAATGACAAATTAGGTTTGACACCCCAAAATAGGGGTTTGTTTAAATGAAGTATAGGATAACATTTTAATAGAATTCAGTGTGTGTGTGTGTGTGTGTGTGTGTGTTTTGACTGCACAGAGCAGCACATGGGATCTTGAGTTTCCAGAACCAAAGGCTGAACCTGAGCCCCCTTCAGTGGAAGCTTGGAGTCTTAACCACTGGCCCACCAGGGAAATTCAGTGTGGTCTTTAAAATAAAAGTTGAAGATCTCTATTTCCAAAGGTTCTTCATGTACTGTCATGTTGAAAGTGACAAAACAGTGTGACACGGTGTGGATAAGAATAGACAGACATAGAAGAAACAGTCTGAAGGAAACCTGACGCAGTTTAGGAGGCTGCTCTGCGGGCTATCAGATTGGAGACGCTTCTTTGTTGTCTCTGTTGTGAATTCTCTTTGTTTACAAAGGACGCTGCTTTCAGAGTCAAGAAAAGTCGTTGTTTCAATTTTCCGAAAGGTGGACTGCCTATTTTTGGCTCTTGAGAACTTGACAATGACCAGGAATTATGTCTCTTGGCCAACGTGGAAGCTTCTTTCCACTTTTCTAGAGAGCTGTTTGCAATCAGTGCTGGCACCTCCTCGCTTCTTTTTCCAAGAGCTCTTGAGCCCCGCTGCGTGCATTCCCATCAGCTTACGGAGCATCTCGCTTTGGGTCGCTGTTTATGGACACAGACCGTTTTTCTCTGCTTCTCTTCATTTTTCTTTTCTTCTACGGGGCGGAATGTGGAATGCATTTTATCTTTCTTTTAACCAGTAATAATACGTTCTATCTTATGGTAGTAAATCCCTTTTAAGTGTTCCATTCTTAAAAAGCCACCAAATGTTTCTATAAATATCTGCAATGTTTTATTTCCCTTCTGAAAACTTTTTTTTCATAAATGGTTTTAATAACTAACCCTTTTAAGCTTTGACGCACATAAAATCTTACCTGACTCTGATATATTACGCTTATTCTTCTAAGTCTTTTAAGGGACGCACAATGGATAATGTCAGCGTGTCCTTGACCTCAGCTCCTGAGACTGCCGTCTTCACCCCACGTCCCCCAGAGTGCTCTCCGTGCTCCAGGACCCAGTGTGCGTCCCGGGGCGCAGTCGAGCTCTCACCCCACTTCCCCCAGAGTGCTCTCCGTGTTCCAGGACCCAGTGTGCGATCCCAGGGCGCAGTCGAGCTCACACCCCACTTCCCCCAGAGTGCTCTCCGTGTTCCAGGACCCAGTGTGCGATCCCGGGCGCAGTCGAGCTCACACCCCACTTCCCCCAGAGTGCTTTCCGTGTTCCAGGACCCAGTCAGTCACCCACCCACCCCCAGAGTGCTTTCCGTGTTCCAGGACCCAGTGCTCTCCCCCACTTCCCCAGTGCTCTCTTCCCAGGACCCAGTGTGCGATCCCGGGGTGCAGTCGAGCTCACACCCCACTTCCCCCAGAGTGCTTTCACCCAGTGTGCGATCCGGGGCGCAGTGCTCACACCTGCTGTGTTCCAGGACCCAGTGTGCGATCCCAGTCGAGCTCACACCCCACTTCCCCCAGAGTGCTTTCCGTGTTCCAGGACCCAGTGTGCGATCCCAGGGTGCAGTTGAGCTCACACCCCACTTCCCCCAGAGTGATCTCTGTGTTCCAGGACCCAGTGTGTGATCCCGGGTGCATGTTCCAGGACCCAGTGTGCGATCCTGGGGTGCAGGCGCTTTCCGTGTTCCAGGACCCAGTGTGCGATCCCGGGGCGCAGTCGAGCTCACACCCTGTTACTGGGTGAACTGTGTTTCCTACCCGCCCGCCCCTGCCCCCAGGTTCATATGCTGAAGTCGCCCACTGAATGGAGATTTGCTCTGGTGGCCTGCGCAGACCGACACACCTGCCTCTCCTGCTCCTGACATAACCTGAGAGCCCTGGTCAGTAATTTGTAGAATGGCCCTCAGCTGGTGTTTATCCAACAGTTTCCCATAGTTACAATGATGCCATGAATTTGGAGCAAAAATAACGCAGGCACCAGGCTCAGACTCCTCACCAGGACACCCCAGGGGCTCCTGGTGTTGGTACACACACCACTGTGACGCTGCGGGTGTCACGTCCGTACCTCTGTGAATAGTGTAGCGTTGCCACAACCCTGGCTGTGATGACCATGACTGCATAAGAGGTTCACAGCCAGAGCAGCTGCCTGAGACCTACCCAGAACTCTGCACCAGCTGTATAGCTTCCCTGGAAGTCTGATACTAGTTCCAAACAGCAGGTGAGAAAGCAGTACACTTGCGTTTGTCACGGAAGCTTCTGCAGAGTCCATGCTCCTCTCAAGAAGTCTTGTCCACACAGACATCTCCAAATCCAGGAACTAAGGGGGTTGGATGGACAAGGTTGAGGAAGGCATCTGCAACGCGGCGGCAGAGGGGCCAGCGCACAGGGTACCGGAAGGAGGTGACAAGGGCATGCAGGGCCGGAGACACTGGGCAGGACTGTCTTCTCAGAGCGGGAACCTGAGTCCCTGCTGTAGTTGTTTCGTTTTGTTTTCTTAATTGTATTGAAGTGCAGTTGACTTATATTAATTGCATTGTATTAATTGTGTTGTATTAATTTCTGCTGTAGAGCAAAGTGAATCAGTTATACATATATATACACACACACACATATATATGTTCTTTTTCATATTCTTTCCCATTATGATTTATTAAGGATATTGAACATAATTCTTGTATTATACAGCAGGACTTTGCTATTTACCCATCCTATGCATACTAGTTTATGATGCTGTAGAATTAGAAACACCTAAATCAAATCCCTTTCGATTATACAATGGAAGTAACAAATAGATTCAAGGGATTAGATCTGATAGACAGAATTCCTGAACAACTATGAACGGAGGTTCGTTACATAATACAGGAGACAGTGATCAAAATCATCCCCCAAGAAAAAGAAATGCAAAAAAGCAAAATGGTTGTCTGAGGAGGCCTTACAATAGCTGAGAAAAGAAGAGAAGTGAAAAGCAAAGGAGAAAGAGAAAGATAAACCCATTTGAATGTAGAGTTCCAGAGAATAGCAAGGAGTTAAAAGAAAGCCTTCCTAAGTGAACAATGCAAAGAAATAGAGGAAAGAAATAGAATGGGAAAGACTAGAGATCTCTTCAAGAAAATTAGAGATAGCAAGGGAACATTTCATGCAAAGATGGGCTCCATAAAGGACAGAAATGGTATAAACATAACAGAAACAGCAGATATTAAGAAGACGTGGCAAGAATACACAGAAGCACTGCACAAAACAAGATCTTCACGACCCAGATAACCACGACGGTGTGATCAATCACCTAGAGCCAGACATCCTGGAGTGTGGAGTCAAGTGGGCCTTAGAAAGCATCACTATGAACAAAGCTAGTGGAGGTGATGGAATTCCAACTGAGCTACTTAAAATCCTAAAAGACGATGTTATTAAAGTGCTACACTCAATATGCCAGCAAGTTTGGAAAACTCAGCAATGGCCACAGGACTGGAAAAGATCAGTTTTCATTCCAGTCCCAAAGAAAGGCAATGCCAAGGACTGTTCAAACTACCGCACAGTTTCACTCATTTTACACGCTAGGAAGTTAACGCTCAAAATCCTCCAAGCCAGGCTTCAACAGTACATAAACCAACAACTTCTGAATGTTGGAAGCTGGATTTATAAGAGGCAGGTAAATCAGAGACCAAGTTGCCATCATCTGTTGGATCATAGAAAAAGCAAGAGAATTCCAGAAAAAACACCTACTTCTGCTTCATTGACTATGCTAAAAGCGTTTGACCGTGTGGATCACAATAAACTGTGGAAAATTCTTAAAAAGTTGGGAATACCAGACCACTTTACCAGCCTCCTGAGAAATCTGTATGCAGGTCAAGAAGCAATAGTTAGAACCGGACCTGGAACAACAGACTGGTTCCAAATTGGGAAAGGAGTACATTAAGACTGCTTGTTTAACTTATGTGCAGAGTGCATCATGAGAAATGCTGGGCTGGATGAAGCTCAAGCTGGAATCATGATTCCTCGGAGAAATAACAATAACCTCAGATATACAGATGATACCACCCTTATGGCAGAAAGCGAAGAGGAACTGAAGAGCCTCTTGATGAAGATGAAAGAGGAGAGTGAAAAAGCTGGCTTAAAACTAAACATTCAAGAAGCTAAGATCATGGCATCCGGTCCCATCACTTCATAGCAAATAGATGGGGAAACAATGGATACAGTGACAGACTCTATTTTCTTGGGCTCCAAAATCACGGTGGATGGTGACTGCAGCCATGAAATTAAAAGATGTTTGCTCCTTGGAAGAAAAGCTATGACAAACCTAGACAGCATATTAAAAAGTAGAGACAATACTTTACCGACAAAGGTCTGTATAATCCAAGCTATGGTTTTTCCAGTTGTTGTGTATGGATGTGAGAGTTGGATCATAAAGAAGGTTGAGCACCAAAGAATTGATGCTTTTGAACTGTGATGTTGGAGAAGACTCTTGAGAGTCCCTTGGACTGTACGGAGATCCAGCTAGTCCATCCTAAAGGAAATCAGTCCTGAATATTCACTGGGAGGACTGATCCTGAAGCTGAAGCTCCAATATTTTGGCCACCTGAAAGAAGAGATGATTCACTGGAAAAGACCCTGATGCTGGGAAAGATTGAGGGCAAGGGGAGAAGGGAGCAACAGAGGATGACATGGTTGGATGGAATCACCAGACATGAGCAAGCTTTTGGAGATGGTGAAGGACAGACAAGTCTGGAGTGCTGCAGTCCGTGGGGTCACAGAGAGTCGGACACGACTGAGGGATTGAACTGAGTCCTTTTCTTAGTCTTCTTCCATTTGGGTGTGGGGGTCACAGGGCTGTATAGGAAGGCATTCAGGAGCCTCCTGGTAACCTGTGCGTATAACTGTCCATCAGTCCAGCAAGGTGGGCTGTGAACTGGGTTTTTCCTGCCCTTTTGCTGTTGATTTAACTATCACTAACAGGACAAGACTGGAGAAGGAAATGGCAACCCATGGCACGCCTGCCGTGTGTGCCACGGCTGTGCTGGCGTTGTTTCATGACTTCATCATTATGAGAAAACCACTGTATCATAGAAATGAGTTTCCTCGCTTATCATTCGCTACTGCGATTAAATACTGTGTGTGCATGTGTGTGTGTCTGTGTGTGTGAGTGCAAAACAGTGCTCGCTCAGACACTGACTGCTGGATGGATATGTGGACCTGCCTTTGTTAAACAGAACCAGAGTCAGACCACAGTTAGAGCAGTAAAAATAGATTTTCTTCAGGAATTATTGCAATGGGGGAGAGACCTCAGCATAGATCCGAGCTGCCTTCTGAACCCAGGAAGGACAGCTTGGTTTCCAGCCAAGGAGCAGTGTAGGAACAGCCTCTATGAGGAAGCACCAGGGTGAGGGGTGGTCCTGAGGGCAAGTGGGTATCAGGGGTCAAAGGTGGGGATTCTGACTTAGCAGGACTCCTATTGGGCTGGGCTGTGAAGGCCCCGGGAGCCTCCTGAAACTGGTGCAGGAAGGGTCTCCGCAAGCCGTCAGATGGGCTGAAACTCAGAGGAGCGTGGGGGTTCTCAGTGCTCCAAAACTGACTCTCAGCTCCGGCTGCCATGAACGGGGTGAGGCTTGGGAGAGGGTCACAGCTGCCTGAGGAGTGAGGACTCTCGGGATGACGAGAGGGACAGAGGCGGCCCTGTAGGCACGTGGCCTCCACCTGCCGTGTGGCTGAGGTGGCCCTTGTCCCCATCACCCACGGCCCCCAGCCTTTAGCATGCGCTGAGGATACTGCCCCAGGGAGTCAGGGAGGCTCGGATGGAGAGGAGGTCCCCTTATGTCTGCATCTGTGTCTAGAGACTGAGCTTTAAAAACAAATCAGGAACAAATTACTCTGCAATTTAAATTTTTGTTTGGCTACTTTATGATTCAAGTAGTATATTATTATTATTATTTTGCTGTTCCAATGAAGAAATAGAGACGTTCATGCTGCTGCTGTGATTTTGGCCACAGAAAGTCATTAAACATGTGGAGAGCTGTGGGCTTCAGGGAAGAATACAAAGATAGCAGTCTCCCAGGCCAGGGCGGGGACCCCGAGGTGACTTCCGTGGGGGAGGGGAAACCCGCTCTTACTGTTTTCTGAGCTCTCTACATCCTCAGGTTCACATACAAGTGTTTACACCTGATTATTCACCGTAATACCCGTGACTTACCCACTGTTAATGTTATTTTTATATACTCCAGGGACAGGAGGATATACACAAGACTGATGTCACAAGCCTTATCCATTTGGGGGCAGAGCACAAATTTATTTTCAAAAAGGATATTCCAGTTAGTTTTGGCCAAAATGCCTTTGACGTTTCTTGACCCAGGTACCACTTTTTTGATCCCAAAGATGACGGGACAATACCTATATTCATGCTGGAATTAAGAATGAGAATGGCCGTTTCTCATTCATAAGCAACAGAATGATAAAACTGCTTAAAAAATAAAAATGTCCAGTAATAACAGTTCTGGAATGGACAGAAAAAAACGCATGCATGTATGAAAAGGCATTATTTGATTTGAAGGTTTCCTGACAAAACTCCATCCACAGCATTTCTGGCTGTTAACTGCTCACCCGGTAAGTCTGATTTCCTGGATATGCACGAGTGGGACCACGTTCTGAATATTTTCGCAAAGAGTGACATCATATGTTGTCTTAAATTTTCACCTCTGTTTGAAGTCACTTTTTAAAATATTACAATGTAATATCCATTTGATTTTCACAAATTCCAACCCCAGCAAAGACAGACAAATAGATAACACAGTTTCTATTTAGAATTACTGACAACGCGTTGAAAGCAACGGAACAGAAGAAGCCCAAGAAATGAGAATCTTGTACGTAACATAGGAACCGTATTGAAAGCTAGTATTTTTGAGCATTCCATGTGTGCTGGCACTTCACTAGGTGAGTTTTATGTACTAGAGCATCTCCTTAAATCTTTACGACACTGAACTTACTATCCCATCTTCCAAGTTCATCCTTCAAAAGGCAGATAAAGTGGGAATTTCACCTCCCAAAATTGTTCCAAAGAAGTAAACCCCCCTGGGTTTTTCTCCTCCACCCACCCCCTCAACTGACTCCTCCTCAAGGGAAGAATTAACTGTCCTAAGATCACTTCATGGGAAGTAGATGGGGAAACAGTGGAAACAGTGTCAGACTTTATTTTGGGGGGGCTCCAAAATCACTGCAAATGGTGACTGCAGCCATGAAATTAAAAGACGCTTGCTCCTTGGAAGGAAAGTTATGACCAACCTAGATAGCATATTCAAAAGCAGAGACATTACTTTGCCAACAAAGGTCCATCTAGTCAAGGCTATGATTTTTCCAGTGGTCATGTATGGATGTGAGAGTTGGACTGTGAAGAAGGCTAAGTGCCGAAGAATTGATGCTTTTGAACTGTGGTGTTGGAGAAGGCTCTTGAGAGTCCCTTGGACTGCAAGGAGATCCAACCAGTCCGTTCTAAAGGAGATCGGTCCTGGGTGTTCCTTGGAAGGAATGATGCTGAAACTGAAACTCCAGTACTTTGGCCACCTCATGCAAAAAGTTGACTCATTGAAAAAGATTCTGATGCTGGGAGGGATTGGGGGCAGGAGGAGAAGGCGATGACAGAGGGTGAGATGGCTAGATGGCATCACCGACTCAATGGACCTGAGTTTGAGTGAACTCCAGGAGTTGGTGATGGACAAGGAGGCCTGGTGTGCTGCAATTCATGGGGTCACAAACAGTCGGACACGACTGAGTGACTGAACTGAACTGAAGCAAGCAAGTGTCACCTGGTAAGCTGCAGTGAGAACTTCCCATTCTGTGACCTCTCCAAGGGAGTCAAGTCATCAACTACCCGGGAAAACAGGCGCTGTTTCCTCTGAGGGCTACACAACTATGTCAGCCTGGCTGAGTCAGGAGTGATCCTGACTGAAGGAAGAGGATCCCCTGGGCAGTCCTGTGCTTAGCAGCACTTTTGAGTGATGTGTCCATCACTGACTCCAGGCTCTTTCTTCAGCCTTAAAGCTGGGCAAGTACAGGTCTGCAGGCTGCGGCCCAACAGGGCAGACAATTTGCATTGTGTGACGCTCTTCACAGGGGAGTGAAGTGATTTCACGTTCCAGGTTTCGTCCTTGTTTGAACAGATGCCAATCCTGGCATCATGTTGCTGTTGTTTAGTTGCCCAGTCATTTCCGACTCTTTGCGATCTCAAGCACGCCAAGCCTCTCTGTCCCTCACCATCTCCTGAAGTTTGCCCGAGTTCATGTCCATTGCTTTGGTGATGCCATTAAGTCATCTCATCCTCTGACACTCTCTTCTCCTTCTGCCCTCAGTCTTTCCCAGCATCAGGGGCTTTTACAGTGAGTCAGCTGTCTGCATCAGATGACCAAAAGAGTGGAGCTTCAGCTTTAGCATCAGTCCTTCGAATGAGTATTCAGGGTTGATTTCCCTTAAGACTCACTGGTTCGACCTCTTTGCTGTTCAGGGGACTTTCAGGAACCTTCTCCAGCACCACAGTTTGAAAGCATCAATTCTTTGGTGTTCCACCTTCTTTGTGGTCCAGCTGTCACAGCTGTATGTGATTGCTGGGAAGACCACAGCCGTGACTATACGGACATTTGTCGGCAGAGCAATGTCTCTGCTTTTCAGCACACTGCCTAGGTTTGTCATCACTTTCCCACCAAGAAGCAATCGTCTTCCGATTTCATGGCTGCAGTGGCCGTCCACAGTGAGTTTAGAGCCAAGAAGAGGGAATCTGTCACTACTTCCCCTTCCCATTTTTATTTGCCATGAAGCAATGGGGCTGGATGCCACGATCTTAGTGTTGTTGTTTTTTTTAATATTTAGTTTTAAGCTGGCTCTTTCACTCTCCTCCTCCACTCTGACCAAGAGGCTCTTTCGTTCCTCTTCACTTTATGTTATTAGAGCGGTGTCATCCGCGTATCTGAGGTTGTTGATGTTTCTCCCGCCCATCTTGATTCCAGCTTGTAACTCGGAGTATGGGTTAAACAGGGTGACAACAGATAACGCTGTCCTACACCTTTCTCAATCTTAAATCAATCAATTGTTCCATACAAGGCTCTAACTGTTGCTTCTTGACCCTCATAGGGTTTTCTCAGGAGACAGGTAAGATGGCCTGGTATTCCCATCTCTTTAAGAGTTTTCCACAGTTTGTTATGATCCACACAATCTAAAAGCTTTAGCGTAGTCAATGCAACACAAGTAGATGTTTTTCTGGAATTCCCTTGATTTCTCAGTGATCCAGTGAATGCTGGTAATTTGATCTCTGGTTCTTCTGCCTTTTCTAAACCCAGCTTGGGCATCTGGAAGTTCTTGGTTCACATAATGCTGAAGCCTAGCATGCAAGATTTTAAGCATGACCTAACTGGCAAGGGAGATGAGTGCAATTGTCCAGTGGTTTGCACACTCTTTAGTATTACCCTTCTTGGGAACTGGGATGAAGACTGACCTTTTCCAGCCTTGGCATTATATCCAGCAACAATACCCTGAAAGATTAGGTTATTCCAAGAAAACAGTATTCCTTTTTCAAGATTTAGCATTTTCAGCGCTATTTCCACATTGTTTTTGAGAAGTACTCAGCTCTGTCAGGACTCCCTCCTCAGTCTCCCCTGCATGTAAACACCAGCATGCATGCGTGATTAGTTGCTCAGTCATGTCTGCCTCTTTGTGACCCTATGGACTGTAGCCTGCCAGGCTCCTCTGTCCATAGGATTTCCTAGGCAGAATATTGGAGTAGGCTGTCATTTCCTTCTCCAGAGGATCTTCCTGACCCTGGGATTGAGCCTGCACGTCACGTGTTTCCTGCATCGATGGGTGGATTCTTTACCACCGCTCCACCTGGGAAGCCCCTAAACACTGGTTTCTTCTGCTAGTCCCAGGCTGGCCTGCTGCTCCCCAAGGCTATGGTCTCTGCTGTCCAAGGAGGCCTTCGTGGGGCACGCTGGCCCTCAGCCACTTCCCCACCTGCCTAGCCTCCCAGAGAATGCCCCCGACCTGCATTTCTCTGTTCTGTTTTGTTTGCACAAAGCATACTCATTACATAAGTACAGGTTTTTTCAGCCTGGATCAAGTGTTGGGGCTATCTGTATTTTTAAATCCTTTACCCTTTCACCCTAGGAGACTACCTCCTTCAAAACCATCCCCTCAAGTCCACATCTTGGTATCAGAACTTCACTACCCTCCAGTTTATCAATGTATTTAGCTCTCTTGCAAAGAGAGGCATCTGGTCTACCACACATCGTCTGGTGGTGAGGCTGAATCATCATCATAGTCATTGACCATCTAAAGCACTTAACACGTATAATGTACATGATATAATTTTCTGTGAAGACAGTTTTTCTCAGTCAATTCTTGCTATTAAAGCATTTTCAAAGTTCTCTGTTAATGAAATTCTTCCAAGGATCTTTGTCATTTTTTACTTCCTGCCATCCATTGATCCAACTTTTTCCACTGTGTGGAATGCCCCACTGTGTGTAGTGTTGAGGGCATAAATGCCCACATCTCCCATAACAGATGCCAAGTGGGGACATCTGTTCCCCCCTGCTCCCTGCTTGGCATGCAACCCTCCCATTCAGGACCTTGCATTTAAACAGGGCCCTTTGGAGTTTGGGGCTTCCCAGGTGGCTCAGTAGTAAGGAATCTCCCTGCCAATGCAGGAGACACAGGAAATTCGGGTTCAATCCCTGGTCAGGAAGACTCCTGGAGAAGCAAATGGCAACCCACTCCAGTATTCTTGCCTGGGAGCTGCCATGGACAGAGGAGCCTGGCAGGCTAGTCAGACATGACTTAGTGACTGAGCATGAGCACTTTGGGGTTTGCCTCCAGGGACGGAGGGAAGGCCAGCAACAGAGCTGCCACGTGCCCCTCACTCCTCTGCCTTGCTCACGCTCCTCACTGCTATCCATGTGCACCCACCACCTCTCTGAGCCACATTCCTTCTTCGCCCAAGCTAGCTGGCGTTGGCTCCCACCGCTCCCGACCACAGCTCTGGGTGATTCACAGGAACAGGCTGAAGAAAGTGGAGTCTCACCCAAGTCCCTGTTTCCCAATCGTTCTGTGCCTCAGCACCGAGTGTGAGAAAACGCATTAGTCAACACAGCCCGTAACTCTGTGTATCTTACAGCCAGCGGTGCAGAAAATCAACATGTCAGACTTTCCAGAACCAGCTAGTCACATTTCTCACATTCTGTATCATGCATTAAAGTCCATGTTCTGGAAAAGACCCTGATGTTGGGAAAGATGGAAGGCAGAAAGAGAGAAGGGCGACAGAGGATGAGATGGTTGGGTGGCCTTACTGACTCAATGGACATGAACTTGGGCAAATTCCGGGAGATGGTGAGGGACAGGGAGTCTGCAGTCCATGGGGTCTCAAAGAGTTGTCATGACTTGGTGACTGAGCACACACTAAGTCAGTGTTACCAAGGGGAAAGTTCTGCTGGAAATGTTTACAGCACTTTTCATAAATATCTAATTGAATGTTGTTTCTTGTATCTTAATGTAAGGCAGACATTTCAGTCTTTAAAGTCAAAAGTGTCTTGCTGAACAGCGTTGTCATCATTTTCCAATGACAATTTATTTAGACTTCTTTTTTTAAAAAAAAAAAAAACTCCTCTGTGCCCTTAAGATCAGCAAATTGGCTACATACGCCTCAGACGCTTCAACTGGGAATTTCCCCCTATGTTTGTGTGTAAATGTGTCGATATAAAAACAAAAGCCACCTTTCCTCTTAAAATTGCTTTAAGACCTTCCTAATTCACAGTGAAAGCTGGACTGGGGCCAGAGTTACTTGGTGAGCTGTTAACCACCTGCCTTTTCACTTACAACTCCGGCTAGAGGCTGACACCCAACGCCTGCTGCCTGGAGGCGGATAACTTCCTCTCTTTGCAGGTCAGGACTGGTAGCCACTTGTCTGCAGGAGACAGAGCATTTCAAATCCCAGGCCCCAGGCCTGATTTTGGAGAAAGGCTGACTACTGCGTTCCCAAGTCTGACCCCAGGCCTGCTGGGGAGCGTTCACTCACCACGACGGGGCTCGATTTCAAGTAGTCTGCCCACAGGAACTTGGAATAGGTCTCCCCACCGTGTCTTTCTGCACAGAGGGCCTAGTGGGAGCAGGCTGTAAAGGATGCCATCGAGCTGATAGGTACCAGGGTTTTAAGACGGAAGCTCTCTGAGTGCAAGGAAAGTATGTAGGTTGACCTCAGGCACTCGTCGGGTTGAATAAATGCACCTGGTGAGGGCCCAACGCAGCCAAGGGTCTCTCTGGTCCGTAGCAGATTTCATTTCATGATGGCGCGTCACATTTAAAGAAGGCTGGCTTGATTGTTAACGAGTTTACATGCTCAGAGGGTATGTAGTTTTAAATTCTTGGGCGAATGATCAAGGGGTTCACAATCCAGCCAGAATTTAAGTTGATTTTTTCCTAGGATTGATATCGATATTGTTGAAAATGTGCATTTCCCCCCATTCTTTGTTAACCTGGAAATGCTTACCAATGTGTGAAGGCTTCTAAGATGGTGTTATGAAATAACTAACATTTGCGTCCATTCCGAAATCCATATGTGTGCGTGCTAAGTCGCTTCAGTTGTGTCCAGCTCTTTGCGACCCACCAGGCTCTGCTGTCCATAGAATCCTCCAGGCAAGAACACTGGACTGGGTTGCTGTGCTCTTCTCCAGGGGATCTTCCCGACCCAGGGATCGAACCCGTCTCTTATGTCTCCTGCACTGGCAGGCAGGTTCTTTACTACTAGCTTCACCTGGGAAGTCCCCAAACCCCAGTGTAGCTTTGTTTAGAGTTAAGGAAGTGATTAGGGTTTAAATGAGGTCATGGAGAGGGCTTCCTAGGTGGCGCTAGTGGTAAAGAACCTGCCACCTGATGGGAAGAGCTGACTCATTGGAAAAAACCCTGATGCTGGGAAAGATTGAAGGCAGGAGGAGAAGGGGACGACAGAGGATGAGATGGTGGGACGGCATCAGCGACTCAATGGACGTGAGTTTGAGTAAACTCTGGGAGTTGGTGATGGATAGGGAGGCCTGGCGTTCTGCAGTCCATGGGGTCTCAAAGAGTTGGACATGACTGAGTGACTGAACTGAACTCAAACTGCATAAAAATGTAAACCACAGGAAAGAGGTCAGCATTCCCTCGGACACAGAACCCAGTTGGAAGGTGGCAGAGAACTGCCTGAACACCTTCTGCTCTCTCAACCTTGATTAGGAAATGCTGGATGCTTCACCCCGATGGGTCAAGTCCAGACCCTTGGGGCCATGGGAACCTCCATTTCTGATAAGAATCTGCATGTTCCCAGCCCCAGGGCCGTAAGCAAAGGCTGCCAATAGGTAGCATCCTCACAGAATCTGCCTCCTACACCAGGAAAGTCTTTGGGCCCCAGCCCAGGGAGGGGCTGAAGCCCTCCCACTGCTGTGTGCAGAGCATCGTGTTTTTCACAGATTCAGACATGGAGCCAAGTCTCCGGATGGAGAGCTCAGATGGACTTTGACTTTCCCAAATCCTCGCTGGGCAGAACT